>NW_008334709.1:50679-50922 GCF_000622305.1 Nannospalax galili | reverse complement strand
TCACAATATTAATTCTTCCCATCCATGCATATGGGAGGTCCTTCTTCTGATATCTTCCTCAATTTCTTTCTTTAAAGAGTTAAACTTTTCCTTGAAGAGCTCTTTAATGCCTTTGGTCAGGTTTATTCCAAGATATTTTTTTTGTGGCTATTGTGAATGGGAGGGTTCCCTGTGCTCTTTCTCTGACTGCTTGTCATTGGTATATAGAAAGGCTATAGCCTTTTTAGGTTAATTTTGTAACCT
>NW_008334709.1:49063-50195 GCF_000622305.1 Nannospalax galili | reverse complement strand
TAAGGATATGGGTCTCTGGATTTCTTTTTGGTTGTATCTTTAGCAGGCTTTGGTATGAGAGTGATGCTGGCTTCATAGAAGGAATTTGGAAGTTTTCCCTCCATTTCTATTTTCTTTGAATCAGTTAAGTAGTATTGGATGCAGATCTTCTTTAAATGTCTGATCGAATTCTGCTGTAAATCCATCTGGTCCTGGGCTTTTTTTAGTCGGGAGGTTTTGAATTACTGTTTCAATTTCTTTTTGTGATATGGGTCTGTTTAAGCTGTAAATGTCTTCTTGGTTTAGTTTTGGTGGTTTCCATGCCTTTAGATATGCATCCATTTCTTTTAGGTTTTCGAATTTGGTAGCATATAGATTTGTAAAGTATTCCCTTATAATGTTCTGTATCTTTCTGGTGTCATGATGTTTCCCCTTTCATCTCTGATTTTGTTGATTAGGGGGTGCTCTTTCTTTCTTTTGGTTAATTGGACTAGCAGTCTGTCAATCTTGTTTATCTTTTCAAAGAACCAGCTCTTGAAATTGTTGATTCATTGTATTGTTTTCTTTGTTTCAATTTCATTGATTTCTGCCCTGATTTTTGTTATTTCTTCTTGTCTGCAGGGTTTGGGTTTTGTTTGCTGTTGCTTTTCAAGTGTGTTGAGTTTCAGTGTTAAGTCATTTATTTGTGTTCTTTCCGATTTTTTGATGTAGGCACTTAGAGCTACGTACTTCCCTCTAAGAACCGCTTTCAGCGTGTCAAAGAGGTTTTGTTGTGTTGTATTGTCCTTTTCATTTAATTCCAGGAATACTTTTATTTCTTTCTTAATTTCTCTTTTGACCCATTCATCATTCAGGAGTGTGTTGTTTAATCTCTATGTGTTCGTGTGGTGATTTTTGCTTCTCCAGGTGTTGATTGTAAGCTTTATTGCAAGATATTTTATTTATTTTTTTTTTGCAGCTATTGTGAAGGGGAGTGTTTCCATGTGCTCTTTCTATGAATGCTTTTTATTGGTATATAGAAAGGCTACAGACTTTCACAGGTTAGTTTTGTAACCTGCCACTTTGTTGAACATGTTAATAATTTCTATGAGTTTTCGGGTGGAATTTTTGGTGTCTCTTAGATATATCATATCATCTGTAAAAAGGGATAATT
>NW_008334709.1:47589-48481 GCF_000622305.1 Nannospalax galili | reverse complement strand
GGGAATACTTTGGTCCAGGCTCTTCTGGCTTTCATAGTTTGCATTGAAAAGTCAGCTGTGATCCTAATGGGTTTTCCTTTATATGTGACTTGTTGTTTCTCTTTTGCGGCTTTCAGAATTTTCTCTTTGTTTTGTGTGTGTAGTGTTTTTACTATGATGTGCCGTGGAGAGTTTCTGTTCTGGTCCTGTCTGTTTGGTGTTCTGTATGCTTCTTGTATTTGTATGGGCATGTCTTTCTTTAAGTTTGGGAAATTTTCTTCCACAATTCTGTTGAAGATCTGGTCCATGCCATTGTTATGGGATTCTTATCCTTCTTGTATGCCTATGATTCACAAGTTTGGTCTACTTATGGTATCACTCAATTCCTGCATATTCCATTCTTGTGATTTCTTAAATTTTTCATAATATTTGTTTGAGTGGTCCAGTTCGTCCACTTTATCCAGTCTTGATACTCCGTTTTCCATTTCATTCATCGTATTGGTGAGGCTTTCTCCTGTCTTTTCTTATTGGCTTATGGAGTGTTTCACTTCGTTCTTTATTTCAGCCTGAGGATTCTCCAATATTTCTAGCTCTTTTCTGAATTCATTCAGAAGTTTATCCCTATCTTCCTTCAGCTCTATGATTACCTTGTTTGTGTGTTCTTTAAATTCACTGAAATCTTTTATCATGTATATAATTGTTCTTTTGAGTTCCATGTCCTGCATTATCTCTTTGGGGTTCTCATTGTACTCCTCTAGAAGACTATTGGTATTTGGTGGGGATATGTTAATTTGGTTTTTCATGTTATTATTTTTTCTCTGTGATTTTGAGAGGTGAATTTCTTTTGTAGTTTCTGATTCTTGTGTGAGATTCAAGCCTTCAAGTTTAGGTCTGCTTCTTTTAGTGAACTTTG
>NW_008334709.1:32459-47555 GCF_000622305.1 Nannospalax galili | reverse complement strand
TAGTTCTGCTTCTTTTATTTTTGAGCTTTATGTGTCTTTGTGGTTTACTTTTTGGGTATGAAGAGCTGGTTCATCTAAGCTTCTCGTTCTCTCTTTTGATTTTATATTGTCATGGCCGGATTGATTTTTTCTTCAGGAGTTCTGAGGTGGCCCAATTCCAATGTGGTTCAGAAGTTTTCAGACTTTCTCCTTAGGCCTGGAATCTTCTAAGAATGATTTTGGCCTTAGGAATTTGGGTGTCGGACTGACCTGTGCCACACAGGGATGCAAAGGCAGATGCGGTGGGAAGAAGCTCCAAGATTTCCCAGGGAGTGGATTGAGTAGCTGGGTTGTACTGGATGCAAAGGATCAGGGAAAGGAAAGGTAAGCCTCGGAGCCCCAGAAAGAGGCTGTCAGCCCCAGAAAGAGGCTGGCGGGTGTTGCAGGACCAGGGAAGTAGAGGGAGGTGAGGGCGGGTCCAGGTTCAGAAGCAGTGCCCCTGGGGCCCAAGGAAGGCACTAAGTTGGTCTGGGTGACAAAGATCAGAAAGCAGTATTGGTTCCCCAGGTGTCTGCGGACCCAAGACTGGGAATGGCGCAGGGCCCAAACTAGGAGTAGAGAACAGCGGGGGAGATGGAAGGGTGAATGTGGCTGGGGGAGTCAAGGCATGGAGGGCTGCGCGATAGACTTACCCTAAGGGGTCTGAGGATAGCAGAGCAGGCTAGGAGAGTTAGCCAGTGGTGCAGGTCCAGGGAAGCAGAGAGAGGTGAGGGCGGGGCCAGGTCTAGAAGCGGTACTCCTGGGGCCCAAGGAAGGCACTAAGTTGGTCTGGGTGAAAAGGATCAGGAAGCAGTATTGGTTCCCCAGGTGTCTGGGGCCCCAAGACTAGGAATGGCACAGGGCCCAAACTAGGAGTAGAGAACAGCGGGGGAGATGGAAGGGTGAATGTGGCTGGGGGAGTCAAGGCGCAGAGGGCTGCGCGATAGACTTACCCGAAGAGGCCTCTCTCACCAAGTTTTATTGAATTTACAATTCAATGTTCTCTTTTCAGGAATCTGATTTTTCTATGTGATGAGTTAATAGTTATTCTGTGAATGTCTGCATTTGTGTATGGGGTATTCAATATTTAATGAGAAATCAACACTTTTATAATATATTTTGTTTTACTTCCATCATTTTGAAATCTGAGAGGTTACCAACTCAGTAATATCACAACCACAGTCTGTATTACCACCCAATTAACAAGAATCTTCTGAGATCATGATTCCCGTTTAGCATTGGGGATATTATTTTGAAAAAAGGGACAAAACTCACAAAACCAAACTAAAATAGTGTTTCTGTTTGGTGAGAACAGTAATTGATATAGCAAACATATTAAGTTGTAATATGCTTAGAGTTTAAGAATTAAGAAAATTTGAAATTTGATCTGTCTCAAATAATTTGGTCACTTAAAATACTTGGTTAATTTTAATAGTTTTCTTGCTTGGCAGTCAATAATAAAATAGTATAATGATATAAATATAAAATGGCACTTGATGCAATAAAGAAGCATACAGATTTGTTATATGAGTGTAAATATAGTATGTGCATTTCATTGCCAAGGGAGACAGAACTCTTACATTTGAAAATTCCCTTTTGAAATTTTTGCTGCAATCATCAGTCTCCTTTGAAAGAGCAGGAAGTATGCTTTGTTCAGCATTCTTGGTCAGACTACAGTTTGGATGCTCATGGCTTCAGGATGTTCATGTAGAAACTTGTGAGTTAAAGAATGATGATGTTGCTGAGGGAGAGGATGGGCTCACTGAAGTTTTGATATATCACTAGATGTTTAGCTGATCATCCTCTTGTTCATGGACTGCAAGGCAAATTAAAAAAAAAATGATTCTCCTCTTCCTTGCCAGCCTTGGACACAGGCAGGCTTCAGTTCCTTCCACCTCAGATCCCTGGACTAGATCCCTAAACCAAACTCCCTAGCATAGACCCCATTGGCTCCTGCTCTGTCTGACACAGACCAGTCTTCCTACTAACATGAACAACCTACCAACTACCCTGTGCCACCATCCACTCAGACCAGTCTTCCTCCCTAAAAAGACTTGAAACACCCACCAACTTATGTTCCATAACGGAACAAAAAGTAACTAAGCTACGTAAACAATATTAACAGAACCAAAATTAAATTAAACAAAGGCAGAGTAGAAGTACTTTTTGGACACATAACCAACAAAAATATCAATATGCCCAAAAGGCAGTGCAAAAACACAAAAAGTAAGAAAAACCAAGAGAATATGTCCCCAACAAAACCCACTAGACTACAGAAGTGCACTTCAATGAGAAGCATGCTGAAAAACCACAGGCCCCAAATTAAAAAAAAATATCATAAACATAATTAAAGAACTTCAAGAAAACACAAACAACTCCAAGTACTCAAAGAAGAAATGCATAAACTTATGATGGAATCCCAAGAATATACAAATATACCACTTAATGAAATAGAAAAAAATTCAGAACATGAAAAGTGAATTCACAAAAGACAGAAATAGTGAAGAAAACCCAATGGAAATGAACATTGGGATTGAAAAACTCAATAAATTAATTAGAAACAACAGGACAGAGTCTCACAAGCAGATGAATGAAATGGAAAGACTGAATGATAAATATGAAGATCTGGACTATTTAAGCAAAGACGATGCAAAATAAAAAAAAATTGGATAGTCAATAATGTGGGACAACATGACACGTCCAAATTTATGAAGAATCTCAAGCCAATGGCATTGAACTAATAAGATTATAGAAGAAACTACCCTAAATTAAGGAAAGAATACCTACAGAGTTTCATAAAAACATAGAACACCAGTTAGACATGACCAGAATAGGGTTTCCACAGCATATCAGAGTAAAAACACAAAATGTACAGAATAGAGAGAGGGTACTGAAACCTGCCAGAGAAAAACAACAGGTTACATATTAAGGAAAGTCCATTAGAATTACATATGACTTTTCAATGTAAACTATGAAAGCCAGAGGAGCCTAGACCAATGCATTTCCAGTAATAAAAACCATGGATGTCAGCTCTGAATATTTTATCCAGCAAATGATCCATCAAGGTCAAAGTGGAAAGAAAATTTTTCATGACACAAATAGGCTGAAAGAATTTATGTCATTCAAATGATCCCTAATGAGAATGAGAATACTTAAACCAATACAAAAGAGTGAAGAAAAGAATGAGTATACCCAAGAGGCTACAGAAGGAAAAAAAGTATAAGGTAAATACAAAATAGAACCACAAACACAAAGAAATTAAAATGACAGTATCCAATACACACCTTTTAATTATATCACTAAGTATCAATGGTCTCAATTCCCCTGTCAAAAGACACAGGCTAGTGCAATGGATCAAGAAAGAAAATCCATATTTTTGTTGTCTTCACCTCATTTCAAGGATAGACACTATATTAAGGTGAAAGGATGAAAAAAAATTATTCCAAGAAAATGACCATGAGAAGCAAGCAACAGTCTCAATTCTAATATCTGAAAAAATAGACTTCAAATAAAAAGTCATCAGAAGAGATAAGGAGAGTTACTTTATTCTAATCAATGCAACAATTGACCAAGAAAATATTACAATCATGAACATTTATGCACCAAATTCTGGAGCACCCAATTTCCTAAAACCTGTAGTCCAGGACTATAAAACAGAGATTGGCACCAACTCAGTGATAGTGGGAGACTGTAATACCACACTTCATTCAATAGACAGGTCAACATGACAAAGAAGAAACACAAAGACATCTGAATTAAATGACATACTATATAAAACGGAGCTAACAGATATATACAGAATATTCCACCCAACCACCAAAGAATACACTTTCTACTCAGCAGCTCATGCAAGCTATTCTAAAATTGACCACATTCTGGGACACAAAACAAACCTCAAATATAAAAAAAAATGAAAGAATTCCACACCTTTTATCAGACCGCAGTGCAACAAAGCTTATAATTAACAGCATAAGGAGCTCCTTTACAATATAGTGCTTGAAACTCTTGCTAGAGCAGTAAGACAAGAAGGATATTGAAGGAGTATTGATAAGAAAAGAAGTGATCAACTTATCTCTGTTTTCATATGCTGTGATCTCATACATAAAAGATCCCCAAAATTCCACTAGAAAATTATTAAAAATGATTAACACCTTCAGTAAAATGGCAGGTCACAAAATCAACTTGCAAAAATCAGTAGCCTTTCTACATACCAATAACAAGAAATCTCCCATTCAAAGTAGTGTCAAAAATATTTAGGAAGAAACATAACCAAATACATTAAGATCGCTACAAAGAAAATTTTAAATTTCTAAACAAAGAGAGGAAAACACTAGGTGATGGAAAGACCTACCATGATCATGAATTGTTAGAATCAATGTTGGGAAATTATCATCTTATAGAAAGCAATTTTTTTTTCAATGCCATCCTATTAAAATACCCACAACATTTTTCACAGAGCTTGAAAAAAAAAATCCCCCAATTTATATGGCATCACAAAGGATCCCGGATACCAAGCAATCTTGGGCAAAAAGAATAAACCTAGGCAGATCACCATACTAGATCTCAGTTTATATTACAGGGATGTAGACATGAAATCCACATGGTACTGGCACAAAAATAAACACGTAGATCAAAGTAACACAATAGAAGACCCACACACAAGCACATGCAATTTCATCCACCTGATATTAGACAAAGGTGCTTAGAACACACAATGGAGGAAAGAGTTGCTTCAAAAAATGATGCTAACGAAACTGGATCTCCACTTGCAGAGGAATGAAACTGGACCCTTATCTTTCACCTGCACAAAAGTCAACTCCAAATGGATCAAAGATCTTAATATATTCATGTATGAAATTCTCAATAATTAAAAAAAATTATAAAATACATAGCTTTAACTCATTTAAAAAGCCCTGAAACTAGGAAACTGCTAGAAGAATCTAGGCAGCACCCTCCAAGATATAGGCATAGGAAAGGACTTTCTAACTCAGATACCAGTTACTCAGGCACAAAGGTCAACAATCAGTAAGTGGTACCTCATTAATTACAAAGCTTCTGTACAGCAAAAGAGAAAAAAAAGAAAAAACCAAGGAAAAGAAGAGGAAACCAATGAGTTGGAGAAAATCTTCATGAACTACATATCCAGTAGAGGATTAATATCCAGAATATACAAAGAATTCAAAATCAAAGAAATATGAAAATAAACAACCAAATAAAAAGATGGGTGATAGACCTAAACAGACAGTTCTCAAATAAGAAGCACCTTAAAAAGTGCTCAACATCCTTAGTAATTAGATAAATGCAGATAAAAGTCACTTTAAGATTCTGTCTTACCCCAGTCAGACTGGCAAAGATCAAGAGCACAAAAGACTCCAAATGCTGCAGAGGATGTGAAGAAAGACGAATGCTCATTCACTGCGTGTGGGAATGCAAACTCATATGACCACTGTGGAAAGCAGAAGGGAACCCTCAAAAAATTAAAAATGGACTTACCATATGATCCAGTGATACCATTCCTTGGCATGTACCCAGAGGATTCATCATACTGTAGAGATCTCTGTACATCCATGTTTGTTGCTGCTTTCTTCACAACAGCTAAGAAATGGGAACAACCTAAATGGTCTCAATTGACAAATGGTTTATAAAAATGTGGCTCATGTACTCAATGGAGTTCTACTCAGCATTAAGAATAGATGAAATTGGCTGGGTATGGTGGTGCACGCCTTTAATCCCAGTACTGGGGGGCAGGCGGCAGGCAGATCTCTGTGAGTTCAAGGCCAGCCTAGTCTACACAGTGAGTTCCAGGACAGTTGAAGCTACAAGGAGACCCTGTCTCAAAAAGACCAAAAAAAAAAAAAAAAAAAAAAAAAAAAAAAAAAACCCAAAAAACCAAAAAAAAAACCAAAAAGAATAGATGAAATTTGCATGTAAATAGATTTAACTAGAGGTTGTTATACTAAGTGAAGTAACACAAAACCCAAATAAACAAACTATGTATGTTTTCCCTCATTTGTGGATTGTAGCACCCATCCCTTATAGGTGAGTATATAAATTCTGATGCAACACCAGGATCCAGGAAACTGGAAAAAAATACATGGAAGTAAAGGAAAGAAAGAACTTCAAAGGGAGAAAGGGAGATAGGAGGGAATAGATGTTACAGGGGTGGGGGGAGGTTGGGAAAGTAGGAGTGTTTGACAGGGAGGAAAGGAGGGAGGGACATGCAAGGGTCCATGGTGTGTGTGTATGGTGGGGAGTCAGGAGAGGGAGGATGGTGGTAGGTGTGCCTTATTAGGGGGACAGTGGGGACATGGGAGACACTGGGACTATGGAGGGAGAAGAGGCCATATGGAAGAAAAAAGAGTAGAGAGGAATGAAACTTGGGGGACTATGAAGCCCAGAAGGAAATGCGATGCCCTTGAAACCCCATGAGAATCATATATACAGTGTCTGAATATTATTGCATATGTATACCTGGGTACTGCTTGGCAAAGAACACAGCACCAGACAGAAGAGCCTTCTCTTTGAGTAGTTGGTGATGGCTGTCAAGGAGACTCTCAGAATAACACAAGCTATTACCAAATCTCTTGGTTATCTCCCAGAACTAGTAGATAAGACCCTACTGCTAAAGACAAGACATACTTCAGTTACAGAACTTGAAGCAATGGAAGAGGAACTGATCTGGCATTCTTCTAACCGAAGTTTGGCTAACATAATGCTAGATGATGACATGCAAACTGTCAAAGGAGGAAAACAACCAATGGTCCAACCCAGCCCTGAAGCCCAATAATCATAACGACTGGCATAGAAAACTGTATTTATTGATGTAGTAGTGGCACTGTTATCTCGGGGGCAATCAACCACTATTTAATTGGACTTAAAGCCCCTTCAATTGGAGGGAACTCATGGCTGGCACTGTAAACTTAGTCAAATATACATGGCAGGAGAGGGCATAGATCCTAGAGAAAACTCTATGTCTTTCATATCTCTATACAAATGAAAATTCTTACTATATTTTAAATATTGATCCTTATATTTACAGACAAGTATACCATATACCACTCATCAAAGAAGCTTCTTTTTGAAGCAGATAGAGGCTACTGCAGATTTGCACATCTGGTCAGACACAAAGAATATCTATCCAAGAGATGCCGAGTTCTAGGTTACACATCTACAATTGAACCTCTACAACTAAGTCTCATGGAACATAGTAGAACAAGAGGTAGAGAGAAAACTAATGCATCCCTTAACTATCATCAGTAAAGCTTCCTTACATCACAGAGTACAATGCACATAGAAGGCCACACAGGCCATGTTCTAAAGAATAAGAGACTACAGAAAGTAGGATAGGACTCCTATATTGAACCCCATCCATCCATGGCTCAGGGACAATTGCAGAAGAGGGGACAGAAAGATTATAAGAACAAGGGCTGGTTCAAGAACACAGGAAATCAGAGGCTTCAAGTCACTGGAAGCTTGCACATGTGACATGGCAACGGTGGCATGTTGTTGGGCCTTCGGGACCCTCATGCACACGGCATGGAGGAAAATGAGGCCTAATATAATTTCCTAAGCCAGGCTAAAGTTTAGCGACCTGTCTCTGGCCTGTCACTTCCGTGTGGAGCTGACTCAGCAGAGCCCTATCTAAGATTGCCTCTGCCCAGTAACAACTGGTGTGGTAAATTCCCAGTGGCCCACAATCTTTGCTCCAGATGACACATTCCTATGCCAATCCCCTTTTCCACACCCCTTTTGCTTAAAGTATATAAGTTGATGCCTGACGCAATAAAGTGAGTTCCTGCCTCGACAAGACTCCCGACTTGGTGTGGTTTATGAGTCACCAACACTCACCATCCCACTCAGCCCCTAAGAGAGGGAACCAGGCTGGTCCTGGCTTCTCTCCCTGTGCCGTACCTGTGGAGCGATCTCACAGCATGCAGCACAGGATCCATGCCATCTTGCCCAGAGGCAAGAAGAGAAATGACTGGCATGTTGACACTAGGCTGAGAACTACTGGAGACTGATTGCTGCTGGGTGAGACAGAGTATGCCTTATATACCACCTCTAGATGAGCTGAATAGACTCCAGTGGATAAATGTACTTTGAAGGGCATTTGGGTAAAAAATGCCTGAATAGATAGGCCTTAACATATATGGTAGAATACATGAAGTCTAGTGGGGGATGGGAATCACACAGATGAGAGAGGGAGTCTAAATTTGATTAAGAACTGTTTGATGAATTACAAAATCTCAATAAAACTATTTGTTAAAAAAACTGATTCATAAAAAAAAAAAAGACAAGGTAGCATGATTTCCTTCAGGTTTAGGCAATGGCTAGTGACTCTGGCACACTGCTTTGGGGCTAGGGAGCAGGGAATAGAAAAGGTTACAGGTTCACAATTTGTTGATTATTATGTTCTTGCAAATCCAGAACAAGACTTATTTTTCTGAAGTGCAATGTGTTAAACTCTTAGTGATTGTAAATTTAAAAGCAAAACCAGAAAATAAGAAATGGAAAAAGTTTTATTACCCAAAGTAGGCAAGGAGAGGACTGGAGTTATTCCAAAACCACTGTCCTCCTTGAATTGAGAGAGTGAGGGTTTTACTCAGGAAGAGAATATATATTCATATATTCATGTAGTAAAGCCTTTAAGAATAGGCAAGTTCATAAAAGAGCATAGTTTAATAATTACATTTCTGAATAGTTCAAGAAGGAAAGTTCTTGAACTATGGACAAATTTAGGAAACATGTTCAAAATTTTAAATCAGTAGACAAGAACACTTCCAATTATGCTCTTTCACCAAAAAAGTCTGTAGCTGTCAACAAATGAGAGAACACTTTAAAAGTAAATTAATGTATTTTTTTCTTTCAAGGATGTCTGCCTCATTTACCAGCTATCAGTTACTCTTTTTCTTGATGTTTCCAGAGATGAAGTGGGAGTCTACTAGCTTTAAATGAACATTTCTTAACTAATTAACATGGTTATGGCCATAGTTGAGCAAAAACTTGACCATATTTTTAAATTATCAAAACAGAAATAAAAACAAATCTCAGAGATACTGTTTTTATCCTACCTTTAGTTTCCCATCAAGATCTGAGGCCCAAGTGAAGAATCCATGTTTTTACTCATGAGATTTGTTGGTATGTGTGTACATGTATTTGAATGTGTGTGCGTGTGTGTGCGTGTGTGTATACAAATGTATGATTGTGTGTGTAGGGGTTGGAGACTGAAGTTGAGTGCCTTCTGTGTTTCTGTCTTAGTTCTTTTAATACACTGTGTGGGGTGGGGGTCGAGTAGGTGTAGGTGTGCTATGGAGTACTTATGGTGATCAGAGTACTATTTGAGGAGTCAGTTCTCTCCTTCCACAGTGTGGGAGCTAAGGATCAAACACAGGTCCTCATGCTTGGAGAGAGAAGCCTTCACCTGGTAAACCATCTCACTTGCTCTCCACCTTGATTTTTGTGATATTTTCTCACTGAACTGGGAACTCATGAATTAAGCAAGACTAGGTGACCTACAGTTCCAGGGATTCTCCTGCCACTTCCTCCCCAGCTTTGGCATCATAGGGGTGCTCTGCGGCTGTTGGCTTTGTGTAAGTTTAGAGTATTGATCTCAGCTCCCTATGCTTGCAAGGACTTCACCAACCAGTCCTCTTCCCAGCATAGTTGGTGTTCTGTTACAAAAGCAGCTTTTATAGTAGGGCTCATGTGAAACTATTTTTTTACAAAACTATTCCTAAACTTTTTTTTTTTACAATTCTAGCCATTCTAGCCATCGTAGATCATCAACAGCCATACATACAAGGGGGAAAACTTATGTTTTGTGTTAGCTTTCTGGTGATAAGGGAAATAAATCTCTGGTGGGTAATCATTTGAGTTCATATATGACTATTAGACATTAACTTCCAGAATAGCATATTAGTCCTAAATCTATGGCCCTACTTTTATTTTAAAGAATACAGCCATGAAGACACAGATGCTTAGTTTTTAATTTCCTCATTTATATTGCTGTATGTATTCAAATAGAGTATCCATCTGGGCTGGAATCTCAAAGCTGAAAATGGAATAAAATAGAGCAGCTCTAGTGTACATCTCTCTTCACTTCTTGGAAGACTTCATTTGTTTCTTTATGTGAATGTAAACATAATCATCATCACTGAGGAAAAAAAAACATGACAAGAACTGAAATTACATAGCTGAAATTACAGAACCTCCTCTCAGCAGTATATGTGATCTTCCACAAATATGGTAATTACATAACTCCAGATTCTGTGTTTCTTCCTGTGGCAGAGTTCACTCAGTTTTCAAAGTTCTTTGCCTTCTGTGGTTTTCTCTATATTATGCTTCTTAGCTCTACTGTTCATTACAATGACTGAAAGGAAAATGGTCAATTACAAAGGTTTAATATATATGCCTATTAAAAGAGCTCACAAATGTGGCTGGGGAGATGGCTCAGTAGTTAAAAGCAATGAAAACCCTTGTAGAGGACCTGGGTTTGTGTCCCAGCACCTACATGACATCTACCAATCATCCATAACTCTAGTCCCAGGAAATCTGACACCCTCTTCTAACCTCCATAGGCATTGCACACATTTAGTGCACTTGCATCCATGCAGACAAAACACTCATACACATAAAATAAAAATAAATAAATAAAAAATATTAAAGAGAGGTCACAAATAATGGACAAGCACTACATTTTAACTATATACATACTCATTTTAATTGTTCTTTGCTTTAAGTTATATGTATTAACTTAATGTTGATATGTATATTCTTTTATACATAGAGTACAAATTTGTAATTTTCTACTGAAAGTATACATATTTATATTTCACATCAAATTTTCAGAAGAATAAAGTATAAAACCAATAGAGAAAAAATAGTCTAGAAGTTAAATGCTTGTGTTTTAAAATATTTATAATCACCCATTATGGACAATGAAAATTATCTTGTTATGATTTTAATTAAAATGCTTAAAACATATTTTGGCTCATGAAATATTAAAGATTCATTTTTTACTTGTTAACAAATTGCTTATTTGCAACCATGAAAACTGTTTGTCATGAACAGTCATTAGTAGATGCAGACTTGTAAGCATTTTATTTGTATATATTTTTCATCTGACTTACACACCACCCTGTAGGATATGTGCTATTATTAGCCCAGTTTGGAGTGTGGATGTCAATGGCAGAGAAAATTTAGAGAACCTGAAAAGATCACGAAGTAGCTCAAAGATCATCTTGCTTTTAACTTCCCATCTCTGCTCCCCAAAGAACCAACACCTACACAGTCATCTGTAACCAGGAGACAGAGACACGAACAGGATGATTAGCAAAACCTGAGCACCAACTAACCCTCCCTCCCTCTTCTCATCCCAATATTGTGAACTATAAATGAATTTTATTCAGGAAAAAAAGACAAACCTGACTTTGTAATTCCTCCCCTAAATACGTGTGCTTTATTTCCATGTAGTAAAAATAATATTTTGGGGAGTGGGGAATTGAAAAAAAAATTTCAATTGTTGTGAACACTGGCTACTCTTACAGATGAACCAGGTTTACTTCCCAGCATTCACATGGTGGTAAACAGACATCCACAACTCCAGTTCCAGGTGATGGTGATCTAATGCTTCTCTTGCCCACCACGAACATTGACACAAATGGTGTATTTACATGCATGCAGACAAAACACTCATACAGATAAAATAATAATAAAAAAATAAATAATAATTTAAATCTTTGAGTAAAAATAAAATAGGGTAAAATCATCATGAAGCAATGACATTATATGGCTGGCCTGGTGACTCAGTAGGTAATAGCACATGCCATGCAGGCATGTGGACCTGAATTTGATCTTGACCCACAGTGGAAGAAAATATATTCCTGAAAGCTGTCCTCTGATCTAAAAACATGTGCAGTGACTCTCACAAGTGTGTATGCAGACATAACACAATAAATAATAATAATAATAAATGACACTACAATTTCCATGAAAATAAATTGGTGCTACTCAGTATATCCAGTCTCCATTTGTGATTTTATTTAACAAGATCATTTTGCCATATTTTTTATTCTTAATGTATATTTGTATTGAATTTCTGAGCATTTCACACATCTTAATCATATTTGAATGCCCTCTACCATCTATACCCCCCTATAGCTACTCCTACCAGATTTCATGCATTCTGTGATTTATGTTAAAGCCTATTGAGTAAAATTTGTGGTCCCAGATGTCCCTCAGTGCAAGTTCATCCACTGGAGTCTAGACATCCTATCTAGAGTCAGTCCCTTAAAAAATATCAACTCTCCCTCATCCATTCAACATTTCCTTAACCAACTTTGGGGACTGTTTCCCATTTTCCAAAATCTGTGCTAGGATTTTGTCTGATTGAGTTGGCGTGGATCTTGTGCATGGTGTCAACATCCTTGCAAGTTCATATGAACAAGTTCCCAGAGGCCTGGAAGACTCTGTGTCTTTATGTTTATGCAGGTCCCTTGGCTCTAACAATCTTTCTGCTCCGCATCCTCAAAAATCCCTGAGCCATGGGTGGATGTGTTTTAGTGTAAGTGTTCTACCCAGGGACACGTTCCCTAAAGTCACTTATTTGCAATACCCTGGCCTGTTGTGGCCTTCTGACTGCATTGTACTCTGTTACATGAGGAAGCTTCACTGGTGAGAGGGAAGAAGGAGTTGATGAGAGGGGGGAATAATAGGAGACAGGTATTATCAAGCGGGAAATGAGATACTTTAACTGGGAGGGGAGAATGGATGTTAGACAAGAAGAGAGAGAGGAGAGACAAAGCTTAGGTTATGTGAAAAATCAGAGGGAAATGTATTGACTACTGAAAAATACATATACAATATCTGAACATTAGTGTATGTATATATGGAGGCTATAGAACAAGGATCACAGTGCCAGACAGGAGAAACCTCCCTTTGAGTTGTTGGTAAGGTAGTCTAAGAGAATTCCAATTGTGGTAGTGATTTAGAAGCTTCTTCCTGAGGACTAGCTCAGGTGTTACACAAGCTTCCAAGGAAGAAAGGCAACCAATAGTTTGCTGATATGTGTAGCCCATGGCTAGTAAGATATTCCTAATGGTGTAATAGTAACACTTTTTCTTGGGGGTAACAAATGGCTGTCTAATTGTACTTCAGGCTGTTCAATGGGACATAAATCATGCCTTATACTAAAGAGCTAATTGATTTCATTGTTTTTGTGATAAAAATGAGCTCCATATTTGATTTTATTAACTAGTTATTGAACTTATGTTTTCTGATTGAACAGGTATCACTATGTTTCATTCTATGTGGTAGGAAATTGGAAATGCTTGCATAAATCAATCTGCTTTATGTTGATGTCTATTTCCCCCATCAGCTAGACAGGAATATACACAATGTAACAGGAATGTAGAAATGATTTCTATATCAAGATAAAACTCAGCTACCATGTTTGTTCCTAAAATTCTTTCTGTGAGGGAAGAGATGTAAATGAGGACCACCCTTCTTTCCAAGGTCCCAATGGCAAACCAAGATATGATTTCACATTTTATTGAGCTTACTTATAGAACAATGAGTGAGAGTTTACTTACAGGAGTGAAAGTGCTCCCCCCTAAGTTTGCTCCCGAAAGTCTTCAACTCAACATGAATGATGGCTTCCTTGCACTCATTAAATAAATGACCCACTTTCCATAATCTTCCACTGTTTGTGTACTGGAGCCCTTTCCCAAGGCCACTTAGGGCTGAATTGTCCACAATGGTTTGAAGGTGTGGCTAGATAATCAGGCAAGGTCCAGTGCTCTACCTGCCCCCATCTATGTGAAGGTGTCAGAAACAAACAATCCCAGCTATGATGATATTTGGAAAGTAGACATAGCTTAGGTCAGGAAGATGGTATCTGTTTGACTCAGAAAATAATCCTTTAAAGCATTCTTATGCCCAATATCCACTAGTAAAAAACTTCATCACACAAATATGAAATCTAAATAAACTCAAAATAGTGTTAGTTTTATGAGTGGTAGACTTGTCTTCCTTAAAATGCATTTCTATTAGGAATTAATTCAAACAACTGGTAAATATTGCTGCCAGTACCAAGGAAGCTGATCTAGCCATCATTTTAACATACATGATACACTTCATTAAGCAGACTTCATTTTATTGTTACTCTGATCAGTCTCTAAGTTTGTCTCTTAATTTTTGAAAGATATTACCAGCTAATTTGTGTCAGAGAAAGCATAATTTCCATGAATATTAGGAATGAGAAAAGCATTTTTATTATGATGTGTATTGGCAAGAGCTTCTTTGTGTGGAATTTTCCTGTATCCAATTTTGGTTTGCATATGTTGAGAGAATTTTAAATAAGGGTCACCTTCTCTAAAGGCTAACTCTCATAATGTTAAAGGTGACATGCCACCTGCCAATTGAGGGAAGTTACCAGTTGTTCAACCCCACTGTAAATCCTGAGAACAACAATGATATGACCAGCAAGATACCCCCAATGGTATAATAGTGACACTTGTATATTCAGGGCAAGCAACAGCTAATTGAACTTAAAGCCTGATCACTAGGAGAGAACTCACTCCTGGAAAGGTAAATCTACTCAAGAACACAAGTCTGGGGGTTCATAGGCCCTAGAGGAAAAACAACTGCCTTCTAAATACCCATAGATAATTGCAGTTCTTAACCCTTAACAAAGACATCTTTTTTTGCAGTAGACAGAGGCTATCATAGAGATCCTCCACTGGTGAAAATGCAGAGAATAAGTGATGTTCCAAATGGGACATCTATAATCCAGGCCCTGTAGTCACTGCTCAGGGAACATCAGAGATGATGAAGCAGAAAGGTTTTAAGAGCCTGAGGAAGAGGGACTGGAAAGGTGGCTCAGCAGTTAAGAGCAGAGGACCCAGGTTCGATTCCCAGCACCCACAAGGCAGCTAACAACCACTTTCATCTCCAAGGGATCTGACACCTTCTTCTGACCTCTGTGGGCTTAGCATGGCACAGTTACATCTGTATACATACAGGAAAAACACTCATACACATAAAATAAAAATAATAAGTAATTATATATATATATATATA
>NW_008334709.1:0-32449 GCF_000622305.1 Nannospalax galili | reverse complement strand
TATATATATATATATATATACATTTTTTTAAAAATGCTTAAGAGGATGCCTTCTGGCAGACAGTGCCTTCTGAACAGGACAGGGTATTGCGTTCATGAACTCTCAACAATATGATCACCTGCATTAGACACGCAGAGACCACACCAGTCAACTTGCCAACATGGGATTAAATTTTACCAGGCCCCATACCAAGATGAAGAACTGTAGGCTTTCAGTGGCTGGTGAGGTAGGAAGAACCAGCTTGTTTTTGTTTTTGTTTTTCTAATGACAAGACCCTAAGCCTAAGTGATCAACCATAAAAATATGCAAATAAGAGCAACACTAATTGAACTCAGGAGGTTTTGTGCATCTATATATAAAACAAATAATTATAGAAGAGGTCACCAAAACAGTAGGCAGACTGGGGGAACACAAGAGGAGCTACGGAGGGAAGGGAGCTGGATATGATGCGAACATAGTGCGAGTGTGTTCATTATGAAATCCTCAGAGTTAACTTTACAAATGTTCTATGTTAAAATATCTCTTAATCACATGAATATAAAGCTGCAAATCATAGTAAAGAAATAAAAAAAACATATTACTACCTCAGTATACTTATCAATAAGAGCATAATCCTATAAGATAAACTAACAAATTTTTTTTCAAATGTATTACTGTGGTCTGGAGAGATGGCTCAGCATTTAAAATCATTGGCTACTTTCCCAGTACCAACAATGGTGATAAACAACTGTCAGTAATTCCAGTTCCAGGGGATTTAATGCACTCTTCTGACTTCTAAGTGCATTACATACACATAATGCACTTACATACATGCAGGCAAAACACTCATACATATAAAATAAAACAAATTTTCTCAAGCATTTAATTCTTTAAATTCTTTTTTATTTATTTACTCATTAGTGTGTGCATGTATTTGTAAGGGTATGATATATTTCCATGGTGAGAGAGCACATGATGTGCCACAGACATGGAGCTCATAAACACTGTGAAGCTGGTTCTCTCCTTTCATTTTTAATTGGGTTATAGGTATTCAAATCAGGTTATCCAGCTTGTGTAACCAACCCCTTCATTCATGGAGTCATTTCACTGGCCAATAATGTGTATTTTGCATGTTAAAAACATGGAAGAGGAAGCTGGAGAGATGGCTCAGCTGTTAAGAGCACTGGATGCTTTTGCAGAAGACCCCGACTTAGTTACCAGCACCTACGTTGCAGCTAATGACCTCCTGTAAATCCAGTTCCAGGGGATCCAATGCTCTTTTTTTGACCCTCCATGTTCATTGCACAGCCTTAGTGCACTTGCACATAAGCAGGCAATATACTCATACACATAAAATAAAAATAAAATGTAAACTTAAAATATAAATAAAGTAAAAATAAAAAAAAACAAAATAAAAACTCATAAGTGTACTAGGTAAATTAGATAAAACAATGTAGATACCATATAAACGTTATTACTATTGAATATAAAGTATTCAGATAAGACATACTGACTATATTGGCTTACCTGTGACAATGTTACAAAAAATTAGAACACATTTACTTATCTAATCTTACAGAATTTGACATATCTAAGGATGCAAAATAATGATGTGGTAATGTATGCAATATGTAAAGATTAAATCAGAAAAAGTAGGATATATTTCAAAAGATAGTTATACTTTATTTGTGTTGTGAACATTTAAATTCTCATTTTCTTTCTTTTCATCAGTGCATGATAAATTGTGGCTGATAAGATGTCTCAGTCGCTTTAAGTGCTTGCCATGCAAGTTTGATAATCTGAGTCCTATCCCAGGTCCTATGTAAAGGTGAAAGGAGAGAAACAACTCTGAAAATTTGTGTTCCGACATCTGACATGTGCACCCCAGAAAGTGCTCCACTACAATACATAGACACAGACACAGACACAGACACACAGACAGGCACGCACGCACGCACGCGCACACACACACACACACACACACACACACACACACACACATTCTGCTATGGTACTGAAAACTGTAACTATTCCTTCTATCCAACTCTACATTGTAAGTCTTTTAAAACCCTCATCTATAACACTCGCCTCTGAAATTCTGAGACTTTAGTGAGCACTATTCTACTCTCTGCTTCTCTGAAAATAGCTTTTTAAAAATTTGTGTACATAAGTCAAAATATGGAAGGTAGTTTTTATTATTTCTGTGTCTAGTTATTTTGCCTAGTAAAATGCCCATCAGTGTTGAAATAAGTGGAAAGATTTCATTATTTTTAGTGATTGAATAATATTTAACATATGGTATAGCAATGTCTATATCAATTCATTCATGTAGTGATAATAAAGGTAGTGTAGTGATAACACAATGGATAATGTGAATAGTTCTATGATGAACATGAAAATGAATATATATGCTTGATACAGATTATATTTCTTTATATACATAACCAATGGTAGAAAAGCTGAATCAAAGAGTAGTTGTGGATTTGAGAAACATTCATACTGTTTTCATAATGTCATAATGTAAAACTAGTTTGCATTCTTGACAACAATGTATTATGATTCCATGTTTTTCCCTTCCTTAAGAGCTTTTGACGTTTTTCACTTTGAAAATGACCATTCTTAAAGGAGTGAGATGACTTCATGACTTTGATTTGAAGTTCACTGATGACTAAATGTTGAATATTTTATATGCATCTATTGGACATGTATGTTTTTGTTATTTTAAGAAATATCCATTCAATTCATTTTCCAATTTTAAAATCAATTTTATAATGTTTAATATTTGAGTTCTTAATGTATAGTATAGAGTAATCCATTGCCAGATGAAGTTTGTATACATTTCCTCCGATTCTGTGGATTGTTATTTTACTTTCCTGCTTCTTCTTTATATAGATGCTTCTCAATTTGATATAACTTCATTTGTTTATCTTTGACTTCATGTAATTTTTTTGAGCTCATGTCTAAAAAGTTATTGTTAATAGCAAGTTGTTGAAAATGTTCCCGGTTTTACATTTTTTATTTGAGGCTTTCTAAACTTACATTTAATTTTCCCATCTAATTTGAGTTGTTTTTGTTTATGGTACAAAATAGAGATATCATTTCATTCTTCTGTATATAAATTTACATTTTTGAACATCATTTATAGAAGATATTATCCTTACTCCATTATTTTGAGTACATTTTCAAAGATCAATTAGCGGGGATGATGGACCTATTTCTGAGACATCTACACTCATTAATCCACTAAAACTCTGTTTAACTGAATAGGTTGAAGAAAATCATGAAAAATGTATCCAAAGTGTTTAATGGTAATCTCTCTTGTTGTGATGGTATTGGTAGATATTGCATAGGACCATTCTCTGACAGACAGATCATGGCTAGATGGCTTTTCCAAAGCTTGGTTGCTCTTGCTCACCTAAAACCTCCACAGCTATGTTGACTGCTTTTCTCCACAAGCAAGGAGGGGCAGGGAGAATCAGCCATATCTCCCAACCAACCAGTTGCATGAGGGAGTGCCTTAGAGTATATAAAGTGAGGAAATTTAGGGGAGGTTCTCTCCCCACTTTTTTGTGACTGTGGGGAACTCAACATCCATGCTTGGATGAAGACTTTCCAGTGTGGCCTTAGGAGAGGAGCACCCACACTCCTGTAAGTAAACATTCACCTATTGCTCTGTAAGTTAGCTGCATAAACTCACTGGTTTCAGAGGCTGTAGTTTGGGAAAATCATACTTTGATTTGTCATAGGGACCAAGGGAGGAGGGGGATGGATGCTGTTTATACCTCTCCAGAGGGTATTTTATCTGTAGTAGATATAAATATGATCTCAGGGTTTTAAGTATCCAACACTGATCTTTATTGGTTTAATACCTCTGTTTTTATCTCCATGAGTCATTGCTCTGATTTGAGTATGATGGAAACATTACTCATGCTGTAACTTGCAAAGGCAAATACATATGTTAGGGGATGTTACCAAACCCTGGTTGATAAATATACACACAGCATATCATTTCATATTATTTTAATGTTATAGATTCAATATGATCAATTTGGTTGAAAAATATAAAAAGCAATTTATTCCACAGTTAAAATCTCATTTTACAGTACATTTCCAAGATGAATTGCCTCTGTATGTTTTAAAATATTTTAAGCTAATATTAAAAAAGTTTTACGAGTTCTAATTTTTATTCTGTACAACTTTAAGTTCTACCTATAAATACTAATTTGTCTAAGTTGTAAAGTTAAAGTAGGATAGGGGAATATGAAAGATTTTTGTTTACAGAAAGGAATGAAAGATAGAAACTCAAAGTAATCCTAAGGACTGAGAGGTGGAAAAGGCAGACACTGTAAGAAACATTAGAAGGGGAAAAAGACAGGGAAGATAAGACAAAGCTGATGGTTCCTGGTAAATTACAATATTTGCTACAGACAAAGTCAGTAATCTTGGAGTCATGAGCTATGCATAAGTACGTGAAATTAGGCATAAGTACCTGAAATTAGGCTCATTTTCCATTACTCTGAACTGTATTATCCTGTGAGGTCAATTTGTTATGAGTTTTATCTACTTTATTTTTAATTTTATCATCTAGAAATTCTCATTACTGTAATCCTTCATGCTGCTCCCCATCTCTCATATGGAAATTCAGATACAGGATTCTGTTATATTCTTTTTAAAATTTTTGTATTAAATTTTCATGATTTCATATACTTTAATTTTTTTTTTCAAATTTCACATTATCGTTGAATCTTGCTAGTACAGTTTTGTCTGTAAACAAGATTCAAATCATCACTACACCCCCTCCCCCAGACAACCTCTCATATCTCACTCACTGGAGCCCTGTACTCTGTCATCCGTGTTAAGACCTTTTGTGTCAAGTTACTGTCTCCAGACATTCCCCAGTGCAAGTCTGTCCATTGAGGTCTAGTCAGCCTATCTAGAGTCTCTTGTTTTAGGATGGTCAGCTCTTCATCACCTAGGAGCAATCAGTTGTCAATATTTCTTTAGATAAGTTTGGGGCCTGCTGTTTATTTTCCCAGTTCTATGCTGCATTGTTGTTGCTTGAGTTTTCATGGGACTTGTGTATGCTAACACCATTGCCATAGAATCATATGATCAGGTTCCCAGGAACATGTAGAACTCTGTTTGGATATAGTCATGCACCTCCTCCATGGCTATTACAATCTTTCTGCTCCCACTTCCATGATGTTCCCTGGGCCTTTGGTGGATGAAGTTTAATAAAGGAGTCCTGTCTAAGTACCAGCGTTCAACAGACTCTTGATCTCTACACTTTGGCCACATGTGACTTTTTGTGTTCCTGGCCTTCCACCACATGAGGGAGCTTCATTAACAAGAACTGAGAGATTCATTAGTGTCCTCTTCTTTACCCTTGTTCTATGTTCCATAAGCCTTAGGTGTAGAGGTTGCATTGTAGATGTGTAGCTAAGTCTGGGCAATTCATAGGCAATGTTTGTGTTTGAGAAGTTGTGGTACTTGATAATAGTCTCCAAGTGGTGCAAAATGAGCTTCTTTGGTAAGTGACTAGGATATTTGTCCTTAAATACAATGATAAGAAATCACATTAGTCTAGATGTGTGGCAGTCTTGAGGTTTTCTCTAAGATTAATGACTACTCCAGCCATGTGTGTTTGGTTATGTTTACATTACCACACCTGAGTTTACTCCCATTGAGTAGGATTTTAGTCCAATTAGGTAGATGTTAATTGCCCCCAAGAAAAAAGTCCCACTACTGTACCAATGGCATATGCTGTGCTGTCCATTGATGTGGTTATTTGGTCTTGAAGGCGGTGCCAAATCATCTGTTGATGATTTCCCTTGGCACCTTCATAGTGCTCTCCAAATCTATGGGAGCTAGCCTGCAGGGGAAGTAGTTTCAGGTCAGTTTCAGCTCTATTGCTCCAAATTCTGTGTCCTAAGTATGCTCTGTCTTCAGCAGTAGGGTCTTACCTTCAATTCCTGGGAGGTCATCAAGGGCTCTGACAATAGCCTGAGTAATTTGGAAGTCTCTCGGACAACCCTAGCCAACAACTCAAAGGAAGACTTATTCTGTCTGGCACTGTTTCTTGTTATGTAGCTTTTAGCTATTCACATGGACTCATGTAGAGATAATGTATGTGTAATTTGTCATTAGGTTGTTGGATTAATAAGATTCCCTGTGTTTTTTTTTTAACTAATTAGGCATTATTAATCTCTCCTCTCTCTCACTGTCTAACTCTTTGGGCATGGTTTCCCCAAGTGTCCCCATTTGACTGGAGGGAACATATCTTAACATATTTAAAGCTATATACAACAAATTCACAACCAGCATCATTCTAAATGGAGAAAAACTAGAAGCATTTCCACTAAAATGAAGAATCAGCCAAGGATGCCCACTGTCTCCACTCCTTTTTAATATATTGCTTGAAACTTTTGTTTGAGCAATATGACAAGAGAAGGAAATCAAAGAAGTACTAATTGGAAAAATTACATCAAATTACCCATTTTGCAAATGACATGATATTATTTCTAAGAGATGCAAAAAATTCTACCAGAAAACTCCTAGAAATGATTAATTATTTCAGACAAGTAGCAGGTTAAAATAATTAATCTACCTCTACCAAAATCAGTAGCCTTTCTATACACCAATAACAAGCAATTGGAGAATAAGTACATGGTAAACCTCCTATTTAATGTGTGTGTGTGTGTGTGTGTGTGTGTGTGTGTGTGTTGGAATAAACCTAACAAAAGACATTAAAAACCTCTACAGATAAAATTTTAAATCTTTAAAGAAAAAAATTGAGGAAGACACCAGAAGATGAAAGGACCTCCATGGATTGACAGAATTAATATTGTGAAAATGACCATCCTACCAAAAGCCATTTAGAGATTCAGTGAAATGCCATTCAAAATCCCCATGACATTCTTCACAGAATTCAGAAAAAAATTCCAAATTCCTAAAATTCACATGGAAGCACAAAATACCCAGGACAGCCAAAGCAACCTTGAACACAAAAAGTAATGCTGGGGGATTACTATACCAGATTTCTGTATTACAGAGCTATAGTCATAAAACTATAGTCATAGAAAAAACATGGTAATTACACAAAAAATAGACTCATAGATAAATGGAACAAAATTGAAGACATAAACATGAGTATATGCAATTTAAGTCACCTGATATTTGACAAAGGGGCCAAGAACATTGACTGGATGAAAGACAACATCTTCAGCAAATAGTGCTGGCAAAAGTGTATCTTCACCTGTAGACGGATGAAAATAGATCCTTATCTTGCACAAAAGTCAACTCCAAATGGATCAAAGGTCTCAGTGTGAAGTCTGAAACTCTAAAACTGTGAGAAGAAATATTGGCAATAATCTACAAGATATAGGTGTAGGAAAATACTTTCTAAACCAGACTGGCTAAGATCAAGAGAACAAATGATACCAAATGTTGGAGAGGATGTGGGGAAAGGGGAACACACATCCACTGCTGGTGAGAATGTGAACTTTTGCAACACCTTTGGAAAACAGTGTGGAAAATTCTTAAAAAAACTGAAACTGAACCTACCATTTGACTAAGTTCTATCACTCCTTATTATATATGCAAAGACTCATCCTATTGAAGAAACACTTGTATGTCCATGTTTGTTGCTGCTTTTTTCACAATAGCTAAGAGACAAAAGCAACATAAGTGCCCTTCAACTAACAAGTGGATAATGAAAATGTGGTACATTTATACAATGGAGTTCTAGTCAGCAGCAAAGAAAGACAAAATCATGAAATTTGCATGTAAATGGATGGAACTAGAAACTGGTATACCAAGTGAAGTAACAGACTCAGAAAAAAAAACCACATATGTTCTAGCTCATATATGAATCCTAGAACCAAACTCTTACAAATGAATATGTATCTAGACATAACTGCAGAAACCAGAATAATGAAAAGTAACAAGGGAGATAAAGGGAAAGAAAGAACTTGAGAGAGAATTGTAGAAACAGTTGTTATCTAATGGAGAAGTAGTAAAAATGAGGTTATTAAATGGGAAAGTGGAAGGAGGCTTATATAAAGAATCTTGGGGATAAAAGGAAAGAAGGAGCTCAAGAGAGGTAGAACCATAAGGGGTTTTTTAAATCATCATTTGCCTTATAAGAAAACTTCTCTGGAAAGTTGAGAAATGCCTTTATTCTGTATGTAGAGACTGCATTGGAAATGTTTGACCATGATATTTAATGTATTCCCTGAGGCTTAAATCTTACTCAGTGGGAGGGAACTCCTGTGTGGTATTGTAACATAACCAGATACACATGGTTGGAGAGGTCATTGATCCAAGAGAAAAACCTGTGTCACATATGTATTCATCACATCCCTAGACAAACATAATTTCTTACTGTGAACATGTTATTACCCAATGCTGAAATGACTTCATCCATCTATGATTCAACCATTTCATTAGGTGGTTGGTTATCTCCGACTTTAGACTTAATCTGTCTTACCATCAGCTTTGTATTAGCCGTGCTTTCTTGATTGTTAGTTGTCTGCAGAACTTGTCATATGATATCACAGATCAGTAGCTAAGAGTTTTCTATTGCAAAGTCTGAAGATTTTCTGTACTATCCTTTCCTGAAAAAGCCTGCCAGCATGTGAATAATTGACCAGAGTGGCTTGGTTGTTCTCACTGGCATTCTGAATGTTTGTAGACTTAGGTGAGCAAAAATGTCAAGAAGCTATTGATTTCTTACTCAGGGCCACACTCCTTCAAAACACTCTAAAACCATAAACATGAATAATATATCTTGATCATTATAATAATAAGATAGATAGATTTCACTAGTGGGATTCTTTGGCTAAGACTGCTGGAGAGAATTGTAGAACCCCTCTATTCACACAAGGGCTACGAAGATGGGAACAGATCCTAATTAATCTTTTAACCAGGATTTTGCTCTGGCCTCCTCTAAGTTATCCCTTCTTTGTCATCTCCCAAACAATTCAGGCATGCAGTGTGTAGTATAGAATGTAAAAAAATTATGTTAATATACAGCTGCTGCTCAGGCCAGAATACCTTATAGTAGCTCTTCTATTTCACAGAGCCTGGAGACATTGTTTACAAAGTTCCTAAATAACAGATTCTAGGTACCAGGATCTCTCACCTGAGAAGTAAGTTTACAATGAAGGAGATACTGGCAGCCTTACATCCTTCTCCCCACAATCTTCCCTACTGCCTTCCAGTGGATAAGAAATCCTGGCTACAGGCTTGTGTTGTGAAACCTCCCTCATGCTCAGAAAGGTATAAGACGACACAAGTATTTCTGCCACATGGGCAGTGGTATCCTCTTTTCAGAGACTCCTCCATGATGTCTGTCTCTGATGCTGGGGCCTGAAATCTCTGAGTTCCTGTCCAGCTGTTGTCTGTCTGTCCATCTGTTCAAGGTATTAAATAAATCTGGTGATCTCTATATATGTATCATTTATTATGTTTAAGACCTTTCATAGAAGATAGCAGGGCTAACTGCAGAGTAAAGTGAGACACCATTTTTCATGGCATGAAACTGGCATGGCAAAAGCAGCATTGTAGAACAGGGAACAGTGCAGGAGTGGACACTGGATAGAGAGACATCCATGCAGACATTTGGGGCATGTTTTATTCTATTTCTAATATCTCTGGAACACACAGCTTTCTAGGTATATATTTTCCCACTCCACACATTCATATGTCCACTTACAGAAGTGGTATATGACAGTCTCTGCACTGAAATTCAGCAGAACATAGTTACGTGGCATCCAACAACCTGAAAAGGGGGAAGAATGTATGATCCAGCCCAACATGTGCTCACCTGCATCTCTATTTCTGTGAGAAAAAGCAAGAGTTTTTCAGTTATTTGTTAACAATGCTTAAATGATAAAGGAATAAAACTTTATCTTTTTTATGTTTCTCAGTGGCATGGTTGCTATATTTAGACTTTATAGTTCAGTTATTTTCCAGCAGGTAAATATAATAGCAAAAGCAGGAAAGAAGAAATGGAATATTTATCTTTACCTTTAAGGAGGTCAGAGTGCAGAAATCCCTCTCCCCTGAATCTTCTCCATAGAATTTCCTACTCATCTACTCTTCTATATACATAACTATTCTGATCCATAGCTAACTTTTGTATTGTATGTTACTTTCTGATTTCAATGTTGTCAAAAGATTTACTATAATTAGACTACAGGGACATAAGACATGTAAGCACGTAGTATATTTAATAGGATGTGTATATGTGAGCACAGTTCTAGTCCTCCTATGTAGTTCACTTAGTAAAATTCTATCAAATTATACTTTTCTTTTCACGTGAATTAGAGATTTTGATAAGTATTTCTTTTCTTCATAGTTTGGATGTAGCTTTTATTGTTATAACACATTTAAATAATTTCTTCTATTAGTCAGAAATCTAGAGTGTGTCTATTTGGGAAAATTTGGAATGTGTTCATAGGAAAGGCTGAAATAGAAATGACTTGAGATGTGCGTGGGTTGGGGTGGGGGATGAAAATAGCAATTAAATATCTCAAATGAACAAACAGCTGTAAATAAATTTGTGTCTGGATTTCATTTCCCTCAGTTTAACTTGCATAAATATGTTTAACTTTGACTATCTGGTTGACGTTATCTGTAATCTCTCTGCCTCCCATGACTGAGGGATCATTGCAGAAGAGAGGGCAGAAAGATTGTAAGAGCCAGAGGAGGTGAATGACCACCGGGATTCTTTGCGTTTTGCGTTTTGAGTTCTTTATATATTCTGAATATTAGTACTCTGTTACATGTACAGCTGGTAAAGAGTTTCTCCCATTCTGCAGGCTTCTTCTTCACATGTTTGGTGTTTCCTTTGCTATACAGAAGTTTTCAGTTTAATGCTGTACCATTTGTTAATTGTTGACCTTAATCCCTGAGTGACTAAAATCTGATTTATAAACTCCTTTCCTTATATCTTGTAGGGTACTGGCTATGTTTTCTTCTAACACTTTACACATTTCAGGTTTTACACCGAGGTCTGTGATCTATTTGGATTTGATTATTGAATACATAGCCTTTTTGACATAATATTATTCTATGTGACAGTTACATAAGCTGTTTTAGTGTTCCTCATTTCTAAATAATGTTAGTACTTTTTGGTATGTGTAGAATTATTCCAATATTTTTCAATTTTAATCTTTTTTTCATCCTCATCCTGTGTATTCAAATGTTTTTATAGAAAAAAACCCCCTACAATCCCTACAATACTAATCCCAATTTTTCTTCCTTTTATCAAAACTACTTACTTGTAATAGTTATGATAACAAAACAAACCCAGAATGTTTCAGTATTAAACTAATACATATATATCACACAACTTAAATGCTTCTTTTAACAAGGCAATATATAACTGGTTCCTTATTGCAGGACATATGAAATGCTAGTATCAGTCCTAATGTTCTGGAATCATCTAGTCTGCTAAATGTTTACTTCATGAACTTTTCCCAACATCTGTGCTATGATTTTTCTGAGTGTGTAATGTTATCTGTAATCTCTCTGCCTCCCATGACTGAGGGATCATTGCAGAAGAGAGGGCAGAAAGATTGTAAGAGCCAGAGGAGGTGAATGACCACCGGGATTCTTTGCGTTTTGCGTTTTGAGTTCTCTGCACGTCTTTTATCTTGGTTTGCATTCTTCTGTAGAAAACAGGAATAAACAATCTGAATGAAATTTATCACAGCACAAAATAGCTAAAATAAACCTACCCGAAAATTCCAATGAGAAAAATGTCAGTTTTGGATGCTTTACAAATAATTAGAACTTTTACTGAATGTATTAATTTACCTTGCTTACGGCCAAGGAAAGAAATATCTGTAGAAGAAAATTCATATAGTAAATGATAAAACTCAGGAAGAAGAGCAGAAATCATCACCAATGTTTACATCCTAGCTCCGTACTCATAATTATTTGTACATTTCTTTTATCTAAAGAATAATGATTTTGATGTAAACTTCCTATAGATTATTACCCAATTTAAATGAATAAAGACAAAATGCTTCAAATTCATATCGAAAGCATTATATATCATATTTTAAATTTTTATTTATTATTTTTATTTTACATGTATGAGTATATTACCTGCTTGGAGGTAGGTGCACCTGTGTCATGCAGTGCCCACCAAGGTCAGAAGAAGGTTTCAGATCCCCTGGAACTGTAGTTACAGATAATTGCTAACCACCATGTGGGTGCTGGTAATCAAACTGGAGTCCTCTGCAAGAGCAACTAGTGCTTTTCACTGCTGAGTCAGCTCTCCAACCCCTTATATGCAATATTTAAAGAAGCTATAATATGAAAATTGATGACATATGGATATTGCTGGCATGATGAAAATCCACTGTAACCTCAAGTTCATGTTTGAGGGATATGAATTAAAATAGCGCTGTTATTGGCACTATTTTGTGCTCTTCACTAAGCGTTTGTTTCTTGTCTCACTCATTATAGACTAAGAAAACTGCTAGTTTTAGCATCATGGCTTGATTCTCCTAAATAAACCACTTTAGTAAATTAAAGTACACAAATTTAGATGCCACTTAGGTATTGAATTTATTTCTATAAAAAGTGGTGTGATGGGGCTGGAGAGATGACTTAGCAGTTAAGAACACTGACTCTTCTTGCAGAAGACCAGGGCAGCTAACAATTGTCCATAACTCCAGTTCCAGGGGATCTGACAGCCTCTTCTGTCCTCTGTGGGCATTGCACGACATGGGTGCACTTACATACATGCAGGCAATGCACATATACACACAAAATAAAAATAATAAATAATTTTTTAAAAAATGGTGTGAATAAGAGTCATATATTTATTTTCCTCTAAGTAAATATTGCACTTTTATGTACTGATTAAGTACAGATGTATTAAATGCGAAAAACATTCTAACTAGCTTTGCATGTTTGATAGTATAAATTCTTTATCTCGTGTATGTTCATGCAACCTAATTTTTGAAATCACAGAAGAGAAATAACATACTATATGCCAAAATGTTGATAAGAATTATGATATAGACTATTTACTCATTACCCCAAAACAATGGAGTTGACCAGCCTCTAGACTGGACCTTCCAACCCTGGAGAATGAAGGAAATGTGTTTCTGCAGAAAGACAGAGACAGAGGCCCATAGGTATTGTTGCTAGAGACCAACATTGGGCATTCTAAAGCTGCTGTAATTAAGTCAATTCTAGTTTGATTTATTCTGTGTTCTTTTTTGACAAAAAGAAATTATTTTATGAGGACATACATACAAGTATACAATAACTATCCAATGTTAATTTTGTTAAATATTTTAAGTATGTGTTTTTACTTTACATGAAACATTTGATTATTTTTTTGAACTTTTACAAATTTTAAATAATATGTCTTGATAATATTTGGATACCCTTCTCTGTCTTCGCCCCCTTATAGCTCAGCTTACAACTTTATCATAAAGATTAAGGTTAAATGGTCATAGTTTATAGCACCAAATGTCTTTTGGGATGCATTCATCCATTGGAGCCTAGTTAACCTATCTAGTGTCACATCCTTGAAGTAAACCAACTTTCTCTCTTCCAGTAGTGGTTTCTTAACATTTCATCACTTCTAAACTGAGTTTTTCTCTGACTTGAGCTTGCTTGGGCCTTGTACACACTGTTACCATTGCTGTAAGTTCATATGAGTACGTTGCTAGCTGTTTGGGAAACTTTGGTTCTTTGTGATCATCCACCACATCTGGCTCTTAAAATCTGTCCAACCCTTCCATAATCATCCTTGAGTCTTGGATTGCAGAGTTTTGGTGTCATTGTCCTATTAAGAAATACGCTTGGTATTTCTTACATGTTTTACTTTTGCCAGTTGTGGCTGAGTTAAATAAGCATTTCTTACATGAAGAAGCATCCCTGGTGAGAGTTGGGAGATGCATCAATATTCTTTCCACCCCTATTACACTATGTACCCTGAGTCTTAATGTAGAGGTTGAATTGTAGGTATTTAAGGAGGGCTGAATACCTCATAGATAATTATTTCTTTTCTTGGACAGCCGTGGAACATGGTAATACTCTCCCATAAAGAGCCTTCTTTGATGATTGTTGAGAGGTATACTTGTCTGGAAACAAAAGGATACATATTTAGAATACAGTAAGAATTTAGGTTGGTCTAGGAATGTGACCAAAGGATATTTTTCTCTAGGATCAATGACCTCCCCAGCCATGTATACTTGGCTATGTTACAGTATCACACAAAAGTTCCTTCTCATTAATCAGGCCTTAAGTCCAGTTACATAGCTGTTGATTACCCCCACAAAAAGTTGCTACCACTTCACCAGTACAGATTATATTTAGGCTGGTCATTATTGTGGTTCATAGAGGTTACTGCTGGATAGAATCATTGATTGGTTTTCTCCCTTGTCAGTTTACATAGTATCTTGTGATACTAATGGTGCTAATCTTCAAGGAATATTTTTCAGTAGGCTTTTGAATTAATGCATTTACCTCTGCTTTTCATACCACCTGTTATTTATCTATCCTTTCTCAACTGTTGTTTAAGCCTGACTATTCCATGCCCAATTAAAGTGTCCCAGATTTTGCCATTTCCCCCTGGATAGGCTGTCTCTTATTATGCACCTTTCTTGAGCTCTTTCTTTCACTTTACCTACATGGATTCATTCAATTTTCCTGGCTCCTGTGATTATGCCAGCATATATATTCACATCTAAGCATTTTCTGATACTGTGGGATCTGGTCTTCAGGGTGGAGGCTTCCAGACCAGTTATAGATTGATTCCTTCAAGCCCTGTGTTTGAACGATGGTCTGTCTTAAGCAAAGGGTTCCACATTTAAGTTCTTTGAGGCATTCAGGAGATGTAGAAATAGGCTGCATTTTTTGAAGTCTCTTGTATTATACTGATTAAAGGGAGGTTTCTCTTGTGTGGCTCTATGTTTTATGATTTATAGCCATCATATATACACAAACACTCATATATTTTCATTAGGCTTTTGAATATGTTTCCTCATATTTTCTCATATCAGCTGAGTGTTATTTTACTCTCCCCTTTCTTCTCCTTTATTACCCTTCCTTCCTCCAACCCCTTATTAAAGTATTCCTGTTTTTCCCATTTACCTAATTGATAACGTCTTTCTCCTACTATCTATCCATTTATCTCCAGTTCCTTCTTCCCCTTACCCTAATGGATTTTTTTTCTAATTTCATGATTCCTACAGTTACATCAGGATATATAATCATATCTAAAGAACTGAAGATATGATCATAAATGAGAGGGAACATAACCTCTTATTTTTATGAGTCTGTGCTACTTCACTTAGCATAACAGTTTCTACTTGTATTCATTTACCTGAAAATTTCATGATTTCATTTCGTTATTCATTTCATTCAATTCATTCATTACTACTAAGTAGAGCTCCATTGTGTAAATGTACCACATGTTCATTATCCATCTATCAGCTTAGTGATATACAGATTATTTCCTTTTCCTACTTATTGGGATCAAAACAAAAACAAGCATGACTGAACAAATATCTCTTTAATAGGATGTTTAGTCCTTTGTGGATATGCCAATGTGTGTTATTACCAGATCATATGGAAGATCAATTTACAGTTGTTTAGAATTTTCCACAATGATTTCCACAGTGGTTGCATCATTTTGCAATCCCATCAGCAGTGAGTGAGTGTACCTCTTTATATGCCAGCATTTGATATCAGTTGTTCTCTTTATCTTAGCCATTCTGAGTGGGTGAGCTAAAATCTTAAAAATAGTATGCTCTGTGGGGTTTGTTAGGAGGACATGAATTCTTTCAGCCAATTCTATCATGGAATATCTTTTTTCTCCTTTGACTATGATAGATACTTTGTCTAACAAAGCATTCTGTGTTAGCATCTATAATCACTTAGAACTTGAAATACTTTACTCCAAGCTCTTCTAATTTTTATAGTTTGCATTGAAATATCAGTTGTAATTCTGATGGATTTTCCTTTACATGTAACTTTGTTGTTTTTGTTTTTACTTTCTTGCAGCTTTCAGTACCCTCTCTTTGTTTTGTACATTTAGTGTGTTATTTCTACAATATGTCATGGTGAGTTTCTGCTTTGATCCCTGTTGCACTAAATTTTCCTCTTCCCGTTCACTGTTTGACCCACCCTCACTCATTTAGGGTCTTGTGGTCCTGACGCAGATTAACAAACCGGCATAGCACAGTTCTATTTGAATTTTTCATAGTTTATACATTTGGAAGGGGATGACGTACAAAGAAATGGCTTCTCAAAACTCAGTGCCATTGAAGCCCCATGCTCCAAGCACCATGTTGCAATGCTCAGAAAGGCCTTCATTTCCTAGATAGCTCCCAGGAGTCCCATCATGGCTGCTTGCAGAGGGCTCCACCCCTCTTCTCAAGGTGTTCCTCATCTTGCACCTGGCTGGCTTACTCTTTTCAGGAATAATGAGTAATTTTCGGGCTACAATCTTTACGGGTTTTTTTTTGTGTGTGTGTGCTTCTTATTCCTGTCTGGGAATATCTTTTCTTAATTTTGTTCTCTAAATTTGTTTTCTTCTGTAATCCTGTTGAAGATCTGGTCAACCTGAGATTATTCTCTTTCCTCTATGACTATAATATCCATAGATTTAATCTGTTCATGATATCCCAAATTTCATGCATATTCCATTCCTGTTTTCCTTTAATTCTCACTTTCTTTACCTGAGTGGTCCAGTTCTTCAACTTTATTGTCCAGTCTTGATACTCTGTTTGCCATTTGATTCAGTCCAGGAGTGAGGCTTTCTCCTGTCATTTCTATTGACTTATCTAGTTTTTCAATTTCACCTCATTTCTACTTGAGTTTTCTCTAATATTTCTATCTCTTTCATTAATTCATTTTGAAATCCTAAATTGTCTTTATTTCATTCAGCCATATATTTATATTTTCTTAAGCTTCAGTCAGAGGTATAGTCCTGCCTTGAGTTGAGTATTTTTTCTTTTCTTGTTTTTTTTTTTTTTTTTTTTTTTTTTTTTTTTTTTTTTAAATTTCTGTGTTCTTGGGGTTGCTCTGTGCAGTTCTCATTGTCAAACACTTCTACAGGACTGGTAAGATTTTGTGGGAACATATTAACTTGTTTTTACATATTATGTGTTTTTTTGTATTGTGACCTGGGCATATGAATTTCTTTTTTTGGACTTTTCTCATATGAATTTCTATCCTGCCTTTTTTGAGTTGATATTTGGTTCTGTTTTTATTGTTGTTGTAGATGGGTTGGTTTTTGGTCAAGTATGGAAAGTTAGTTGGTATTTTCTATAGCCCTCATTTTTTATTTTTATTGGAGAGTGGGAGTGGTTCCATTGCAATTAGTTGGGAGCTATCCAGCAGCATCAATGGAACTAGCCCTGAAACAGGAAGGTGGTAACCAAGTGGGAGAGTTCTGACCAGTTAAGTAGGCTAGATCTGTAAAACATTTTATAATTCACTAACACAGTATTTCATTCTATTTCAAAGTGTGAAAATTCACTAAACTATTAATAAACATGATTTTTATTTAGATTTAGTTCATATTTTTATCCATAAAATATAAATTTTGTTTGGATGCTTTTAAAAACAAAATCTCATAACTAAATAAGAGTATCTTGATTTAACTTCAGCTTTTCACTATAAAGTATAAGCGTATGCAAAAATAACCCTAAATAACAGGGACACAATGAAGTATATAAAAAATAAAGTATTTGTATAAAAACCTTATGTACTTAATAAAACCCTAGGATGAGATGTCTCCTTGAAAACAGTAAGAGAAACTACCAATGAAGTTAAATATCAAATACAGGAATTATGTTAATGCGTATGGAACACCTTGATACACTGTCATATTAAGCTATATGTGTATGCACATTCATGAAAATTCTCTCATTATTGCACAATTTTAAGCAGTAACTAGAATGCGTCCTACTTCTCCAGTTTTTCTCAATTGTCATCAGAGGCTTTCTTATCTATCTTTTCCACATTTTGAATCCTTTAAGTTATATTTCAAGATTTTAAATGAGAAATAAAAATGGAATAGTGCAAATTTTAATCTCAGCAAAACATCTCTAAGCCATATTTGAGCACTTAACTGATCATCTAAGAAAAGATTTAAACTACTATGAAACATGTACAATGATAACCTGCCAATACAGAACTCAGAAGTACATATAAATTCTCCCTACTTTTCAGAAGACAGCCAGCATTGTACTCATACACATTATATTGCCTTTCTAAACTGAACTCAACAAGTACTTTAAAATAATGACACAGATGATTGCTTGCTTCTGATGGTTCAATTTGTGGTTCTTTGACTGTGTGAGGTATAAAAGTGGCATGCAATATAGAGACAATGCACTTCAAAGCTTAATTTTCATCTTTCCTCACACTTGTTATGTGGTACAACACTCTTGACACTGGATGGCAAGATGGAAACATAGCTCCTTGTTAGCTACTTGGCTATTAGGGGCAGCAAGCAGTTCTATATTAAGGACTGTCTGCATAATCTGGTGTTCAGCACCCAGTTATATTAACTGCATTTCCCATTTCTCATATGCTCAATTTATGATGAGTTTATTGAGACCTAACTGTCATAAATGAAGGCAAATAATTGATACAATCTGTTTGTTTAAACAACAACAACAAAACAATTTCAGTATTTGAAATAATTAAGGATTTGAGGGGGGTTGTTTTGTTTTTGAAACAGACTCTCATTATGTTGCCACTGCTGGCCCCAAATACCTTATGTAGACCATTGCAGGCTGTTCTCTTATCTCACAACAATTGACATGCCTCTGCCTACCAAGTGCTAGAATTAAAGTTGTACACCACCACACCTAGCCTACCTAAGTATTTTTAATAAATTAGAAACAAGCAGATGATGAGAAGGGAAGTTATTGGTTCTCAGTGGTAAGTGCAAGCAAATGTGAGCTGGTTTAAGAAGCAAGAAAGGCACAAGCTTTGTGAGCACAGGAGGAGGCCTTTATCATGCACCAGCTCTAGAGAGTCAGTGAATCTTCATCTAAAGCTTGAAAGACACAATCAGACAGCAGAAGGTTAAAATAACTGTTGTCTGAGTTCATTTTTAGCAAAGTTATGAAATTCTTGAAAGTATAAGACTTCACTTGAAAAGTTTTAAACTCTATATTTTTTCCAAATTTTTATTAAGGCTATTTTGAACATGAAATAAACAGAGAATAAATATGATGAATATCTGTGAGTCTGTTTGCTCTATTTGATAATAAGGCAATAGATTACCACATTTGTCTCAAGCCTCCATTTCATCAAATCAGACTTGTTTGAAGGTTTTTCCTTTTCTGAAGAATTAATGAATGTTGAATGTTGATTCATCACCCTGTCATTCAAAAGTATCTTGGCTCACAGATCCTTTCTGACCTAAAGTCTTGAATGACTATATGATGGAAACAGCTTTAGAATGTGAGAGTAATATTTCAACAAAGTTTTAGCATAGTGTTAATCAATCCACAAGTGCTAACTAAAGTGTTTACCTACAATGAGGCCTTTATTACCTGGGATATTTACTTTTCTTTTCAGAAAGTTTTCATTCACAGAAAAAAAAATCAAGTCAGTCTTCCACATTGAACATATGCTACACACACCATATCTGAACATATTTGCTCTTTTGCTTCTGATCCTTGAGTTTGACTAGCCCTGTTAGATTCACATAAGTGTTTTCGTGTTTCCCATCTCTTAGAAATGCACCATTCAATTAGTTAGATTTTGATAGGCATTTATGTCAATTTTTTATTGTTCTTTTACATATATTCTTTTCCTTTCCTTCTTATCTCAGTTTACATTGGGATAGATTCTACAAATTTGGTTAAGGATTCACCTCTAAATGCACATCTTGTAAATTCTAAGATGTAAGGTAACAAATGTTTTTCTGCATTGGTAACTATTCACCCAAATCCTCAAACCTTGACAACAGAGAAAAATATCACCTGTAATTAATGTTATTTTTAAAACTATTTCCATTGATTTTTGTCATTGAAAAATTTAGCATGCTCCTCTGTAGGTTAGGATGACATTTGAATTTCTTTATCCTTGAATTGCTGGTTCATATTTCATTTAACTTTTTTGAAACTTTTATTTTTCATTTTTTGCATTACAATGAATTCTTTCTGTAAATTTTCACACACCATTTTATTTGATTGTGTTTATTTTTATTTCTGTCATGATTTCCCAAGTAAAATTCACTAAGGAATTTCATTATACTTCTGTTGACATTGTGCTGGAAATTGCATACTGAATATCGCATAATGATCCACATACTAAGAGGACTAGACCTGTATCAGTGCTGATGTGAGGAGATATAGACTTGCAGAATTCCCATATGTCACTGGAGTGTGCCCTTGAAGAGAATTTTGGGATCAATTTTCTAACTTCTTTTTTTGATTCCTGCCGTAAAGTGAATAAGTTTTCCTGTCATACATTATCTACTAGAGCTTCACATAATAAGTTGGTATGATTTTAGATTGGAATTTCAAAGAAAGAACTTTTTCCTCTATAAGCTAAATATCTCTGATGTTTATTTTATTGGTGAAAAGATAAACAGCATATGATGTCATGGATTAAGTTATAATCATGGGTCTTTTCTTGTATTTTTATATGGGAATTTGATTTTATTAATTTTTGTTGTGTGATTCAATTTGAAAATGATTACAGTAAAGAAAGAGAATGATTCCAGAATTCACAAATGCATTTGCTCATTAAACGCAGTTATAAATTTACAGAGACACACACATAGGTCAAAGCAATGAGCTGCACAGTTATTTACAAATAGGTATATGTATGTCAATATATAGCACATGCAATTGCATAGAGTTTCCTTTAGGTAATTAAGTTTCTCTATTCTAAGGTGACATTAGAAATTCAAAATTTCATATTTACTCTTTATCTTTATCTCTGTAAAATGCCGAATTATTTTGATGTTTCTAATATCCTACATTTAAAAAAATCTTTATTTTACATGTATGAGTGTCATGTTTTTCATCTGTGTAGGTGCACCTATGTCCTGCAGTGCCTGCAGAGGACAAAGAGGGCTTCCCCTAAAACTGAAGTTAAAGACAGTTGCTATCAGCCATGTGGGTGCTGGGATTTGAACTCAGGTTTTCTGCAAGACCAGTCAGTGCTCTTAACCACTGGGTGATCTCTCAAGCCCCTAATTTCCTACTTTTAAAATGTATTTTGTTACTAATGTTGTAATATTACCCACATTTATAATCATAGTTTTGTTAAATTAAGCTGCATAGTTACTGAATAGGTTCCTATCTCATAATAAGTGAAAACTATCTTGCTTGCTTATTTTTTTCAAAATTATTTATAAACATTTCATCTATTCAAAAAGGACAACTCTTAATAGATCTATTTGAATGGTGCATGATGCATAAATTAATTTCAACAGAAAACAAAAGAATTATGGTATTAATTTTATTGAGAAATAAAATGGCTTTCAGTATTTTTTTCTTTAAAATGTTCAGCATATACTCAACCCTGAGTATACACAGATATGTACACATAGGTTACAGTATACAGCAGAGTCAGAAGTTGAGCCTGAAGATTAAGACATTCCTTGTGTGCCAGGTTGATTCCCCTTAGGAAGTGGAAGAATATTGTGGTTCAACCCATACTGTGTGGTCAGTGACGATGACACATTTTATTGTATTACCTAAGATTTTTTAAAAACTGGTTGAATATATTTGCAGTTCATCTTTTTTTTTCTAAGTGACAGACGTTTAGCTGAAGAGAAACTTTGGGAGCCATGCCTTCATTAAGTAATTCTGAATATTCATTAGTCTACACATTTTTTTTTGGTTTCAGTTTATTTAAATATTTTCCACTATGCAACTAGCACTTTTAAAATAGAGAGCTCTGCAAATGAGCTTTGAATAACTTTTTTCAGAATCAATTTATTATTTATCGTGACTAATTAAGCTTTATCAAAGCGCCAATGATGCAACATTCTTCCATTAATCATTTATCAAAGCAGGGTCATTTGTGCCAACACAACGGAAACTTCATTATCGGAGTATAATCTCCCCTTACTTTTGGATGAGTCTTTGTACAAAGATGAAATAACAAGGAATTATCCCTATCACAAATTAATGTTAGACAGCAGTTAGAGACCATCATTTGATATCAGAAAGGCTGTGTGTTTTGTTCTTTGTCTATAATTTAATGAATGATGACAGATTTTCAAAATTTCATTTAACAACCTTCCCATCACAGAGCCAGAATTATTTGAAAGCTACATAATGAAATCCTCTAATACACTCTGATGTTTAGTCACCAAAATCAAAAGTTCAGTGTCATCTCAATTTTAGAATTTCCTTCAGCAACACTGTGTGGTTATCTCTGATTCATTTATGATCAAAGACTTCTTGTTTTCTCTCTAAATTTCTCATGTCTAGAAAAATTAAACACGATGTTATGCTTATATTTCAATTTGCTATTATTTGAATCAATGTTTTGAATAGAAACATCTTTAGGCCTGAAGCTTATTTATGTTCTTCATAAAATATTGATTTTAGGGTTGGAGAGGGGGCTCAGCAGTTGAGAACATTTGCTGTTCTTGCAGAGTTCCTGAATTTGGTCCCCAGTACCTATGCCAGATGGCTCACAACTACCTGTAACACCAGCTGCAGTCAGAATAGATTCCTCTGGCCTCTGAAGATCTCTGAAATCAAGTGTACAAGCCTATATACATACACATAAACATAATGAAAATAATAAAAAATAAATCTCCATTTAAAAATTCATTTTCATGTGTGATACTATCACAGAAGTGTATGGCTTGATCATGATCGTTCATAACATCTATAGTCAACATCATCACACTGAGCATTGAAATTTGACTGAAATAGATTTATATTCTGTCTTTTATTCATAAACAAATGTGTTGGCAGTTTCATGGGAACACAGTTGTTTTCCATTTGTATTGTAAGATTTTAGTAAAACTGGGTTCACGATTATAGCAAATATTAGGTTCAAAATAATTAATAAAAATACCATTATTTTTTCCTACTAATTTTGATACAAATTTATTTTTAATTACATTTTATAATTTTGATTGTACAACTACATAGAACTTATTTACTATATTGCAAATCATTTTACAACTTAGCATGTTGAAATGACAATTTTATTTTGCTCATAATTGTGTATGGGAATTTGAAAAGTCCTTGGTTGGCAAACTGTTGAAGGCATCTTATGAAGTTATAATCAGGTATCACTAAGTCCAGCACTTATCTGAAAATTCAACCTGCTAGACATTCAACATTACTATTCAAGATTAACATGTGAGATCAGGTCTGTTGGAAGCTCATAAGGTTGCTGAACATACAACTTAGCCTCTCCACCTTGAAGAGACTTTTCTTAGAGAAAATGTTTAAAAACAACTATAGAGATGCTGCCTAGCTGTATCTGGGCTATTTTCAGAAATCCTACATACAAATTTTCTCCACACAGGTTTATTTACAGAAGACAAAGATCAGGCTCTATGGATTGAGTAACAAGTAAAAGTAACTACTTTTTTTGTAAATGTGTGAAGGGTGTTATTGTTATTAATATTTTTTGAAAGAACTATCAACCACAATAAGTGTTCTAGGGATATTTGAGAACAAATATTTCCCTTTCAAGTAATTTACACATTTGTGAAGACTGAGGATAGAGAATGATTTTGTTTTTCCTGTAATATCTGATTTTCACATTTACTGCATCTAGGAAACTACTATCCTTATATTTTCCACACATTAGGTTAGTTCAGTTTTATCATATACTTCCAGCTCGTCTACAATTGCACCACACACATATGTGAAAAAAATATGACTGTCATTATAAATAGAGATGACTCCTTTTAGTCTAATTACTTATTCATCTATATTGCAAAGGACAGAGAAGATTTTTGCTTAATTCAGAAAACCATTTGATTACAGATGAGTGTAGGTATCAAAATGGGAAAGAAAAAAATATTATTCAGTCTCTTTGTAATGTACATTGAATTACTTGAAAAATTACTGAGTGTGACAACACCTCACATATTAAATTCTTTTTTTTGGAATAACTGACTACTTGTAATAATTATAACTTTGAATGACAAAATCTTCTCCACCATGTTCATTTTCACTTAGAAACAAAATAGTCATTTCATTTCATTGCATCTCAAACATATTGTGCATTTTATCTAAATTATTTCAATACATTAAAAGCAAGTACAAACTTTAAAATATTTTATTTATTATTGTTATTTTATGTGTATGCATGTATTGCCTGTATATAGGTAAGTGTACTCGTGTTGTGCAATGCCTGCTGAGTACAGAAGGGAGGCTGTTGGATCCCCTGGAACTGGAGTTATGAACAATTGTTAGCTGCCATATGGGTTCTGGAATTTGAACCCAGGTCTTTTGCAGGAACAACCAGTGTTCTTAACCTCTGAGCCATCTCTCCAGCCCAAGTACAAACTTTAAATAAAATAAGTGATATCATATTTCAGTTTAATTCTATAAGAGCAAGTCCATGTAGGAGGAGGAGAGATGACTGAGTATGTATGAGGGCTTCCTGCACAAGAATGAGCACATGGATTCAGATTTTAAAGGGCCAGTGTGGTCATACATGTGCCTGTACCTGTGATGTGGGGGCTAAGACAGGAGTATATCTAGGGATTACTAGATTCCAGTGAAGCTCTAGGTTTTGTAGAAGACCTAGCCTCCAAGACTGTGGCAGATAATGATAGAGCAGGACAGCAAAGCTTCCTCCTCTTGCCTCCATATGCACACCCACACACATGTGGTCATATATCACATAAAAATACACAACACTTGGGCTGGAGAGATGGCTCAGCGATTAATAACACCGGTTGTTCTCGCTGAAGAGCTGGGCATGAATCCCAGCACCCATATGGCAGCTAACAACTGTTCATAAATCCAGTGCCAGGGGATCTGACAGCCTCTTCTGACCTCTGCAGGGATTGCATGAAATGGTTGCACTTACATACATGCAGACAATACATGCATACACATGAAATAAAAAGAAATAAAAAATTAAAACAATACACAGCGTTCAAACACATACCTACACACAATAAAAAATAACAATAGTGCACATATATTTTGGGGGGAATTTCTTATTTAAATCATTTCAGGGAGAGAACAATGGGATATATTTGCATTTGCTATTCTACCCTTAATAGTGTGGTTCTTGCATTTAAATGCATTACTTTCTGCTAATATCCAAACATTCCAGAATGAGAACAGAGCTACACTAATTACAGTGAACAAATGCTTTGTGTTCGTGAGCCTCTGATAATGCTCTGCCTACATCAATGACACCAGTATAACTGAAAACTTTAACACTTAAAATAAATCTGAGAATCATAAAAGTGTAGCAGATAATTTCCCATATTTCTGCTGTGTGAAATGGTGCTACTTTGTTTCATTGAACTCTTAATAGAGACTGAAATCAATATTCAAGGAAAAGTAGATAACTTTTAATAGGATCACTTTATTACCTTAAGAGGCCAAATCTTATCCTAACTGAATACTGATTTGTCCACAAATACATAAATATAAATAATTTCCTCTATGAGACTTGGATCAATATTGAATTTTCCTCTTTTGTGAAAATAATAAGAGGATACAGAAAAAGATCATAAGCCAACAATTTTATCTGAGTTAATGGTAGCTTGTTATCTAGAATGTACTGTAAAACAGAAAATGACTTAGAAGACAAATCACATATTATTCCATAAACTGTCATAACATTACATTATTTAGCATTATTTATAGCATCACATTCAATGTACTTATATTTTAAATAGAAATTCAACCAATTTATTCTATAATTGTATGATTGTCCACACAAGTGGTTTGGTGATACAGTCTTAGATTTTTAACCCAGTTCATATTTTAGGTAAGATAATAAGGAAAATTCTAATTAGGCAAGTGGACTAGTTCCTTGATATTGCATCATCCACAGTCGCAATTACATTAAAAAATGGTGAATATTTATAAAGTAAAATGTCAAGATCTTGTCCACATTATGCAATCATTTTTATCTCTAATTTTGACAGATTATGTAATTATAACCTCTCCTAACATGCACACTTATGAAGAGATACAGTAAAAATTTAAACTACAGACATTCTTATTCTTCTGATTTTTTAATGTCTTAGAGTATTGTAGTATTTGTGAAGGTGCAGTGCAAAAAAGTTCAAGTTCTCTGAAATTGTGTCTTCACACTACTGCTAAGCTTTCAGTCCTTTGTTCTCTTTCTCTCTTCACTTCTAAAACAGCCTCCTCCTACTGTTATCTTCAATCTGCTTACATCTTTGACATCCTTATCTGCTTTACTGGTCCAGATATGTGACTACAGGCCAGATCTTAGTTCCCTATGTGACATGGTATTCTGACATAGATGACCTTCCATTGTTTCAAAGTCCAACATCTTTGGATCCAAAACACTTTACAGCATCTCTAATACTTTGTTCCACTTTATGTTCACTTTTTAAAAGGACACAGTTTTAAACATTTATGTATTACTTCAAAATTATTTAATATAAAAATGATATGAAGATTTGGTGCTGGGTTTATTGAATACCTCTTGCAGTGATTGAGCTTCTGATACATGCTTTGAATAGCTTTTGCTCTCTTGGAGGTGTGATATGGTAGCTGGAAGGGTTTATAATAAATACACATATGAAAATGCTTTTAAAGTTAAAACTTTTGGAAGTTACTGTACATTGTAATTTCACATTTTTATTCAAGTGTATAGTAAAACAACTCTAAAATTAAAATGGTCCAATAAAGATCCATGAGAAAAAGGAGGGAGGAAATATAATAAATGTATACTAGACAAGTGCATAAAAATGACCTTATGTAACCCTGTACAATCATAATAAAAGCTTTGTAGAAAGTTTAACAAAAAGAAAATGACATGATATAAATACAGTAATAAGTGAACTTAGAATGCACAGGACATGAAATATATCTCAAAGCATTGATAGTTGGACTGGGAGGTGAATGACAGCAAATTTAATGAATTTAATGGAGGAAGTCCTTCTTTCTGGGTTCATCTCAATTTGTGCATCTTTAGTTGGGAAGATCTGCAATAAAAATTACTTGATATTTGTTTAAGCAATGTGGTTTCATAGAAATGCTTTAAAGAAGAGAATACAATGTTATAGAAAAATTATTGTATTAAGCAATAAATTTAATCTATTCTGTAAGATTTTCACATATATTCTTACTGTTGAGATCTTTGAGATCATATTGGGGCTGGAGCAATGGCTCAGGTGTCAAGCACTTGTTACTCTTGCAGAGAACCTGTATTTGATTCCCATTCACATGATGGCTAAAAACTGTTTGTAACTACAGTTCCAGGGAATCCAAAGCCCTCTTACAACTTCGGTGCGCATTGCAGGACATGGGTGTATCTATACAGATGTAGGCAATACGCTTGTGCACACAAACAAAAATAGAAGGAAATCTTTGAAAGCATCTTAACTCATGTCTAAATGACTAAACTACAATAGGCCACAGACTTCCACTACCACACCCAAGGCTCTAAGACATAATTTAATGTGGTTTGACTCACAGAACTGCTGGTGGAGTCTTACTATATTGGTGCTACAATGTTCATCTTCTTTCAAGGTTCTTTGATGATTGACCTGGCCATAACTGTACCCTATGGATCCTACCTCTTCCTTTTCAAATTGTTGCTCAAGAAACTGTGTTCACATTGGTATTTTTCATATAATACATAATTAGCTTATTTATCTTCCAAAGAACTGATTCCAGATTATGGTATCATGGAAGTATATTTCCCTCCCCAACCTGCCTTTTCCTTTATAATGATACATTAATGTGTACGTTTCAGTTTATATATCATTGAGAATATTTGCTCCTGTATAAACTATGATTCCTGGTGTGACTTGAATTTTCTTTCATACTAATCATTTGAATTTGCAATTATTCAATTGTTGGTAATTTGATTGTTTAGGATCTACTTTCCTGGACCATAATTGAGTATACCTAAGCACAATATGAGTAAAGCATCCCTGTTTACTTACTTTTTTTCTCCATTCAGTACATACCAACGACTCAAAATAAATGGCAATATTCAAAAGAGGCATAGTTTATGGTATCTTCACACATGGTATATGCTGATGCCCTTTTTTATGTTTGAGTACATACATATTTTTTATCAGAAATATCCTCTTATTCCTTTAAGTTTTAATTATTGTCTATTATTTTAAATTCATAGCAAGTTTGTGTGCTTAATTTGTTAACATACCAAATATATTTGTTTATAAAAATATTGTTTTATCTACAGTAAACAATACAAATTATCATTCATATGTTGATCATGATTATTTCCTAATTTAAACTGTGAACAAAAAGTTGATGTGGTATAATTTCCATTTCCCTAATTTCTCAGCAGTAAGAGAACTACTTAGGATAAATGGTGCTTTAATAAGACAAAGCTTAATCTTTTTTTATTTGACTTTACCAACATGATATTAAGATCTGAATAAAGCATAGAAATTAGCCAGTAAAATATTTGAATCAACTCAAAGTTCTACAAGAAAAATAATGGTGCCTCCTGGAGGGTTAGCTCAGCACCTGAGACCACTTGCTGCTTCTGCAGAGAATCCAGGTTCAGTACCTGGAGGATTCAAGGCTCTCTTTTGACTTCCAAATGTACCAGCTATGCATGTGGTACACATACATACATACATACATACACACACACATACATACACACATACATACACACATACATATATATAGGCAAATCTTACACATTCAGTAAAATAAATCTTAAATAATAAATATAAACCCAATAGGGTAATTTTATAAAGTGTTAGGAGGGGACAAATTTCAGATGAAAACTTCCAGGGGTGCTAAAGGAAAAGTATGCAGCAGTTACCAATGTGTCATAAATAGAGCTGTAGTTGTTGCTCCAGCAGTGGGAAATGTTCCCACTGGCCTCTTTTTCTCCACCAAAGGAACAGACCTTCTGATAACAATAGCCCAGTAAGTGAGAGCCAAGGGCATAAAGACACCACCATCTTTACTCTTTCATCCTACAATATGTAGCTAGGTTTTCTTATTGGCTAAACTAGAACTAAAGTCTGTGAACAAAATTCCTTTGTTGTTCAGAATAATCAATGACCAAGAAAGGAAGCTAGCTAGAGATAGAAGATAGTCTGAAGGGAAAAGGAGAATATTGTTGACAGATATTTTAGCTTGGTCCCACTCTGCTTTCTAGAATATGGATATCCTATTATTTTTGGCACTAGGAAAACAGATTTGTTTCTCTCCAAAGATTAGTAGACCAGGGTTGATAATGTCCCCCTGCTATTCAAATTACAAAGCATCCAAAACCGGGTCCAGTGTAGCATCCCCAGGTCCTGCCATCAGTTAGGATTGAAAAGGCAAACAGGCTACTTCAAAGGGTTTGATGTGAAAGAGACATGAACTCCTTCACATATTTCACTGACTCAAATCACTTACTGCAGAAGAAAAGGCCTCGCTAAGTTATTTTTACTTTCCTATAGGTGGAAGAAAAGAAACTATTGAAAGTGCTCCTAGCAGAAGAGGTATCATGTATGAAAGCACAAGATGGAGGGAATCATGTCTGAACACACTGATGCCTGAGGAGAACAATGATTAACAGTTGGAATGAGCACACACATAATACACTTCTTAAGTGTTCATATGCTATCATAGACTGTGCACATTATTTCCGAAAATGTCTTGTTTTAAAGAGTAAACTTGAGGATATAAGCAATAAACTGTGTATACTAAACATCTATATTGCTTATTACTATAGTGTAATCAACTAAAACTCAGAGCAAATTTAACTGGACGGATGTTTCTAATGACAATCATAATGGTCTTTGTGCTACTTGCTAATTATGAATACATAAATGAAATGTCATTCCCCAATAATGTTAATTATAGTCATTTAGATGGAAAACCTAATTACATAGTTGTCTGAAATTTCAGATGAGCCTTTCCACTAACCTGGAAGGTGGAACACAGCTCCAGTTTACCTGAGGGGACTACAACTCTTACTGGGGAGAGGACCACACCTAGAGCCTCTGGGAATGGACCACAGCTCATGGTTTACAGGAGGGAACTGCAGCTCTAGTTCACTGAAGAGGACTATAGCTAAAGTTTCACAGGAGGGAAATGTAGTTTTCACTCACTGGAAGCTCTCAGGCACAGACCTCAAGTACAGGATCTCCAGAGGCACTGACAGCTCCAGACTCACAGGGCATGACTGAGGCTCTAGGTCAGAGGAGCCAAATATAACTCCAGCTGAGGAGAGGGGAACACAGCTCCAGGTTCATGGGAGACAACCACAGGAAACTATTGCCCCAGGGAATTAACTTTCCAGTTCATTTGTACTGAGAAACAAGGACAGTTGATATGTAGATAATTGTCTCTTTGTTGCTAGACAGGATGTATATGGGCCATGTGTAAGTTGAATTGTGTTCCAAAGACTGAAGCTTAATAAAACAAATCATTTTTGAAAACAGTAATATCTATTTATAGTCAATTTTAGTAAAATTTCATGAAGATTTATCTTTAAAATACTTTAAGAAAACTAAATACATGATCAGTGTTTTACTTTTAATGACTAAGTACTATTCTAGAGTATTTGTATATGTTAATTTATTTTAATTAATAAACTTTGTTTTTTTCATAATTTCAGAAAATAATATCCTTCTGTAATTGGATGAGAAAGACCACATGAAAAGTAATTGCAAAATGTTGACTTCATATTTAATGCTGGTTTTCTTCTGTCACCTTCAAATACCTGGGCATGGACTTCATTTTATAAGGGGACTGGATGTTTTAAAGTGCTAGAGTTGTAGTCCTTATGTGCTCAGTTACTCCCAGGTAATGAATGTCTGACAATATATGTTGTGTGCTATAATTAGGATGTTTGTATACTTGTTAAGTAATTTATCATGAATTATGTGTTTTTAGGCAGTGTATAAACATAAGTTCATCATTGTGTGAATTCCTTAGAAAATTTCAGTATGGTGGTTTGAATGAGAAATGTCCTCCATATGCTCACATATGTGAACACTTGCTCCACATTTGGTGGCACTAACTGGGGAATCATGGACTCTTTGGGAAGTGTAGCCATGCTTGAGGAAGTGTGTCACTGGAGGTGGACCTTGAGAATTCATAAACTTGCCTACTTCTAGTCAGCTCTATCTATATCCTAATGTGGTACACATGATGGCTCAGCTTCCTGCTCCAGCTACCTGCTGCCATGCCTCCTCCGCCATTAAATGCTCTTTCTCTGGACATATAAGCTAACCATAAAATCTCCTGCAATCTTCAGTCATGGATCTGAAGTCTAGTTAGAAGTTAAAAATCATTTCAAAGCTCTCAGTTGAGTAAAAACTCTATATCAATGTAAATTCATTCCTAATATTTAGTATCTATGTACAATTGCTAGGATGAGAAATTATTGATTAGTGTACCTCTTAGGACACACATTTTTCTCTAACTCAGACAAAATAACATTCAACATTTGAAAATAATTCACCATATAATATAGAAGTTTTTAAAAAATAAAACAAATACTTTGAATTCAGTACTGGATTTCTCCAAAATTTCTAAAACTGATTCATCTTCTAGGTTTATCAGGATCTTGTATTTTTTACTTGTTGCGGGCTCTCCTCAGGCCACCTGTGAAGACCCTGACCTGGATCGGGTCCCCTGCCAATTTGGGGGGCAGCAAGAGGCATGGAGGCAAGGTACTGCAGGCTCGTTCAATGCAGGAGGGGGCAGGCCTTATATTTCCCTTTCCTACACCCCCAAGTCCCTTTAGTCAGCATATCGTTTTCTGATTGGTCCTTGCCACGCAATCTGTCAGCAGTCACTGGGCTTGTGAGCAGGTTACGGAGAAGTGGGCTCCTTTTGGTGGGCTACTTGCTGACCAGGAAGTGAAGTGAATTCTCACTGAACCCCAGGGCTCTGGGTCCATGCCATCTTTGGAGGCCTCCTGCTACATTTCCACACTTTTTCTTTAAAAATGACTGTCCAGCGAGAGCCTGTTGGCAGCTCTGCCTCAGGATGAACCCAGGATCATGGACTGTGCCTGTCTTAGGCTGTCCTTTTCGGGCATGAACCTTACCCATCTTTGGAGCATGGGCATACACGTCCATGTCTTGGCTTAGGTTGATTCAGCCCAACAAGAGCTTACCTGTCACTGACTACCAGCCCTCCAAGGGGCATTGTCTCTGGGGATCAGTTGAGGTAGGGAATTATTTGTAGGAGGACTTGTACATCTGTTCAAGCCAAGTCTGTCGGGCTGCTTACAGTGGGTTGAAATCATCTTCGTGTATTGCTCTGAAGGCCTGATACACCGAGTGATTGGATTTTTTCTGACTGTGGGAATGAAGAAC
>NW_008334708.1:0-265 GCF_000622305.1 Nannospalax galili | reverse complement strand
GTCCATCTGGTGGGGTCTCCTAGGTCTCCTTGATCAAGAGGACAGGTGACCGACAACATAACAGGTTTTCCCACTTAATGTACCCCCATTTTCCCCCTTTCTCCCTTACTAATACCATTCTCCTATGGTCCTACTTCTCTTGAGCTCCTTCTTTCCCTTTATCCCCTAGGTTCCTTGTGTACCCTTCTCTCCTCCCTCCATTAACGTAACCCAATTTTTTTAAATTTTTTTTTTACAATTAAAGTTACAGTTTTAACAATATGCA
>NW_008334707.1:0-260 GCF_000622305.1 Nannospalax galili | reverse complement strand
TCACCCTGTGTCCCTGTTCAGCATGGAAGAAGCCAGAGAGAGCAGTCTGAGCCCTGATTCCCTATTGGCAATTTGGATAACTCTTCAGAGGATGGTGTGATAAGAATAGGAGGTAGGAACTGGCTAGGCAGTTAGGGTAAAAAGACCCCAAAGAAAAGTAGTCAGTTTCTTGGCTAAAACTCACAATATCCTTGAGCCTCTTAACAACATACTCCATTTCAAAGGCCAAAAATGTCGAAAATATTTGGGAGCTTTTATCT
>NW_008334706.1:0-634 GCF_000622305.1 Nannospalax galili | reverse complement strand
TAAATTATTAAAAATGATAAAAACAGAGGGAGAACTCTGAAGTTCCTTCTGTGAAGCCAGCATCACTGTACTACCCAAACCGGGTAAAGACACAACCAAAGAAGAAACTATAGACCCATATCCTTAATGAACATAGATGCAAATATTCTCAACAAAATACTTGCAAACCACATACAGACACACATCAAAAAGATCATTCATCATGATCAAGTAGGCTTTTTTCCAGAGATGTAGGGATGGTTCAATGTAGGCAAGTCAATGAACATCATAAAGCATATAAGTGGACTCAAAGACAAAAACCACATTGTCATCTCAATAGATGCAGAAAAGGCTTTTGACAAAATTCAGCATGCATTTGTGTTCAAAGTCCTAGAGGGAATTGGACAGCTGGTAACATATCTCTACATAATTAAAGCTACACACAACAAACCCACAGCCAACATCATTCTAAATAGAGAAAAAACTGGAAGCATTCCTATTGAAATCAGGAACCAGACAAGGATGCCCACTGTCTCCACTCCTTTTCAACATAGTGCTTGAAACTCTTGCTAGAGCAATAAGATAGGAGATGAAAATTAAAGGCGTACTAATCAGAAAAGGAGAACTCAAAATATCACTTTCTGCAGATGATATG
>NW_008334705.1:0-2035 GCF_000622305.1 Nannospalax galili | reverse complement strand
AGAGGCAGAAGCAGGTGGATCTCTGTGAGATCAAGGCCACTCTGATCTACACAGTGAGTTCCAGGTCGGCTGGGACTACAGGGAGACCCTGTCCCAAAAACAAACCCCAAAAAGCAAAAAAGGAAATGTGTATGTTGACTGTGTTACAGTTTCAGCACATTTCCTGGAAGTGGCTTTAGCCTTCCTTAGCCTTAACATTGTGGTGGAGTGCATGTTTAGTTCATGGAGGCTGGGAAGTGAAAAGAGAGAGGAAGAGTTGAGGGTCCCAATGTCTCCCCAGCGACCCAACTTCCTTCCGTTAGCCCCTCCCCTAAAGGTCTCACCACCACCCCCACCAGGGCCCCAGGTGAAAGACATTGAAGTCCCAAACCATAGCAGTAGGACAGAATGTGGTGCTGGGAGCCCCTGAATGCCAGCTGAGTGCTCACTGTCGGCTTGACACAGTGTAGGGTCACCTGGGAAGAGAGCCTCATTGAGGGACCATCTAGATCAGGTTGGCCTGTGGGCCTGTTTGAGGGGGATTGTCTTGATTACATTAATTGAGGTGGACTAGGCATTGTGGTACACGCCTTTAATCCCATTGCTCAGGAGGCAGGCCGATTTCTGGGAGTGTGAGGTCAGCCTGGTCTACATAGCAGGCCAACCAGGGCTACACAGTAAGACCCTCTCCAACGACAACAAAACGGAACCTGCAGCACTGAGGTAGGAAGACCCCCCCATGGAGGGCAGCACCGTTCCCTAGGTAGGGGATCCTGAACCGTAGAGGAGAATGTGCTCTCGTCGCTCTTCCTGATTATGAATGACGTCACCAGCTCCCTCAGACTACTGCCACTGTGACTTCCTGCTCTGATGGACTGTAACCTTGAACTGTGAGCCAGATAAACTCCTTTTTCTAAAGCTGCTTTTGTCAGAATTTTATCACAACAGAAACAAAATTAAGGCAAAACGTGGTGCCAGGAGTGGGGTTGTTGCTGTGGTGGGTCTGATCATGTGACTTCTAGGACTTTAAAACTGTTTAGTGGGAGGACTGTGGAAGAGTTTGGAACTTTGGACTAGAAAAGCCTTGGACACCGGGGGGCAGGGTTTATGGCAAGCAGAATCCCCCACATCCACTTATGTCCTTGCCTGACCCTTCCAGTCCATCCACACAGGCCAGGACTCAGGCCAGCAGGAAGCTAAAACCAGTGGTCATGTCAGCTCCACCCACTGCGGGGAGGACAGGGCTTGAACCAACCAGGTTCAGTCTTAGAATAAATATGACTTTAGAAGTCACAGGATCCAGAGGCTCCACAGTATTGGTTGTGACATCCAATATCCAATAACAAAAATCACCCAGCTTTGCAAAGACTAGAGTGTGAGTCATGCTTAGAAACCAACAGTCCATAGAGGGCAGAGTTAGATGACCCACATGTTGTAATTAGCCACTGTGTTAGTCAGCCACTATGTTAGTTAGCCTTAACCAGTAAGACACATATTAGATACCTGGGGGAGGGGTGCGTTCGTATGGGAACTGACTGACCTGACCTGGAGGCCAACATTCCCACAGTCTGCAAGGGAAGTGGGTGGTGTGATTCTGTCAGAGAACTGGGTCAGGAATGCATTGTATCAGTCCTAAAGCCTGAGAACTGATTTCTGGTTGTGCGTGCGTGCGTGCGTGCGTGCCTGCCTGCCTGCCTGCCTAGGTCCTAGGGCACAGAGGACTGAGAAATAAAGATTTCTAATGGCAAAGAAGTGAGACTGATGTCCCAGCTCCAGATGAAAGAGTAAATTGCTCAGCACTTTTGATTCTATCTGGGCCCTCAGTGATGGAGTGGTGGTGCCCGCCCACATCGATGAGACCATCTCCCCTGTTCAGTCCCTGTATTCAAATGCTAGTCTTTTCCTGAAACACCCTCAGATTCCCCAGAATAATGCCTCACCAGCTGTCTGGACACAGTGGACACGTAAAACATCACTGCAGATTTATAGTGTGACCAAAGACTTAGAGGCAAAGGACAAATAAATGACCAGATGGGATGGCAGAGAAAATAGGGGC
>NW_008334704.1:0-381 GCF_000622305.1 Nannospalax galili | reverse complement strand
GACCATGTGCACGTCAAAGTGAGCAGGTAACATGACCATGTGCACGTCAGAGAGGGCAGGTGAAACGACGACGGGCACATTAGAAATGGCAGGTGACACGACCATCTGCACTTCAGAGGGGGCAAGTAACATGAAGATCTGCACGTCAGAGGGAGCACGTGACACGACCATGTGCACGTCAGAGGTGGCAGATGACATGACCATGTGCATGTCAGAGTGCCAGGTGACACAACCATATTCACGTCAGAGAGGGCAGCTGACATGAATCTCTGCTCGTCAGAAGGGACAAGTGACACGACCATCTTCATGGTAGAGAGGACAGGTGAAACCACCATGTGCACGACTAAGAGGGCAGGTGACACGACCTTGTGCACGTCATAG
>NW_008334703.1:0-767 GCF_000622305.1 Nannospalax galili | reverse complement strand
ATTCATTAGTGTTCTCTTCTTTACCCCTGTTCTATGTTTCATGAGCCTTAGATGTAGAGATTACATTTCAGACATGTCACTTAGGCCTACAGAATTCATAGACAATATCCATGTATGACCAGTTGTCATACTTGGTAGTAGTCTCTGACAGGTGCAAAATGAGCTTCTTTGATGAGTGGTGACTGGGATATTTGTCTGTAAATATAAGGACACATATTTTGCACATAGTAAGAAATCACATTAGTCTAGCGATGTGACTGTCTTGGGGTTCTATCCAAGATCTATGACCACTCCAGCCATGTGTATTAGGTTATGTTAACAGTACCACACTTGAGTTTCCTCCCTTTGAGTGGGCTTTTAGTCAAATTAGGCAGCTGTTGATTGCATCCAAAATAAAAGTGCCACTACTGCACCAATGACATATGCTGTGCTGGCCATTGATGTGGTTATTTGGTCTGCAAGCTGGTGTGGGATATCCATGAATGTTTTCCCTTGGCACCTTTATAGCACTTTCCACAGCTATGAGACCTAGCTGTCAGGGGAAGTGGTTTCAGGTCAGTTGCAGGTCCATTCCTCTAAATCCTGTGTCTGAAACATATTCTGTCTTTGGCAGTAGGGTCTTACCTTCAAGTTCTGGGATGCTATCAAGGACTGTGGCAATAGCCAGAGTAATTTGGGGAGTTTCTTGGACCACCCTGGCCAACAACTCAAGGAAGTGTATCTCCTGTCTGGCACTGTTTCTTGTTATGTAGCCTTTAGCTATACAA
>NW_008334702.1:0-755 GCF_000622305.1 Nannospalax galili | reverse complement strand
TACTGTGAAATGATCAGTTTTGTTCATATTAGTCCTTTAGCATCCCAAGAAAGAAAACTATAGTAAGAGTGCTTTTATCCAGTGTATTGAGGGTGTACAGTTTGTTAGCTATTTCATTTAGATGTTAGTTTAACAAATACAAAATAAAAATTAAAATCTTATTGTATCACATACCTTTATCCAGATTCATCTACTTTTCATATTTTGGCTGATTTGATCTTGTTCCTTTCCTCCTTCTCTTTCCTCCCTCCCTCCTTTATTCTCCCTCCTTCTCTTCCCCACACAACCTCTTCTCTCTCTCCTACTCCCTCTCTCTCTCTTGCTTACTCAACACACTTGTTAGAGATTAATTAGAGAGTGTAAATTGTGTCCTTCAATTTATTTAGTGTGTAGTTGCTAAGAAAAGGTTATTAGATTGACTTAATATGGCATAATATTCAAAATCAGGAAATCTAACACTGATACAATTCTATCATCTAATTCACAGTCTACTTTCAAGTTTAGTCAATTATCTAAGTAATGTCCTGCATAGCTAATGTTTCTTGGTCCAGGATTCAGTTCATGACCACGCATCACATTTAGTTCTCATAGGAATTTGATATTCTCTAACCTGTAGTAGCTCCTCAGCATTTTGATTTATTAGTCTTGACATTGTCAAGTAATATGGTAAATTGTTTTCTAGATTGCCTCTAAATATGAATTTACCTGACGCGTCTTCATAATTAGATTTAGGATGTGTAATTTCTGCAGAGATA
>NW_008334701.1:0-511 GCF_000622305.1 Nannospalax galili | reverse complement strand
TTACATTTACTGTAAGAGTTGGGGTTAGTTTAGAGTCAGTGTTGGGGTTAGTTGTAGGTCTAAGCATAAGTTTAGGGCTGTAATTAACATTAGGTTTATGGATAGGTTTAGGGTATGGATTGGTTTAGGTCTACTGTTAGTGTTAGAATTAGGTTAAGAGGTTAGGCTAGGTTAGTGTTTGGGTCTGAGTTAGGTCTAGGTTTAGAGTTAGGGTTAGGGTCAGGGTTATGTTTAAATTTAGGGTTAGCATTAGCGTTAGGGTTAGGGTTAGGTTATTTTAGGGTTACGTTTGTAGTTATGTTTAGGGTTAGGTTTAGGATTACATCTAGGGTTAGTTTCAGGTTTAATATATTTTTTAGGGTTAGGATTAGGATTAGGTTTTTGTCTAGGGGCAGGTTTAGGTTATGATTTGAGTTCAGGATAGAGCTAGGGTTATGTTTAAGCTAAGATCAATGTTTAATATTATTATGGTTACTGTAAGGCTAGTGGTTAAGGTTAGATCTAGGGTTAG
>NW_008334700.1:0-213 GCF_000622305.1 Nannospalax galili | reverse complement strand
ATCAAAGACCTCAATGTGAAGCCTGAAACTCTGAAACTGTTAGATGAAAACCTTGGCAATGACTGACAAGATATAGGTGTAGGAATGGATTTTCTAAACCAGACATCAACTGCCCAGGAAACAAGGTCAAGCATCAACAAATGGGACCTCCTTAACTAAAACGCTTCTGTACATCAAAAGAAGCAACCAAAGAAGTGAAGAGAAAACCCACAG
>NW_008334699.1:0-396 GCF_000622305.1 Nannospalax galili | reverse complement strand
AACATAGCCAAATACACATGACCTGAGATGTCATACATCCTAGAGAAAATCTTATGTCACACACCTAGTCAAAAGTAACTTCTTTGTTTATTTTAAGTAATACCTTATAGACAAGTATTCATCTAAGCACCCATCAAAGATGCTTCTTTCTACAATAGATGGGTGCTACACTAGATAGATGCATTCCACAACTCAAAGAATAGTGTGTCTGTGAGATTGTGAGATGCCTCCTCCTCTTCCTCCTCCTCCTCCTTCTTTTCTTTTTCTTTGTCTTTTTCTGGTCTTTTTTTTGAAACAGGGTCTCCATGTAGTCCCAGCTGTCCTGGAACTTATTATGTAGACCATTCTGGCCTTAAACTCACAGAGTGATCCACCTGCCTCTGCCTCCCAAGTGCT
>NW_008334698.1:4797-9101 GCF_000622305.1 Nannospalax galili | reverse complement strand
TTTGTGTCTGTGTTTGTGTCTGTGTAGGTGCCTGTGAAGTTCAGAAGAAATTGTCAGATGCCCTGGAGCTTGAGTTACAGGTGGTTGTGAGCTGCCCTATGTGGATGCTGGGAACTAAACTCAAATCCTCTATATGTACTGTTAAGTACAGAGCCATCTCTCCAGCCCATCTGAGATCTTCTTATTAATTAATTTGTATATAACTGTTTGCCAGTCTCAATTGTTACAGTCCAGGAAACATAATCTGTAGGAGAAGGTCATAGAAGCTCCTTACATGCTCCCACAGGAGTGGCAAGATGAGCCGGGAAGAGAATTTTCTTTCATTTCCCTTCTCCGTACCAGAAACAGAAAAAAATCTCAAGTTTTTGAGTAAATAGGATTTGATTGACTATTAGAGTCAATTAAAAAAAACAACAAACTTATAGAATGAATGGATACAGCATTCATTGCAAAACAATGAAAAACCCAAGGCCGTTTTAATTGTATGGCTCTGAAGGGGAATCAATTCCAGTTCATATATTTATATAAATGAAATAAGCGCTTGTAATTTTGTTTCTGTGCACAGTTTTCTCAAATGTCAACCAATTTTAAAAAACAGAAAGTGACAGTAGGATGTGGCAGGAAGAGCCTTTGGATTTTCATTCCCGTTCCCATCTTTATGGGGTGAGCTCTTGGCTTCTGTCCATCTGATCCTCCTGCTTTAGGCCTCAACATTGTTCAGGCATACACTTAAGAACATGATGCAATTGAATACGATGAGTTGTGTACATAAGAAAAGAAAAACTTACGGGTTAAATGGTTGCAACAACAAAATAGTAAGTTATCATTAAAATAATGTCTGTACACATAAATTGTGAAAGATCTCCAGAATCATTTATAAAGTTTACAAAATAATGTACCAAAGCCTGTGAGATATGTTACCATTTCTATTTTACATAGAAACAAGAATGACTCGTCTATGTGCAACTGTGGTTATATACAGCATAGAGTTGGAAAGATAGCTAAAATAACTTTTTCACACTCTGATTTTTTTTCTTTCAAAAGAAACAGTTCATAGTGAGATTTCTTTTCTTGACCCCAGTATCATTTTGAAATTTCTAAGGTAGTGGATATTTTCTGTCCTCATCTGGCACCTTTCACTTGACATCGTGTTCCATCCTTCTTGAGTTCATACTCTGTGACCATATTACCCAGCGTCCTTGCTTTTGTGCTTCAGTAACAAGCTCTCTCTGAAAGATCCCATGAGGAGAAAGAAGGAAAAGAAGACAATCAAGAATGACTGCTCAATTGATGGCTTGCCAGCTAGATTCACCAGAGTGCCATTTACTAAGAAGTAAAAGGTTTGGGGCTATGGCAATCACTAGTATTTGTTGATAGCCCTTATTCTCCGTCATGTAAAGTCTGGAAAGACCAGGGACCAGTCAGTACAGTTCTTGCTCATCTTTATGCTGATATCATCAACTAAATATAAATAGTATCTTTATCTGACATCATCAGTTAAATGATTAATAACCATCAAAAGCATAAAATGGCATATACAGATTTTTTTATGTCTTATCACCAAGGCTCCCAACTTTTTCCTTTCTAGTAATTGCTACCATGATCAATATAGTTACTCAAAACAACAGTGTACCATTCATTTTTGATTCTCTCCCTCATACACTCTTCCTGAATCATTCAGTGATGCCACTGAGGTTTTCTTGGAGTTGTGACTCAGTGTCCTTTCCTTCTCTGCACCAGCCTAGTTAACCTCCCCATCCTTGGCCTTCTGCACAACCATTGCCTCTGCTCCTCTTGATTGTCCGTAGTCATTCTCCACAGAACAGCAGCTTCCAAAGAGAGAAGGAAGATCAAGTTTTTCAATGACTTTTCATTTACCAAATAACTTCCAACTTTTTCATAGTGATCATCAAGGACCATTGTGATCTGGCCTCATCCTAGTCTTTGAATGACTTCTTTTTGCTCAGCTTACTGAGCCGCACCTTTGTGTATCCTTTCATGTCTCTCAGATACTCAAAAGTTCTTTCTCTCGTGCCCTTTGTCTGAGTGTGTCTCCTTTGGTTTTTGTATGGTGCATTCCTCCTTCACCCCCTCTTTTTCCTCCTCCCCTTTCTTTTTTGTGAGGGTCTTAGATAGTTTAGGTTGACCTTGAACTCACTGTGTAGCTGGGGATGATCCTGAATGTCTGATCTTCTCATCTCTGTGTCCTGAGTGCTGGGGTTGTAGGCACGTGTCACCACACCCAACTTCTCATTCTTCGTATGTCAAAGTATATGTCACCTGCTCTGGAAGACGTTCCTCATGAACATTGCTAAAGTAGATCTTAGTCTCATTGTCCGGCTTCAGCATGTTAATGTCTTTTTATACCTAGCTAGATCTAAAACTATATTGTTTCTTTCTTTGTTGAGTTTTCATTTTCTAAGATTTAAACACAAGTGTTCTGGAACTTACTATGTAGACCAGGCTGGACTTGAACTCACAAAGATCCACCTGCCTCTGCCTCCCAAGTGCTGGGATTAAAGGCATGCGCCACCACGCCCGGCTGTAAAATGATTTTTTAAAGGGAGTTAAGTAATGAAGGGAATAAGAAAAAGTAGAGCTGTAATTTTCTCTAAATTCCCCTAGAACTTAAACCAGTTTTTGATGGTGTCCACAACACTGTCTCACTCTAAATGAGGACATTAGAGCAGCCATTGGAGAAACACTTTATAAAATGATGGAGGCTTGGCTGGATTTGGGATATCTAGATTCTAGCCTTCACTTTGCACGAGTTGCTAGTTGCTGTTAGCATGTCATTCCTCATTGGGCTTATTTCACCTGTAAAATCATGGAGCAAATGAGCTGTTTTCTAATGTTCGTTCTGATGCATTCATTACTATCTTGAGTCAGTGTCTGTGTCTGTTGCTTTTATAAAATGATGGAGGCTTGGCTGGATTTGGGATATCTAGATTCTAGCCTCCACTTTACACCAGCTCATGGTGTAAGTATGCGTTTTTTCATGTTCTATTTCGTTTCTAAACACAGTCCATTCACTTTTCTCATCTTTTGTGTGTATTGTAATCACATTCTGCTGTGTATTTAGACGTGTTTGCCCAAAAGAGCTGGTTTTACAATTAGATTTGAGATTAGCCTGCTTAGTTTGGAGGTAGATACAGACCTTAGAGATACATTTTATCTATTAAAAGGGAGAAGTCCCATTACTTTTCATTTCAGTGATTCTGGAGTATGCTAATGAGAATTAGTGTCGTGGATGATGTTCTGGGAGTTCTAGAACACAGTTCTGAATAGTAAAACCTAGCACCCCACAAAGGTTCTCCTGAAGAATTACTTAATATTTTTTGGGGGAAAATGGAATACTTTCTAAAAGCCAACAATAGCGGAACACATTTTTAAGATGTCTGTCCATGGAAAGTAGAAGTTAAGAATTTATTAGGAGAGAGGAGTGGTGGAGTCAGTCGAGGAAATAGAAGAGGCCAGAAATAAATCTGATAGAAACAAGGGTAGATACGGTGGATGGAGATTATGGGGGCTGTCTGATCTGTTTTTAATTCACTGACAGAGCTAATCAAGAGTTTTCATACTTGACTTCTAGAGCCCATCCTGCGTTCTAAAGTAAGAATCAGGACTGTGTCCTTAAGTCATACCTGCACGGCTCCAGACAAAAAGCAGCTCTTGCTCTGGATGGAATGTTCCAGAATGCCCCTCAGGATGTGGACTTGCTTTTCAGACTTATTCCTTGGAACAGCAGGGATTAGAGGATGATTTCCTTCAACCTGTCTTTACATAGCTAGAAAAGGATGAAGGTGGAGTTTTTTAGAGGATTGGGAAAAATTGGGTCATTCCTTAACAATGAGAAAGCTAGAGTCTCCTGGGAATGAGAACACAGCAAAGAGAGACCCGGCGTCAACCAACCATTTGTTTCTTTGCTTTCTTCTTGGCTGTTTTGAAAGCTTATTGTATACAAGGCAGTGGCTGTACAGTGGTTGAAACTAAAAGAGCGTACCTAGGGTCTGCCCAAACCTAGCTGCCCTGCTAAGATACCTGCAGTCCAGACTGGAAGACAGAAGCCAGTTCTCAGCATCAATTTCTGCACACGTACACAACACTGGCAGCACTGTGAAGCCAAGACTTCAAAAAGCAGTTAACGTATTCTTTAAAAAGCTTTCAACTCACATGACTCCCAAGTTTATATCCACTAAAGAAAATAACAAATTTTTAAAGATTATTTTATTTATTATTTTTATGCGTATGTGTGTATTGCCTGCATGTAGGTAAGTGCACCCGTGTCATGCAATGCCCGCGGA
>NW_008334698.1:0-4194 GCF_000622305.1 Nannospalax galili | reverse complement strand
TAATATATATATATATAATAAAATGTAAGGAATGAAACACAGCTAAAGATAAGGACTCACCAAACCTCTGTATCCATGACAACAAGTCAGCAGATTTCTCTCATTCCTCCTCACAAAATGTACTTTGAAAGCATCACTGCTGTAAAGGTACATGATGGAATAACCATAATTATTTTCCCATATTTTATGGTGGGGCCTTTGGATTGGCTTCCCAGTTTCTAATTGTACCCATAATATGGCAATTAAGTCCCCTCCCCATGGTGACTCTGTTGTTCAGTAGAAAGATAAACTCATTCAGCATTTTATAAAACTTTATTTTGCAAACTGTTCTTCTTCACACTTGACCCTCCAGCCCCTGTAATACAGGTGTGTGTGTGTGTGTGTGTGTGTGTGTGTGTGTGTGTGTATGGATGGGTACACATGTCTGGAGGTCAGAGGACACTCTGTAGGAGTTGAGTCTCTCCTTCCACCATGTTGATCCTGGGTACTGAACTCAGGTGGTCCCTTGGCAGCAAGTGCCTTTACCTACTGAACCTTCTCATTGGCCCAAGGAACCCACATTTTTCTTTCCTGGCCAGGACAAATACTTGAAATTTCTAGTCTCATTGTAGAAGCAAATAGTCATGATCTGTCGTTGGCCTCTGAGTACCAAGTCCAAAGACTTGATGGTAAGGAAGGACAAAAAAGTGAGAAAAAAAGTAGGAAAAAGGGTATGGGGTTGGGGAGAGGAAGGATCCAAGAAGCAGTAGCAACCAAGGTCAAGTTGCTTAACAGTCAGGTTGACAGAGCCTGGATGAGAAGCTGATGAGGACAGATTTCATCATCAGATCTTGGTTTTGTCTTGGTTGGAGAACCAGTGCCAAGTACAGAGGCACTGCCAGGCGCCTGCAGGGACCAAGATTTGTCTTTTGTTTCTTGTATTTCTGTGAAAGCAGAGGCAGTTTGATAAGTTTCTTTATAGTCCCCACAACTTGCTTCTCTATATCTGAAAGCAATTGCAACTTTGAACTAATAATCAAGGCTGACAAAGCTATTAGTGAGACTACGTTTAGCATTTACACTGGAAGGTATTATATTGATAAACCACATAAATGGATGTTGTAATATTATTAACATTGAATATGTTAATAAATGGCTGTTACACATATGGCTAACCAGTTCACAGACATATAGAAAATCAAATTTGAAAACATTGCAGGCATCTCCTTGGTACAAACAGGCCTGTTTCTTCCCCATGTAGAGCTTGTATTCAGCTTCTTACATTAGCATCAAGGAAACATTTTTCTTTCTAGGTATGCTGATGTTTGCTGATGCTCATGTTAGGTTCATCAGTCACTCTAACACTCCAGTAGCATCAATAATCTGTCTTTGTGTTTGTAAACCTCCCCAGCCGTCCCTCGAGTGAGTTCATCCACTGGAGCCTGGTCAGCCTCACCCAGCAGTGATCAGCCGCCAACAGCTCCTCTGGGAAAGTTGGAGCTTCTTGCTGGTTTCCCAAGTTCTATGCTGGGATTTTTATGTTTTTGAGTGTTTTGCTTGCACGTATCTAAGTGTACTACAAGCATGCAATGGCTGTGGAGGCCAGAAAAGGGCATCAGATCCCCCTGGAACTGGAGTTACAGGCCATTGTTAACTGCCATGTGGGTGCTGGGAACTGAACCCTAGGTCCTCTGGAAGAGCAGCCAGTGCTCTATTTTTTTGGGGGGGATGGTCTTTTTGAGACAGGGTCTCCCTGTAGTCCCAGCTGGCCTGGAACTCACTATGCTGACTAGGCTGGCCTTGATCTCACAGAGATTCCCCTGCCTCTGCCTCCCAAGAGGATTAAAGGCGTGTGCCACCTCCACCACCACCACCAATGAGCCACCTCTCTAGCCCCAGAATGTCATAATAGAAAAAATGGGAGTTTGATTACATGGATCAAATGGATTTAGACCTCATACACAGAAAGGAAATAAATCTGTCCCATGGAAATGTCCACAGCCAACCCAGTCAGCACTCAGGGGCGTGGCCTGAAGAGCCACCCTCTCTTTTAGCCCTTGGGCTTTGTCCACGGACACTAGGTCTGTTCAGTGCTTGCCAGACAGAAAGGAACACTATGAAAACACAATAAAATTGCTCTGTAGTGGTTGCCCACACATCTTTTTGAAACATGGTTTGGGCATTCTATTTGAATCATGAAACTTTTTTTTTCTTTTTAAAATAAACATCTTTATTTAAAAATGATTTGGAAGTATTTCAAGTCTTTAGTAAACATTGCATCTAATGAAAGACTATGCTATGGTTCATAGACGTTCAAAGTACATAATTTTAAGGAAAAACTAGTACTTAATCAAAACTCTGAAGCATTCTGTCACTTAAAAGGTTTTGAGAAAAGTGCAGAGCACTTGTGTTTCCATGCAGCAGGCTGGCCCTGAATTTGTGCTTCTCCTTTCTGACAAACATAAGGAGGAAGGTAAAAGATAGCAATGAGGAGAGATGAATGGCTGCCCAGCAGCTGAAGGTCCTCTCTTCCTTTGCTGCTTGAGGACTGCCTCCATCGTGAATTACCCAGTAACCTTCCAAGACTAAGAAGTTTATGACCAAGTGGCTACTTCGGGGGAAACAAATGGTCATTGATATCCCCAACCCTGGGAAGGCAACAGTCCCAGAGACAGAAATGCAGAAAAACTAGCCAAAATATGCAAGACCATACCAGGTAGCACCATCAGCTGCCATCTCTGTATTTCGAGTCAGAGGCCATTTTGGTGATGTGACATAACTGGCTTTAGTGTGGTTTGTCGTTTCTTGGATTATGCAAAGAAAAATAAGACCAAACATTAACTTGCAAGGCACAGCCTGTGTGAGGGAAATAAAACAACAGAAAAACCTCAAGAAAATAGCAGAAGGGACTCGAGAACAGAATGAAGTCAGTCAGGACTGCAAAGGCCAACTCTGGTGCTGGCAGAAAGCACGTGCAGTAAAACGTCTGTGTTGGCTTGATCTGCTGTGGTGGTGCAGATTTCTTAGGAGAGGACGAGAGGACTAATAAATACCCCATAAAAAGTTAAACAAAGCAAAACAAAACAAAACAAAAAAACCAACAACATTGTTTGGGCTGAGATTCTCCGTTTTGAGTGAAAAGAAAAAAAAAATCAGTCTTCTCCCTCTCTTAAAATCCAGTTTTCTACCTACGTTAATCTATTTTAAAAAGATTAAAAAAGGTTAAACATGTAAACTTTAGTTTTATATTATAGCTTATTTCAATTAAAAGGTAACTGACTGGGCCTGGGATACTGTCACCACTACTAAAATGAGAAAAATTTTAAGTGTTCTCGGATGTTTACTGTGGGCCAGGCCCTGTGGAGGGTTTATATATATGGAGCCACCATATCTGGGTCATTGCCCCCTCACTATTGCCCCCTAAGGACATACATTTAATTTAAATTAACTGTGTTAGTTTATACTTGAATTAATTTTCTCCACAATGAGAGAAATTAAATGCCAAGGTATAAGATATAGGCCCAGTTGAGCTTTAAAGGGTCATGAACCATTCCTTTAGGTAAAGTTTACCCCCGTCTAAGATGCTGTGGCCTCTATTAAGAATATAGAACCAACTGAAATCATTAAAGGTTCAGGCCACTCTGAGAAGTAGGTTTGGTTGTCTTCCCATTATGTGGTTGATAAAGAAAGGCCCTAAGAGGCAATGTTTCTTGACTACTGCACTACATTGCCTCCAACTTTTCAGTTATTTATTATTTTTGTTTGCATTCGTGTATTTTTATTTTCAGTGTATGAATGTTTCACATGTGTGTGTGTGTGTGTGTTTGTGTGTGTGCACCACGTGCATCCAGTGCCTGTAAGGGTCAAAAGAGGGCATAGGATCCCCTAGAACTGCAGTTACACACAATTGTATGCAGCCATGTGGCTGCTGGGAACCGAACCCAGGTCCTCTGTGAGAGCAGCCAGTGCTCTTAATTGCTGAGCCGTCTCTCCAGTTATTCTCACTTACAGTTGCCTACATGTACATTTTATATTAAAATAGCACTCTTTGATAGCAGTAAGATTGAGTCTGTGTGAGTGGCCCTGTTTGTTACTTCCTGGTTAAGAGGCATTTGGATTTTGACCCCATGGTGTCCTTTCCAGTTCTCAGTGTGAGCACATACCGTTTCAGCCTTAGCCTTCAGGATTTTATCAGACTTAATCCTCCTGATTACC
>NW_008334697.1:0-592 GCF_000622305.1 Nannospalax galili | reverse complement strand
GCAGCTAACAAGTGTCCGTAGCTCCAGTTCCACAGGAATCTAACACCCTCTTCTGGTCTCCACGGGTATTGCACAACACGGGTGCACTTATACACATGTAGGCAATATACCCATACACTTAAAATTAAAAAAAAAAAATATGGACTTAAGCCTAATGTCTAGAAAGTGCAATACCTTGAACTCTTAAAGGGAGGGATGGAGAAATGGTGAGACTAAATCCATTGAGTGGCAAAAGCATACTTTAAGGAGACACAGTGGCTAAGGATCTCAGAGGTCACCCCTATTAGACATTAGGTTTGACAAAAGCACCTACTGAATCTCAGAACTGATCTGTTAAGATCTGTGACTCTCCCCCTATCTAGAAGTCTTTGCAGGGAACTGACACCTATTTTAGTCACTCCAACAGCTATCAAAGTACCTGAGAACAAATCCTGAGTCCATCACTCTTGAGTCCAGCCTAGACAAAGAAAAATGAGGAGGAACCCAATAGAGGGATGCTTTTGGAAGCTCCTGTTAAGATATTCCAATGGCCTCTCATACAAACATTTGAAAATTGCTCTGTTCTAACTTTTTTCTAGTTCCCTGTCTAGAA
>NW_008334696.1:0-330 GCF_000622305.1 Nannospalax galili | reverse complement strand
TTGCTCCTCTGGCAATAGTGGAGCCGGCATGCCAGCCAGCAGTCGCTTTCAGTCTTCGAGAGTCTGTGGGAGGGAGAACATTTATTTGGAGCCAAGTATGTCTCATGGCTCTCCCACACACAGTTCCAGTGTCTTCGAGTTGAGCCTGCATCACTGAGTAGGAGAGGTAGATGCTCAGAACCCAGACCTTTTAGGCCATGCCTTCAAGTAGCTCCATGACCTGGGATCCCAGTTCTGTGTATGTAGTATCCAGCATATCCTAGCCCTCCTAATTCAGGACCTGGACCCAAAGCTAGACTGCTTGGATTCTGTTGCTCAGTCTGCCTTAAA
>NW_008334695.1:0-259 GCF_000622305.1 Nannospalax galili | reverse complement strand
GAGATGGAAGGGTGAGCGCGGCTTACGGAGTCAAGGCGCGGAGGGCTGCACAGTAGACTTACCACCCCAAGAAATGCCTCAGGGAGGAAGAGCAGGCCAGGAGAGTTAGCCAGTGGTGCAAGTCCTGGAAGCAGGGAGAGGTGAGGGCGGGGCCAGGTCCCGCGGAAGCAGTGCTCCTGGAGCCCAAGGAAGGCACAAAGCTGGCCTGGGCGTAAAGGATCAGGAAGCAGCACCAGTTCCCCAGGTGTCTGGGGACCCA
>NW_008334694.1:0-740 GCF_000622305.1 Nannospalax galili | reverse complement strand
ATATTGTTCCAATGTGACATCACAATGTAACAATATTACTTCACATTCTGATGTCACAAAACTGCAATTTGTCAACACTATTGCCCCATATGCCATTCTATTGCTCAATTTAGCCATCACAATGTTACTATATCACTTCACAATGTTCCAATGTGACATCACAATGCTGCAATATGTCATCTCAGCACTCCTATATGTCATCACAATGCTCCAATGGGACATCACAGTGCTTCAATGTGTCATCACTTTGCTCCATGTGCCATCACCCTGTCTCAATGTGTCATCATAATTCTCCAATGTGCCATTGAAATGCTCAGTCTGCCATAACAATGAAACAATGTGTCATTAGAATGATCCTGTGTGTCATCACAAAGCCCCAATGTGTTATAACAATGTTCTATGTGCCATCACACTCCTCCTGTTTGTCATCACAATGCTCCAATGTGCCATCAAAATGCTCAGTGTGCCATCACAATGCAGCAATGCATCATCACAATTTCACTATGTGCCATCACAATGTCTCAGTGTGTCATAACACTGTTAAATGTGGCATCACAATGCTCCAACATGTCATCATAACAATGTTCCATTGTGACATCACAATGCTCCAATATTCCAACACTATTGCTCCATGTGTTATTATATTGCTCCATACTGCCAGCAAAATGTTACAAGATTACTTCACAATATCCCTTTGTCATTTCACAATGCTCCATTTTGATATCACAATGCTCCAGAAT
>NW_008334693.1:0-790 GCF_000622305.1 Nannospalax galili | reverse complement strand
CATGGGATCAACTGCTGAACCTAGCCCCATATGTGTTTTTTTTTTTTTTCCCCTTTCTTTTCGTTAGCAGTTCAGAATTAAAACAAAAAACCAAGCAACAGCATCTTCCTCTTTTAAAAACGAAACTTTTCTGTATCCAAAATGAGGAACTCTCCACGTAACACGCGGCTACCACTGTAAGCCTTTCCCTGTTTTGCTGAAATTCATTAAAATATATACTAATGTCTTAATACGTACTTGTGGTTATTTTGCTACTCTGTGGTAGAGAACTGATATTCTTCTAGCTCAAGTCCACTATTCTGTCTATATTCATTACAATGAAATTGTCAGGTAATGACTTCTGGTGCAATTCTTATGCCAATTTGGGTTTAATTGCCTCTGGTGGCAGAAATATGGTATCCTTTACTTCATTCACATAGACAATTCCCTTTTTATTTAATCTTAGTTTTTTCGTTTTGAGAATTTCATGCTTCAGTATTGCCTCTGCATTTTTTTCCACCCCATTCCGGTCCATAACCCACTTCCCTATGTCCCCGCTCTCCCTCTCATTTCTTGCCCTGTTCTTCATTACTGTTATGTCTACATACATACATTTATCAATACACACACAAGTAACGCACTGAGTCCTTTCAGTGGACTTGACTCAAAATGGAATTATTTAAGAAGGAAGTGCCAATGAGCAATTTTTTGGGTTAGGTTGACCTATGTGCCTACATTTTCTTTGTTTTTATTATGTGTATGTTTTTTCTGCATGTATGAAATGTACCTGTGTCATGCAATGCCTGGAGAC
>NW_008334692.1:0-734 GCF_000622305.1 Nannospalax galili | reverse complement strand
ATATATATATATATATATATATATACTTTTGACTTCATTGCTGCAAGGCCTCCATCTGCATATGAAATAATTCCTCTTCTCCTGTCAGTTTATCTTCTGTCAGTTTATTTAGTAGCAACTCAATCATGGAGTCTAAGAGAATGAAAAAGGGGTTTCCTCTCCAACAATAGCCAGATTCTAGCAACTCAATCATGGAGTCTAAGAGAATGAAAAAGGGGTTTCCTCTCCAATAGCCAGATTATAGATCATTCTGTCTGCAGTTTGTTTGCTGTTCCCTGTGAGGGGGGACCTTCCTGGACTTCCTGAGTCACTGTTCTTAGTGCCATGTTTTGGTAACATTGCAAATTACTCACTTACAAAAAAAAAAAACAAAAACAAAAACGTGAAGACAAGCAGGATTCCTAGGAGACCTTGGAATTTTACACTATATCACAGGTATTCAAAGTATGGGCTGGAGACTAGTAATATCAGCTATCAGAAATGCCGTTGTGTAACACTATTCCTGGGGTTACATGAACAAACATCGACTCACCCCAGATAGGTTAGTGACAACAAACTGAAGTAAGGGTGGCACTAAAATTCACCTTGGTGAACGTGAATTTCATTGGGGTTATTTATGGGAGTTTAGGTGAAGGCTTACTGACAAGCTAGAAAGAACTCAAAGACAGCTGTATCACCAAAGCCCACCTTAACATGGGTGACAGCTCATGAAAGCTGGATGCCTGGAGGTCACT
>NW_008334691.1:0-592 GCF_000622305.1 Nannospalax galili | reverse complement strand
TAAGATCATCAATTTGACTCTTAATGAAGGTAGTAACTTTTACCCAAACCTGTGCTCTGTGTTGAGGTTAGTCAGGGCCTAAGTCCCCCTCTAAGCAAACCAAAGGACCCTAAGGGGGCAAACAGTGTACAGCACGGAAGGGCATTACATAAATGATTAAAACAATGGTGCACAAAGCATGTGGAACAATTAATGAATCATGGAGAGAATCATAGTATCACAGGCAAAATTGAGAGAAATGGTGGGAGCCAGCCAGTGGAGACAGTCCATAGGAAACACGAAGAGAGCCCAAAAACCCAGTCCAAAAAATTGGGAACAGAGGATGTGATGATGGATGGTGTAGTGATGACACAGGTGGCATAGAGTCTGGAGATGTTGCCAAGCAGATGAGGCATTTAGGTACCCAACATGTATTGTCAGCATTCTGCAGAAAAAAACATAAACATGCCCTCTCCCCCAAATGAGGATAAGGGAGAATGTCACAATTTATCAGCTGTAGAGTTACCTAAAGGTGAAAACAAAGAGGGCAATAGGAAGCACTAGTGAGTTTGGTAGCGGTGACTGGAAACTGCCAGGAGCATAATTTATAGTG
>NW_008334690.1:57694-58403 GCF_000622305.1 Nannospalax galili | reverse complement strand
GTTGTCTGAGAAAACTTGCTTATTGCTATTAGAAACTTTTAGATATTTGAACAAATGTAAGAAATCTGTGCTTTCTTTAAGTGATTGAAATGTTAAAAGAGGCTGGCAAGATTGTAGGGCAAGTGTTAGCCCCCAAATCTGACAACCTGAGTCTCATCTCCAGGAACCACATGGAGGAAGAAAAGACTCAACTCTCACTAGTTATCTTCTGACTTCCACATACTGGCTGTGACATATGTGTTCATGTGGGTGCACACACAGACACACAAAATTAATAAATACATGTAATTTCTGATGGACTATGCTTTTAATATCTTGAGTATAGTCTATTATGTTGACTGTTCAATTTGATTCCACCATTGGCCTTCTGCAGTATTCTTGAGGCTGTTTTTGAAATCATAATATCTATTCTTATTGTGTTTATATTCAAACACACCTCTCTAATAGGTCCCTTAGAGTTATCAACTAAATTATCATACGCTACAAAAACACTCCATGATGTGGTATCTGCCAATAAATAAAATTTAGACTATGCCAATATATCCAACTTATTGATGAATTTGGAGGGAATCTGACACATGACTGTGTTTTCCATGCATAGTTTGATATTTTCCACCTCTACTTGTTTTATTACCCCTCATGAATAGTACATATACTATGTACTATATAACCACATCTTCATATATTTACTGCTGAATATTTTTAGGCT
>NW_008334690.1:54873-55869 GCF_000622305.1 Nannospalax galili | reverse complement strand
ATTTATTTTATGTGTATGAGTGTACTGCCTGTATGCATTTAAGTGTACCTGTGTCATGTGCTGATCATGGAGATCAGAAGTTGGATTCCCCTGGAACAGGAGCTATGGATGGCTGTATGCTACTATGTGGCTTCTGAGAATTAATCCTCGGTCCACTGCAAGAGTAGTCAGTAGTCTTAACTGCTGAGCCATCTCTCTAGTGGTCATTTCATTCTTGTTTATGAAACACTATTAGGCATATATTCTACAATCTCTTCATTCACTCATCTGTTGACAGGCATCTGGTCTAGTTCCATAATTAGGCTACTGTTAATTATACCTAGGTTAACATGGGTATTCAGGAATTCCTGTAGAATTCTGCCTTTTAAATTTGGGGTATATGCCCAGAATATGATTTCTATCTCACTTGACATAGATCCTTGAATTCTATAGCTGTGTTGAAAGAATCTCTTGAATTTTAATACATATGATCTCATAATGGGAGCCTTATATTCTCTTGTTTTATGGCTGTTATTTCATCCTCTGTCTACATCATTAACACTATGCTATGTCCTGATCACAGACTTCTTTAACTTTTTGTGAGACAGATATTGCATTATTTACTCTTTTTATTGCCTAGTGATAGAAGGATTTATTTTATCACAGTTGTTTGACAGAGGAGTTGTGGTGGTTGCAGCTCTGCCTTTTGAGTGGGACACTGTGGCTAGTAAAATGATGCTGCAGATTAGGAGAAGAGAGAAATAGACCAGGAAATGAGTCCAGGCAGTAACTCATGAGCCCACACCCAGTAACACACTTCCATCATCGAAGCTTCAGCTGAAGTGTACATGGAAATGTCTTGATAAGATTCTGGAGTGACAGCTTGCTAGTTAAGAGTGTGTGCTGCACACAGAGGACTTGAACTTCAATAGTAGGATCTATAACCTCCCAAAAGAGAGCCAAATGCAGGAGACAGAGTCTTCAAATGCAAGAGTGTGTTTTGTCCAGAATACATCC
>NW_008334690.1:50424-52345 GCF_000622305.1 Nannospalax galili | reverse complement strand
GAAATATCAGTTTATCATATGGCTTTTTAGAATATTTGTTTTTTTATCATTTTTAACAGCATTATAATCATAGCAATCCAGTTGTTTGTACTTGTTAATACTTTTTTAGGAGTATTTATTTGGTTTTTAAACTAGAGTTTGAATTTAAAAGAGATACCCCAATGTGGAGTTCCTTTTAGGAGAATTAGAGTAAGTTACTGTCAATGTACGAACTTGATTTTTCTTTCCAAATTGTACTGAATAATGACAGAATGTTTTTACACGAAGTGGAAAAGAAAATTGAATCTAAAAAGTTTTTATTACATTGATTGATTGATTGATTGATTGTGCGTGTGTGTGTGTGTCTGTGTGTGTGTGTGTGTGTGTGTGTGTGTTTGTGTGTTGAGCACACGCTGGGAGGTCAGAGGACAAGTTATGGAAGTTTCTTCTCTCCTTCCATCATGTGTGTCTCAGGGATTGAATTAAGGTCAGCAAGGTTGGGGGCAAGTGTCTCCATCTACTGAGCCATCTCACTGGCCTCAAGTTGAATCTTTCTAAACATGAAGTCATGGTTCAGGTAAGGCAGGAGGTAGGGTAAACAGTTACAAGCAAAGCAATGGTTTGTTGATTAATATATGGACATTTGTGGCTTTCTTTTAAAAAAGATGAGTGTAACTTTTTAGCAGTTTATGACATAGTTGAAGATAAATATCACTCATCTTCTCTGAAGTCCATGTGGATGTGTTCTGAGAAGTTCGTACAAGTTTGCGGTGAGAAGTACAAATTTAGGAGATTATCTTCTGAAGATTGATAGTGCTGGAAGTAGTTAGAAATACCTGATAGAGGGCTAGAGAGATGGCTCAGCAGTTAAGAACAGTTGCTGTTCTTGCAGAAGACCCAGGTTCAAATCCCAGCACCCACGTGGCAGCTAACAACTGTCCATAACTCCAGTTCCAGGGGATCTGAGAGCCTCTTCTGTCCTCTGTGGGCATTGCATGACACCGGTACACTTACATATATGCAGGCAATATATTCATACATACAAAATAAAAAATAGTAAATATTTTTGAAAAAAAAGAAATACCTGATAGAGGCTGTTTCCTCCAATTGAAAAAGTTGTGAAACTCTCTGTAATTATACTAAGAACAGATCAATAATTTAGAAATGCTTATTTCCACAGAGATATATAATTTTGACTGTAAGAATTAACAAGGGGTGGACACTTGATGGCTAATCCTGGGTGCCAACTTCACTGGATCTGGGATTAACTGAAATGAGAGAGATCTTCTTAATTGGATCACCTGAAGCTGGAAGACACACCCTAAATGTGGGTGTTACCTGCTGATGGAAGCCCCTATAAAAGGCCATGGCAGAGGAGAACACCTGGCTTCTTGCTGCTTGCCTTCTCTCTCGCTGGTGAGTTCATCTTGCTGCTGTAGACTGAAGACTAGCTGATCTTTTGGAATTCATCAGACCTTCAATGCCAGATTGGGACTACTAAGACATCCAGCCTCGTGGACTGAGCGACTACCAGATTCTCAGCCTCTCCGGTGTGGTGCAGCCATTGTTGGACTGCTTGGACTCTATCTTGTGAGCTAATCTGAGAAATCCAGTACATATATATATTTTTTTTTCTACCGGTTCTGTTTCTTTAGAGAACCCTGACTTATACAGGGCTACAGGTACCCTACAAGGTGCCCTGCTTCCCAGCTCAGGTGAGTTAGCTGGCAGAGCCAGCCAGACTGGGAAGCCTAACCCAGACATCAAGACTCTGGGGAAAGGGAGTTCCCAAATTTTATTCCAGCTGTGCTCAGGGAAACTGTCAACGCAAAAGCATAGCTCTCACCACAAAGGGGATAAGAGATAGTTTATTCTGGAACCAAATATGAGTGACCATGGCCTGGGAACACAGATTCAGGTTACCCCAAATTCCATGTTCCAG
>NW_008334690.1:35601-50316 GCF_000622305.1 Nannospalax galili | reverse complement strand
TCAAGTTTGTGTAGCCTGTTGTCTCTCAGTGTGATTTCATCCACTATATACTGTTAGAGTAACAAAAATCCCCATAAATTTAACTGGTCCAGACTATAAAATCTCTAGTCTATCTGTTGGAGGGCCTACTTTCTCCTCTCTCACTGGTCAATTACCTGGTGATAGAACCACTTCTAGGAAGGAAGTGTCACCTTAAGTATGCTAAATCGATGGGCTGCGAACCTGGTTCATTATGAGGTAGCAAATATTTCCTGCCTGGAACTAGCACAGATCTCTGCAGAACTTCCAGACCAGTTACAGTCATGTAGGTCTCTGTGAGTCTATCCACTTTCCTGAATGCCTCAGGAAGGTGTAATTTCTTCTTTTCTTCTCCATGGCTTTGTTACTAAACATGCTTTCTTTAAGGCTTTGGTCTGCCCCTAGCATCTGGTATTTCTTCACTTTTTCTCTAAAGCTTCCTTCTCCCAGCTATGTGGCTGCCAGTGGGCTATGTGCCTGACCTCCATGCAGGCTCTAAACCTGCATTGCTTCATGATTTTTACTTCTTTCCACCATTCACCTCCTCGAGGCAGCTGACCAGCTTCCCTGCCCTGAGGGTTTTTCATTAAGATTGTAATAATATTGTAAAAGCTTCCATTTGGGTCCACTCTTAAATTCTTTGATGAATGAGGCTAAGAACCCTCTAGGGGGCTGTGGTTGTTTGAATGAAAATGTTCCCCACAGGCCTCAAGTATTTAGACGTTTTGTCCCCAGTTGGTGGCCCTGTTTTGTGAGGTCTTAGAAGGTATGACTATTCTGGAGGAAGCATGTCACTGAGGGCAGGCATAGGGAGTTCTTAAGCCTTGCTGGATCTCTAGCTGCACTCTTCCTTCCTGTGCATGCTTGAAGATGTGAGAGCTTAGCTTCTGCTTTCACTCCAGCCACCTTGTCCCCACTGGCTACCATGCCTCCCCATCATGGCAGACTATAAGTCCCCTGGAACCATAAGCTCAAATATACTCTTCTTTTTATAAGTTGCTTTGGTCAGTGTTTCTATCACAGCAACAGGAAGTAACTAATACAGTAATTGGTAACAGGAGTAGGGTGTTGACTCTGATGAACCTGACCATGTGGAGTTTTGGAGGAATGTGGAAGACTTTGGAAGTTTGGGCTAGAAAAGCAGTTGATTTTGGTAAGCAGAGATTAACAGGCCATTCTAGTAAGCACCTGGAAGAAAGTAGTACAATGTAGTTCAAGAGGGAAATAAGGACTTAGGCAGCACTTGGGATATCTTGGAAAAGAGTCTGGCTGGACTTGGCCTCCAAACCAAAAAGCTTGTCTGAGGCTAAGTTGAAAAGCATTGGACTAATTTCTCTGGTGGAAGAAATTTCAAGATAGCCTAATGTAGAAATGGTGGTGTGGCTATTAATGATGAATATTCTATAGAGTTACAGTGAAAAAGAGCAAATGTGGCAGAAAGAAATACAGAATCTACAGGATGGATTGAAAAAGCGCACTAGGAAGGTTAATGTTGAAACTATGGCATGTGCTGAAGAGGATCCCTTTGATAATGAGATTAAAGTGATTCTGGAGGGGCCTAGTGATTCACACTTAAATAATGGAGAGAGTGCCTCCAGGGCAAAACCACACCCAGTTAAGCCTCCAACTTGTGAAAGGAAAATTCTGCAAGGACCACTAAAGAGAAACCTTCTAAAATGGATAAAGCAGGCTGGAGTCCATCCCAAAATTGCAGTCAAACTTGGCAGTGTCGTTTTGGTGCTGGCTTTATAAGCATGAAAGATGTAAGAGTGAGAGGGTAATCAGTTCTTCCTCCACGGTTTCAGAGAGCCTCCAAAGCCAGGCAGCATGCAGCAGGGCCCCCACCCCCTATACAGAAGGCCCTGAAAGACCATTGCATGAAGCTGTGAAGGTGAAGCCTGGTAGGCAATGGAAACCTCAGGAAGATATTCGTGATTCCAGAGCTGTGAGGCATCTGCCAAGACCTGTATACAGGAAGTCATACCAGCACAAGAAAGATGTGTGTTGCATGAAGCAAGGCTAGAGAGGATGAGCCATGTAAGCCTTTTGGAAGTAAAGTCCTAGAAGTTGAATGTGCAACTACTGAATTTTGTGTTTGTACTCCTGGTTTTCAGTCTTGTTTTGGTCTGCTATTTCCTCACTATGCCTCTACTCCTCCCTTTTGGAATGGTAATGTGTATCTGATTCCACTGTATGTTGGGAGAATGTAATTTGTCTTTAGTTTTATAGGGACTTACAGTTAAGATACTTACCTGAGTCTCAGAGCTAACTTTGGAATGGACTTTTGAATAGTATCAAGACTGGTAATGACCATAGGGACTTTTAAGGTTGGGCTAAATACATTTTGCATTTTATATAGTCATGAGCCTATGGAGGACAGGGGGTGGAATGTGGTGGTTTGAATGAAAATGTCCCCCATAAGCTCCAAATAGTCAGACATTTTGTTCCCAGTAGGTGGCGCTGTTTTGTGAGGTCTTAGAAGGTGTGGCTATCTTGGAGGAAGCATGTCAGTCACTGGGGCAGGCTTAGAGACTTGTTAAGACTTGCCAGATCTCCAGTTGAGCTCTTGTTTCCTGTGCCTGCTTAAAGATGTGAGAGCTCAGCTTCTGTGTTTGCTCCAGCCATCGCCTGCCACCACACCACTTCCAGCCACCTTGCCTCCCTGTCATGATGGACTGTAATAGCCCTGGAACCATAAACTCAAATAAACTCTTCTTTTTATAAGTTGCTTTGGTCAGTGTTTCTATCACAGCAACAAAAGTAACCAATACAGGGACCCTCTTTCCATATCACAAAGGCTTTTAACCTGGGTAAACACAGAGGGAGGGGGAAGATTCCTGTTCAGCTCTCCCATTTCTGTCTCTTGTCTTAGAACTTTTCCAGCTCTAAAGCTTTTAATTACCATCAAACTGCAAGAGCTTTTAGCAACCATCTGATATGTTTTTCTATTGCCATTATACATTCATAAATTCTTTTATGAATAAGACTATGAACCCTCAATGGGGGACACTGTTTCTCACCTGTATCATAGTGGGGACAAAATGATTAATGTTTGCTAAATGAACCCATTATAAAATGATTACAGCAGTGATTCCTAAAATAATGAAATGGAAATAAAGGACATCACTCTTAACATAAGTTCAGTTTTTGAAGAGATAAACATACTGAATAAAGACTGTACTATTTTCACTGCAATAATTCGTGGATCCTTTGGGAGGGTAGATTATTAAAAATTTAGAAGGATTGTTAGCTTCAGAACCTGAGTCCTGTCTGCCCTAATATGCCAGTCTCAACCATCCAAGCTCAATATGCTAGTTAAGCAAGCAAATAATTAGGGAAAGCAGAAAATTTCATTCAATGAAACCACATTGTGCAGAGAAGACCAGTGCCCACCCAAGTTCTTTTTCTTGTCCCTGAAAAGGGAAGGTTTAAAGAGAGGTCAGAAGGAATGCATGACTGGGCAGTGCTAGTGAAGGAGTGATGTGTAAGGGAAAATCCCAAAAAGATCAACTGAGGTGGGAAGACCCACCATGCATGAAGGTGGCATCATACACTAGACTCTGTCCCAGCCTGACTTGAAAGGAGAACACTTACTAAGCTCTAGCATTGATCTATCCCTGCTTCCTAACTGGAGAAGCAATATGACTGGCTCCCTCATGCTTCCTACTAGCACAGGTAGAGCCCCTCTCACCACCACGCCTTCCTCACCACAACAGACTATGCCTTTAAACTATGAGCTAATATGAATCTTTCTTTCTGTGTCTTGCTTTTGTCAATTACTTTGTCACAGCCATGAAAAGTTAAATGAAATAGAAAATTGTTACTAAAGAATAGGGACTTTACTGTGTGAAAACCAAGAATACATTTCTTGGGTACAGAACTGATTTGTGGTAAAAATGTAGAAGAATTTGGGGGCTCCCAAGAGCAGAAGCCTTAGAATTTTTAAACAGAGATTAATGAATATTTACATTGGGAGTTTCAAAGATCAAAATACCTAGAGACATACAGGGAGGGGAGGCCTGGCTCATGAAATTTCAGAAGATAACAAAATTAATGATAATTAGAATGCAAGCTATTGCTATTATATTATAGCAGAGAATACAGGTGCATTCTGTCTATGCCCTGAAGATGACCAGGATGAATTGAAAAAAAATATACTCATGTAATTTTCAAAGGAAATATCAAAATGTCTAGGATTCCTGATGTGGTATGTTATTACAGTCTGCTCCTATTGAAGCCAGAGGAAACAAGTCAGACAGAGGAAACAAGTTGATCAAAGATATGAAAATAGACATTTTGGTCAGAAGAGAACAGAAGGCAAATTTAAAATCATCCCCATCTGGGTTTGAAAGCAGCAGTGATTGTTGAAGAGATTACCACTGTGGATGATCAGTTCCCAGAAAAATTATGCATCCATGCTGGAATTTTCTGCAAGGCTGACCAACTGATTAGCACTTCAATGACTGTGGAGAGTTTGGAATCCTGAAGATTCAGAGCCTATTTACAATTCGTCTTCTGTTTCTGACCTAACATCCCATGAATAACAGTTAAAAAACTGTTTTGAAAGGTTATTTATTAGCACATCACCAGGTCCCACCAACCAGAAAACTAAGAATGTCATCAGGATAGCATCTGAGACCTACAGTAGGATACCCCCTCCCAACTTTGCAATAACCAGCCTACTGAACACACCCATTTGAAGAGTATGTTCATTTACAACTTTCTTTGTTCTGTTACTATAAGAAGTTCATGAAATTGCTACCTTATTGGAACATGGTACATAAGAAACCTAAAGCTGTGTTACTGTACCTTGGTTACTCATATTTGGTTCCAGAATGAACCTTATACTTTATTAATTTAAGGCAAGAACTGTTTATTTCATTGAGAGATGTATTACAGTTGGAATATTTCTTCTAGCTTGTCTCTGAAATGAAAGACTTATTTTTTAACTCCAACACAGTCCCTTCAACTGACATCCTTAGTGTCACATTGCAGGACCCGGAGATCCCTTAATTCAACCCCTCCTGACACCCCACTGATTGCTCTTTTCCGCTTCTGTGTAATGCTTGAAATGCCCGCCTGCTGCTACTCCTCCCCTGCTGTTTCCTTTCCAGGAAACTATAGACTAGATAAGCCTGGGCATGGACACTGCCCTATAGAGTAAAAATTAAGACTCCTGACCACACAGATGGCCAGCGCATTCCACAACCCTGAGAACAGCACCTGCCAATAAAAAACCTCCATGACCGCATCCTGTACAACCGATCAGTTTAAAAGTGTGTTGGCACGCGCGGGATTCTTGGACCAACCACAAAGTGACACTGTTATTCCCCTCCCCCTTTGTCTCTAACCTATAAAGAGACCCTTCTTCCCCAACCCGGGGCTCTCAGAGGGGATCTGTTATATCGGTGCAGTCTGAGAGCCTGAGCTTGAGCCCGAATAAACCATAAACCTTGTTTTTGCATTTTTGGTGTGTTGGGTCCTCGCTGGTCTTCTTGGGGTCCCGTCAATGAGGTATAACACCATAACCCTGCATATATCAGCTTGGAGACATGACCTGACACCCTTCTTTGCTTGAGTTGACCAATACAAATTTGGGGGTGGGGAAACTACTAAAGCCCTTAAAACCCAGGGGACATTGGATTTTGCTTTCCAGATTCAATATTCAATAATTACAACTACCAGGAAGAAAATAAAAGCCTGACTCTTCAAATAAAAATCTTAAGAGTGGTCTGAACCCAGAGAATACCTGTTCTCCTGATATCACTCAGAACTCTGCTCACGGACCAGGCCACACTCACACATTTATTCCCAAAAGTTTCTCCAGCCTCATTGTGGAAGCACAAATTTAGTTTTATTTTGACCTGATGGGTTATATCATCTTTCTAGTAGACACACTGCAGGGCTTGTGTGAGAGGGATTATACAGAGGGATTATATTATCTCTGAGGTGGGAAGACATACCCTGAGTGTGGATCACATCAGACCACAGGATGAATTTCTTGGTAGATTCAAAAAGCAGAGTGAGCATCATTTCCTGAGGTTCCTTACAGCAGGTGTTATGTGACCAGATGCTTCATGCTCCTACCACCTCAGTCAGATCCAACATCATATCACACTTTTGCTGCCATGATGACTCTTCCCTTAAACTTTGGATCCAAATAAGCCCTTTCTTTCTTAAATAGTGTTTGTTAGGCATTTTAACAAGTAGAAACGTAATTAATGAAACACTCTAGCAAAACCCTACTTTCATTTCATCTATATCCAGTAGCCTTTATCCAAGGGGCTTTTTTATTGGCCAGGACTGCTAGAGGAATCAAATTTACAGAAATATATTTTTTTCCAATGCCTTGAATCTTTGTCAAAAGATTGAATGACATTCAATCTTTTACATATGATATAAAAGATGTTTCATATGGAAAGGATTTACTAAACTGCCTTATGTATTATTTCAAAATAGTCTACCAACAGCTGTCTCACACCTGAAGGGTTGAGACATGGTAATTTCTCTGTACATGAGGCTGGGTGCTCCTGAAGTCCCAATCTGGCACTGAACCTGGAATATTCTTGTACACCTACTGGTCCTTAATCCTTGCTGAAAGACCAGAAAGTTTGGCTCTAATCTCATTTAAATAACGTGCAGCCTCAGCAACAGGGCAAATTAACTCCACAGTGAGATGAAAAACCAAACAAGCAGAAGGTAAAATCTTTTGCTTCCATTTCCACAGCTCTAGGCAGAGTTCTCAGGGCACAGCATTCCTGGTACCTTTGTCAGCCAAGGATCTGAACCTGCAGCGCAGAAACCCACAACATGGTGCCCCATTGAGCCCGCCTCCCACCACAGGTTGGCACTCCAGATTAGGTGGGGCTCTCGGAAGCCCTGATTGGCTAGGGTCATCCCTGATGCCTTAGTGACAGGAGGGCTAAAATGGTAGAGAAGCACATCTCTTCCTAGCCCTGTTTCCATGTCCAGTCACAGACCCTTCCAAACTCCGGGGAGATGGGAATCAAGCAGAACTTTTTCCTGACCTGGCAGAGCAGTTACTGCTGTCTTGAGAAACCTGCTATACACTTCCTGTTCTTCCTCCTGGGCCTGGGACACTCAGACAATTACACATTCAATGTCCTATGTCATTGTCTCCTTACCCCATGTGTAAAATGGCACCTAGTCCACCATAGATGACATTAGCATTGCACCTAGAGCCAATGTCCTCTAGGGACCTGAATTGTGCACTCAGGCACATCAAGGATTGTGTTAGAACTCAGGCCATCTCTTTAAGAAGCTGATCTTTCCCAGAGCCATGTCTCATAATCTAAGGAAACCAGGCGACTGTGCCCCCACGACTCCACTCCTTCAGCTCTTTTCCTGAAACTCAGTTAAGAAGCTGTCTGTGCTGTGGCTTCACAACTTCTAATTTATAGTGACTCCATTTTGTTCACCCAGCTTTCTCCCCCTCCCTTCTTCCCTACTAGTCACAATCATGCAAATGCCATGAAGGCTGTACTTTGCAGCAGTTTCAGGGAGACTTTTGTTCTACAACCCTGTGAAACCCCTTTTTCTTAACTGAAACTTAAAACCTTTTTGTTAGCTGAAAACTTCCTTGATAATTGACCTCCTACGATTATGGTATTACTGTGTGATCTCCCTCTGTTATGGTGCAATTATGATTACTTAGTTTGCTCCTGGCATGATGTAAGTGTGGTTCTAAACTTTATAAACCCTGCTCTGCCTCTGCTCAGGATCAACAGTCCTTTTAGGCTTGAGCTGGCTCTCCCCTGCAGGTTAATTATGAATTAAAGGACTCTTAATTCAACCATCATTATTCTGAATCATCAATTTTACTTGCTCTGAAATAAGCCATACAGAACAAAATGGAAATTACCTCTCAACCAAAGGCCACAGAAATAAGGAAAACAAGAGACAGAAAACACTGTTTAACCAGAGGTCCAACACGTCATAAACTGTAAATACAGCATAAGCCACCTCAACGCAATTTCTTAAGGGAAAGTGATGGAGAATTCTGATAGGAAGGAAACGTTCCCACATGAAATAATCTGACCAAAGGCAAGGAGTTATCAAAGCATAGAACCATGGGGACACCCTGCTTGTCTTCTAATTTCAGTAAATTGCTGGTGATTTCAAAAGCTAGCTGGAACTTGATAGTCTTCAGACTACATAACCAGAATACTACAAACTGTGCTGCCCATCACCACACAGACGAATGAGCAAGGAAGGAACTGGATCCTCACTTTGAGCTTTATTCAGAAGACAGGAAGTCAGAGATGGCAGTGAGTTTAACACCATGGAAAAATATACTTCCTGTTTTGTGAAATGGTTGAATTTTCAGGCACTGACACTCAAGATTCATTGACCTTCCCATTTGAACTCACTATCAGTGGCTTGACTGAGGAAGAGAAGTCTTGAACATGTTGGCAGATGGAAGCACTGCCTAGGACTGGACAACCACAGCTAAATTTACAACTGCTTTCTGGAATGACCCTGAAGGGAAAATTTCACAGGGGGACAGAAATTTGGCGAGTGCCCACGGTCCTAGATTTCCTTGGCTTGTCCAGTGGCCATTGTGTTGTCAAGTACTCATTACTCATTGTGTACTGATTCATCTCATTTCCCAAAGGGTTCATGAACAAAAAGACCATGGTGCAGGAATTGATCCTAGACATAGGTAAAGTAACGTGGAAAGCATTTCCCAGGGCTGACGTGGATACATGTTCTTCTGAATGGTTAGCAAAATTGTTGGGAGATGGGAGACGGCATGATTGAAGAACTGGTTGTGTCCTAATTTGCTTTTCCGTTGCTGTGATAAAAAACTGTCCAAAACCAACTTGGAGGAGAAATGGGTTTGTTTAGTTGCCAGGCTACAGCCCATTGTTGGCCATAGGAGGCCTATCCAGAACTGATGGTAGGAACCCAGAGGCAGGAACTGAAGAAGAGATCAATGGAGGAATGCTGGTTGTTAGGTTGCTTTCTATTACTTGCTCAGCCGTGTTTCTTATGTAGCCCAGGCCTATGCCTAGGGATAGCATTGCCCACAGTGAGCTGGACTCTTTCATATTAGTTAGCAATTAAAACAATGCCTCAAAGAATGGCCACAGGCAATTATCATCTTGGAAATGGTTCGGTTTTCTCTCTTCCCAAATAACTGTAGGTTTGTGTTAACTAAATAGCTGAAGCACAATATGACAGGTGAGAAGGGGTATGTGGCTAGGCATTGGTAAGTGTGCGAAGGATTTTGGTTTAGGTAGGTTTCCATTGCTTTGACAAAAACCTGACCAGATTAAATACAATGGAGGACATGTTTATTTAAACTTACAGTTTGAGGGATATAGCCATCATCATGTGGAAGTCCACATGGAAGGACTATGAAGCAGCAGTTGGTCATGTTCTGTCCATGGTAGGGAGCAGAGAGAGGACAAGGAATCTGACGTGACATAGACACCTCAAGGCTTGCTCTCAGCAACACCAATCTTAAAGGTAGTCTTGAGGTCAAGGTTGGCCTAACCTCAAGGTCTGTTCTGAGGGCCAAGTTTTCAAACACATGAGCTCAAGGAAACGTTTTTCATTCAAATCACAGTATTTCAAATGGGGCCTCTGTAGGTTCGTGCTCATCCAATAATGTAAAATGCATGTATTACAACTTCAAAGGGTTCCAGAATCTCTAACATATCCAATGCTGTTCAGAAGTCTGAAGTCTGTTCTGAGATTCAGAGAATCACTTCAAAACAAGTTAAATGCTTCAATGGCACAGACTAAACATTTCCATTCCAAAAGGAAGGAACGATTCATTGGATTGAAGTATAAGATTAAAGCGACAATGAAACCCAGCACAGAAATCCTTAAATCAAGTACATTCTTTGCCGTTATCTGAGGCTCATGATGGAATCATTTGCATTCAAATATTCTCAAGCAATCCTACCACCCCCAAGATGGGTTGCATGCCAGCCACATGGCCTCTTAATTGTTTGAATTTCATCCCATGTCTGTAGCTCATCTTGGCATATGCTCCACAGTCATGGCTTCTCCCAGTACCAGAATTTCCAATGAAACTTAGGTTTCACATTCACAACTTCCCCTGCAGGACTGCCAATCATCATGTACACTGTTCAACCTCCGCAGCTCTCTGGAGCCATGGTGCAGGACTCCATGGTGCCATAACCATCATATATAACATGCCTTCAAAAACGGAATCATCCGGATGATTTTTCTTAGTTCTATCACCACCCGAGATGAAACATAGTCAATTTACACCACACTTCTAATGGTTTCTCTCTCTGCATAGACAATTGTTTTCTAGAACAACAACAAAACCTTTAGTAGCATTCTCAGTTGGGCCTTTCTCTTTTCATATTAATCTACATTTTCACATGTTTGAGCCTTGAATTGGATCTAGTATTCAGGACTCCTTTCCTACTCTCCTAGTTTAGAGCACTTTTTTCTTCTTTAAAGGTGCTAATCCCTGTAACAGCTACTGCTGCCTCCTCAGACTCTGCTTGCTTACAACTCAAAACTCACCGATTTCCCTGCCAGATGGCACAATTTTTTTATTTTCTGACCCTTTGGTGCACTTTCACACTATCAAAACGGACAAGAACGGTGACAATGGCACAGCCTGATGCCATCATGCCTGCACATTTCCTCCATTACACAAACTAGAGTGATATTTGACACAATCACCCTCACATTCCAAGGCCTCTGCCAGAATGTAGCTACATTATTAGTCAGAATTCTTTGTCGTAGGAATGAAACCTATTGAAATGCCTTATAATTTCCAGTTCTGCATGGAATCCTTATCAGCTGGTGTTCCTTGCCCATATTTGTCTGGGCATTCTGTTCTACCAGAGTGCAACTAAATTCTGCTTACAACATTTTAAGCTTTTTTATGTTAAGTTCCAAAGTCTTCCAAATTCCTCCATTGTTCCAGGAAATTACATGGTCAGATTTATCCCAGCAGTGGCTCTAATACTAGGAACCTACTTTCTGTATTACTTTTCTGTTGCTGCAAACAAATAATCGACAAGTTGCAACTTAGCAGAAAAGGGGCTCATTTTGCACTAGTTTTCAGGAAAAAGCTTGTTATAAAATGGTGGAAGAAATATATGAGGTAGTTGGGCACATTCTATCCAGTGAGAAAGCAGAGAGGTAAACAACTGGGAGCAACATGAGGAAACTCAGTTCTAGCCCCAGGAAAACATTTGATACAGCTAGGCTCCATCTCAAGGCTTATCCCCTCCTTGGGATCAAGAGTTTAAATACATGAGTCCAAAACATTCTACATTTACCTACAACGGTTCCCACAACACATGTGAAGTTGTTTGTTCCCATATACATAAACACTAAAAGGTGACTTGAGCAAAGGAAGAGTTCAGTAGTCAAGCATACAAGATCACTCTTTCTCTAGAGAGAGGTCAGCATCTATCCTTGACCATTTCTGTCAGTGTTCAATAGAGCCATGAACCACAAGACCCTGGTATCATGTAGTGATGTTGTACAACAACTCAGTAACATGGGCTTCCACTCGCCAAGGCTGATATGGATACAATTGCATTGTTGGTCTTATATGCCATCAGCAGAGATAAACCCTGAGCCCCAGATAAGGCACAACTCCCCATTATTACACACAAACAATCAGATGGCAAATTGACTACACAGAGCACTACTCTCACTGTGGAAATGGCAGGACTTTGTCCTTATTGGAATGGAAGTTCACGTTGGGTGTGGGTGTGTACTATGCATGCACACTGTGCAGTGTTCTAGTTGCCAGTTTATTGGGGTGTCAGATGGGTGTCATTATATTTTCAGGAATCTTCCACCCTACAGTATGACTCTTGCTGTTATTCATGTGACCTAGGTACAGCAGTAGTTCTGTGACCAGGTTGCACATATTTCTTAATGAATATTTTTAGACCTAGTCTTAAGTTCTGGGAAGTTCCACACTCTTGAAAATATTCCACCTAAGCCAGGTACACATCTTCAATTCCTGCATTCAGGAAGCAGGGGCAGGTGAGTCTCTGTAAGACTGTGCCAACCCTATTTTCATGAAGTCTAGGCTGGCTGAATTGTGGGAGACCCTATCTCAAAAAAAAATCATAAATGAATGAATGGATGAATAAATAAATACTTTCCAGCTAGTCTATTCCTAGGGTTCAGGGGAGACAATCACATGTGAACAGACAGGAGAAGAGGGGAGTGATCAGGACTGAGGAATCAGTAGTGTATGAAATTCTGGCCTTGAAAAAGAATGTCTGAACTCGGTTGTCCTCAGAGGGTCCAGAAGCACCTCCACATGGGAGTGTTACTGTGGAAATTCCAGGTTTACTGGGTGGAAAAAATGCTTCAGCACAAAATCAAGAAGCAGTACATCTGATAATAACGTTGAGAAGAAGTTGTAGGATTTGGAGACAAGTGTGTATATGTCACATGTGTCAAGTTATCCTTAGAAAAAATATTAAATAATACTCAAGTATTAAGGATAATTTTTTAAAACCATGCTAATTACATATACCTTTAATCCCCACACCTGGGAGACAAGGAGTTGGATCTTTGTGAGATTGAGGCTGCTTGGTCTACATACGATTTCCAGGTCAGGTGGGACTTTAAACAGAGGGCCTGTCCCCCAATAAAATAATGACAAAAAGATAATAAACACATAAAAAGTAACTAGAATTTTCTCATATGTAAATAGCAATGAAAAGGCATTCTGGTTAAGCAGAAAAATCCATGGTCACAATTTGGCCCTTAGTAGAGCTGCTCCCCATGGGAGCACCCTGAATTCAGTGTACTTTATGTTTTAAGGGTCCAATACAGATGAAGATTTGGGAATTCCTGATTGGTGTGTGTGGGAATTGTGGCAGTGATTTGGAGTATTTGTCTTTCTGGGTCTGGGTTTAATCATTCACGATGATTGTTTCCAGTTTCATTGATTTACACTACATAATTTTATTTTTCTTAAAAGATGAATAAATAATATTCCATTTTGTTAAGTGTTCCATTTTTTCACTATCTTTTCATTAGTTGATGGACATCTAAGTTGTTTTCACTTTTAGGCTATTGTCAATACAGTAACAATGAACATGGATATAAAGGAATCTAATAGCATATAGAGGTATTTGTATGCCCAAGAGGGGTCTGAATGGATTATGTGGTAGATCTATTTCTAGCTGATTGAGGAATCTCCACACTGATTTACAAAGTGGCTGCAGCAGTCATCACCCTCAGCAGCAGTGAGAAAGCATTTCCCTTTCCGTTAGCCTTATTAGCATTTGTCCCTGCTTGTTTTTTGTATCTTAGCCATTCTGACTAGGGGGATATGAAATCTCAGTGTCATTTTAATTTACATTTCCCTGATGCTTAGGGATGTTGAACATTAGGAAATATTTTTCAGACATTTAAATTTCATATTTTGAGAAGTCTTGGTTTAGATCCTCATCCCCAGTTTTATTTGACTTATTTGACTTTTCTATGTTCATTTTATTTATTATTTATTTATTTATTTGTATGTTCTAGATATGAACACTCCATCAAATATATAGATGGTAAAGATGTTTTCCATTCTTTAAGTTGCCTCTTCACTTGAAGGATGTTGTCCTTTGCTGTAAAGATTTTATATTTTCATGGGCACCCATTTGTTAATGCTGGTCTTAATGCCTGTGCTACCAGAGTCCTGTTCAGAAAGTACTTTCCTGTGCCTGTATGTGCCTGTATGTTCTAGTATATGCCCTACTTTCTCCTGTATCGAGTTCAAGATATGAGGTCTTATCCTGAGGTCCTTGATCTTTTTGGAGTTGAGGTTTATGCAGCATGAGATACAGAGATCTAGTTTCATTTTTCTCTTGTAGGTGTCCAGTTTCCCAGAATCACCTGTTGAACATGTTGTCTTTTCTCGAACATATGCATTTTGACTCTTTGTTCAATAATGGTAGATGGACGGGCATGGACTTAATTCTGTGTTCTCAATTACATTTGTCATTGGTCATTGTGTCTATTTTTATGTCATTATTGTACTGTTTTTACTATTATAGCTCTGTATTATATATTAAAAACAGAGATGGCGATGCTTCCAACTCTTATTGTTCAGGATTCTTTTGGACATCTTGGTTTATTTTTCTCACATTTCATATGAAATGTGACATCATTTTTTCCATTTCTGTAAAGAATTTAGCTTGAATTGTAATGGGGATTTTGTTGAATCTGTAGATTACTTTAAGTAGAATGGCCATTTTCACATTATTAGTATCAGTTTCAGAAACTGACCCACCATATCTTTCATTTAAGTTAGGAGCAATATCACAATCCATATCTTTCCTTGAAGCCCACACAGGAGCCATTTTAAAAAAAGCTTTATTTTAAATAATTTCAAATGTATATTAAGATTGGAATAACAGTACAAATTCTCTAGGTTCCATGTGTGAATCCCAATCAATGAGATCCCCTTTTTGTTTTGTTTTTAACACTTTTACATCTCCAAAAGCATTATTTCTGTCTCCCTGGAGAGCCGTCCTGGAGGATCATGAGCACATCACCCTGAATTAATGAAGTCAACACTGACTGAGCAAAGCAATCCAATCCACTTAACTCTTCATGCATATAACTCCCTCAGATGTGCTAAAACTATATCATACTTTTCATTCTGCTTTAATATTATTTCTCTACCAGTTTTTGGATATTCACCTAATGTCAACC
>NW_008334690.1:33684-35218 GCF_000622305.1 Nannospalax galili | reverse complement strand
CCAAGAAGCATCTTTTCTGTCTCCTTTCCTTTCTTTCAATCCTCACTCCCCCTTTCAGGTACTGTCCGTTTTGGCCGGCTGGCACCAGCATAGTGGCGCCCGAACAGGGACTTGAAAAGTAGGGGATAAAGTGAAGGACACTGCTGGAGAAGTTAAGTGAGTGCACTCGGTACAATTGGGGAGCGGTGAGTATTTATCTTGGGAGAAGATGGGGCATGGAAACAGTCATCCAGTTTTTGTAAGGAATATGCCTGGGGCCCGAGGAGCAAAGGCTGAGATTAAAGAGGAGAATCCGATAAACAGCGGCTGGGATAAAAGTGAAACCAAACCTTCTGCTCCACCAGAGCCAGCTCCGTTAGCCTTGCCACCCTTTTATGAGGACCCCTGTCTGGGGCTAGAAGAGGGATCTCTTGACCCTAAGGATGAGTCTGCCCGAGGAGAGGAGACGATTGATTATGATCAGGAGAAGTGTCCACCTCTAATTGCTCTGCCTGAAATTAAGCAATTAAGGGCAGAGTTAGTGGCTGTGAAGAAGGAAATGTTTAAGAACAAAGAGAAAAGAATTAGGACTACCCCAACACCCTCTATCATGGTAGGATTAGAGCCTCCTCCTCTGAGGCCACCGAAGGTTGTTGCACCTCCCATGATTGCCATTGCTCAGGAGCCTTTGGCAGGAATCTGGTACCCGCTTAGAACCATGCCATTGAGGCCACGGCAGAGAGAGGAGAGTCAGTGCATGGATTTCAGGTCTTCCCAGTTTCTGAGCAAGTTGATCAGCAGGGCAACAGGGTGCGGTCTCATGCACCTGTGCCTTTTAAGCAGCTTAAGGAACTAAAGACTGCTTGTGCTCAGTATGGTCCCACTGCCCCTTTTACTCAGGCTTCATTAGAATCCCTGTCCATGGATGCGCTTCCTCCTGGAGATTGGAAACACATGGCACATGCTTGCCTTTCAGGGGTAGATTATCTGTTGTGGAAATATGAGTATGAGGAACAGTGCCACGTGACAGTGAATACCAATAGAGCACAGAATATACCCACAGATTTTGATATGTTAGCTGGTGAAGGACAATATAGGGATATTGTTCAGCAGTTGCAGTATGATGTTGCGGCCTATGCACAGATCAGTGCTGCAGCCTGAAGAGCCTGGTATAAACTGCCATCTAGTGGTAGTTAGTTGGAAGATTTGTCTAAGATCAGGCAAGGCCCGGATGAGCCATATCAGGATTTCATGGCTCGACTACTGCAAACTGCCAGTCACTTGCTGGGAGATAGTGAAGCAGGTTTACTTTTAGTGAAACAGCTGTGTTTGAGAATGCTAATAGAGCCTGTCAAGCTGCTATTAGGCCTTTTCAAAAGGATAGGCAGTGGGGTCTTGGGGGGAGCTGCTTCGGGTGTGGCCAGTTGGGACATCAAGTGCAGCGAAACAAAAAGCTGGGTGTGGTGGCACATGCCTTTAATCCCAGCACTCTGGAGGCAGAGTAAGGCATATCTCTGTGAGTTCAAGGCCAGCCTGGTCTACATAGTGAGTTCCA
>NW_008334690.1:8228-33558 GCF_000622305.1 Nannospalax galili | reverse complement strand
CAGCTTATGTGATTTATGGGCAAAGTTATTCTTTTCAAACTCCCCCTGATTCAGCACAGGTAGTGGAACTTTGCACTGTAGCTGCAGTGTTCCAGCTTCTGGCCTCAACCCCCTTCAGTCTCTATACAGATAGTCATTACACAGCTCAAGCTCTACAGGAAATTGAAACAGTACCTTTTATTGAAACAAGGAATGTTCAAATTTGTTTGCTGTTAAGACAAGTGCAAAATAGTATTAAATCTAGAAAATATCCTTGCTATATAGGACATCTCAGAATGCATAGTGGTCTTCCGAAGCTGCAAGACAAATTGTGTGACAATGCTCATCTTGTCCTGAAACACAAATTGTTCCTTATTATGGGGTTAATCCTAGAGGGCTCAAGCCTAACCAACTGTGGCAAATGGACATTAGTCATAGTCCAGATTTTGGCAGGCAAAGGTATGTACATGTTACAATAGATACATTTTCTGGCTTTATTATGGCTACTGCACAAACAGGGGAAGCCACAAAAAATGTTATAACTCATTGCTTGACTTGCTTTTCCATAGCTGGGATCCCTTCCGTAACGTTGTAAAAACAGATAATGGCTCTGGCTATACCAGTCAGGGGTTCCAACGTTTCTGTTTGCAATTGGGCATTGAGCATAGAACTGGAATACCGTATAACCCACAAGGACAAGGTATAGTGGAAAGAGCTCATGGTGCTTTAAAAACACAATTACAAAAAATAAGAAAAGGGGAGTTATATCCCCAGACACCAAGTAATCTTTTACATCATGCTCTTTTCATTTTAAACTTTTTGAATTTGGATAAAAATGACTGCTTTGCGGCAGACAGAATGTGGCATCCTCAGTCCCAGGATACCTATGCCCAAGTCAGGTGGAAGGATCCTTTAACTGGACAATGGAATGGCCCCGACCCTGTATTAATTTGGGGAAGAGGGCATGTTTGTGTTTTTCCACAGGACGCTGATGGAGCCAGGTGGCTGCCAGAAAGGCTGGTGAGGTTTGCCGGACGAGCGCCAAAGAAAAAAGAAGTAGAAAAGAATGAGGAGACAGACGTGGCTGATGATGATGTTCCTGCAAGTGATTGTGGCTAAATTATACTGGACTTATGTTCCTGATCCACAACATTGTACCCTGTGATATGGAAGAAAAAAGAGATAGTAGTGACTGTGAATGACTCTTGGTTAATTGCTCAGCCTGCTTCAAAACACCTGATGATTATTTTGGATTGGGAAGCAGGTTGCCTATTTTGTTAAAAATAAGTGTGCTTGTAGGACAAAGTGGATATTGTACCAATGTCAACATGTTATTGCCAAGAGATAATAGAAAAAACAAAAATTTTCCCCACATTTCCACCCTGTAAACAGCAGCAGATATTCTAAAAAGGCTGAGAGCCTCCTTACATGCTTTTCCTCCTGTCTTTGTTTCCTTCTGGTGCTCTTTGTTTTCACCTGGTGGCAGTAAAGTTGTTTATGCCTGTGGCAAGTCGAGGCAGCTGTGCATGATATGAGATTGCTCCCTCCCCTAACAGAGGCCGGTAGTCAAAGACGAGTAAGATCTTCTGGGACAAAGTCAACCTAAGACAGGGCGTAGCTGATGGAAACTACGTGCCGATGACGGGTAAGGCTTTGCTCTGGCAGAAGACAACCTAAGGCAGACACGGTCCTTCTGTCCCAGATATAGCATAATCTGGGGTTATAAAATTAAATAAGAAAGGGGGAGATGTCAGGAGCTGCTAATCATAGAGCTGTTGGCAGCCTCGTTTACTGAGTTTGTGTCATGCAAACCAGTACTTAACCTGCCCATTCAGGAGGAAGGAGTTTTCTGGAGAGCCTCACAATACCTGACCTTGAGGCAATAGTGGTAAACAAAAAGATTAAGGAAGCCTTTGATCTGACCGCTCCCTGATCCTCAGATACAGGTGGGGAAATACAACAATTGTAACTAATTGAGTTCTTCTGTATAAAAAGACAGAACTGAAATAAATCAAGGCTGCAGTATTTCCTGTGAGCCCTCCCAAGAAGCATCTTTTCTGTCTCCTTTCCTTTCTTTCAATCCTCACTCCCCCTTTCAGGTACTGTCCATTTTGGCCGGCTGGCACCGGCAGTTCTCTACACTCTTCTCATCTGGAAATACACCTGGTGATTAAAAAACCCAGCTCTTAACTTAATCAGAACAACAGACAGCTTATTTAGGAATGAAATATGAGTGAAAAGGAGCAAGAACACATATTCAGGTCACCACAAACATCCAAGTGTGATATGAAAACAGGTCAGTGACCTTTGCATCATAAGAGAGTAAAATAAATTAATAAATCAGGACCCTTTAATTATACTTTGATGGAGGGCTGGAGAGATGGCTTAGCAGTTGAAAGCACTGGCTTGTCTTGCAGAGGATCCCAGCATCTACATTGCAGCTAACAACTGTCAACATCTCCAGTTCTAGGGGATCATATGCCCTCTGCTGCCCTCCATTGTCATTGGAGGCACATTTTACACCTACATACATGCAGGTAAACACTCAAACGTAAAATTAAAAAAATTTAAAAAGTACATTAATGTGAACATCAGGTAGGCAGGTTACAGGAGAGTGGAGGAATCTCTGCTACAGAACTGAGATGGTGTATGGTGACATTCTTAGCCTTTGAATTGGTGGAAGCTATCTGCACATTCCAAAAGGATTTACCTAACCATTATGAGATGGCTAGATATGACACTGTTGTTGATAGTGACCATTAATTGGTCAAAGAGTAGAGAGGGACAGTTCTGATCATCATACATCATATGCATACATGGAAACAACATGAGGTGGGACTGGAGACATAAGTCAGCACTTAAGACCATGTAATGCATTGTACAAGAACTGAGTTCAGTTCCAAGCAGCCACTTTGGGAGCTCACAACCACCTGCTTTCCCAGATTCAGGGCCAATGTCATCATCTGACCTACACTTCCATAAACATATTCACATATAGGCAAACATACACTTAAAAATGTCATGATGAATCCCCTCTTTACAAGTCTATGTTAACAAAAGAAATATTATATTCCTTATAAACAAACTACTTGAAAACATGACAGATAAAAGGTTTCTTTCCATGATATCATCAAATCCTACAAATGATATTACAATAAATATAAAAAGAAAATATACAGCATTAGTATTACACTTATATGGTAATATATGGTATATATCATTAATAAAGGGGGATCAAGCTATAACTGATTGGAAAAATATAACACTATGGGTGGAATACTCATTTCTTTATAGCAATCAGGTTGCCTCAAAGTTAACCTATAAGTTGAACACATTGGCCTTTGCTAAATGTAAGTGTATTTTTGTAGTATGTGATCTTAGAGTTGAAAATTCTGAGGGCCATATATCAGAGCCATGATCTGCAAAAGCAGCCTCAAAAATCTTGCAAAAGCCAATATTGGAACAGAATTAAACAACTAGCTAATAAATACTATTATCAGCCTATTTTTAAAAGTACACTTTCTTTAAAGCTATGTTTATTGTGTGTGTCTGTGTTTGTGTGTGTGTGTGTGTGTGTGTGTGTGTGTGTACATGCACATGTAAGCCTGTGTCACAGCAAGGATGTAGAAATTGGAGGGCAATTTGCAGGAGCTGATTTTGTCCTTTTCTCCATGTGGGTTCCAGGCATGGATTGAACTCAGGTCATCAGGCTCGGCAACAAGACTTTTGCGCACTAAGCCATATTGAAAGCCCATGTGTAACATTTCAATCAGTTAAAGAAAGAACAATGAGTTCTCTAATTTTGTCAAATGTCTGAAAGTTTGTAATACCAATAACATGTTTGCATAGAGATCCTACTGCTTTGGGCATTCTGCTTAGTACAGTGACTAAGAAAATTTCCTGCAAGAACAGCAGTCTAGGTAGGTGCTCTACCATTGGACTAAACTCCAGGCCTAAGAGGAGTCTAAACAGTTTTAAGCTACATATGTTATTCCAGCCTGTACAGTTCAGTGTGTCACCCAAAAGACAGACATAATATTAAAACATATGTGTAACTATATGCATATTTGATATATTCACAAAATATGCACAAGTACTTTGTGGACAAATATGCAGAAACCAGGATTATAAGGGATCTAGTGTGTGAATATTTTAATTTCAGAGACATGAAGGATCACACTATAGGCATAATACTTGGAGTTCTCAGGGATTCAAATTATAAGCAATATTGAAACATTAGAGGTTCCTAGAATAATCCAGGATTGTAACCTACATAAGTATAAACAGGAAAAAAAGAATTGTGGGTCTGGGTGTTTGAACTCAGATAGCCAGGCTTCTTGGCAAGTATCTCCACTCAATGAGTCATCTGGCCTGTCTCACAGTCCCTTCTAAAATGGAAAAAGTTTAAAGAAATAATTAGAAAATTCAAAAACACAGAGCTATAGAGTAGGAAGTGAGTATATTTAAGAATTTTAAAAAATATAATTCAGAAAGCCAAGGGGAAGACAAAACAAGAGGGGATCATATAATCATAACTAGAAACAACATGATTGAGAAAATGTGGAACAAGGTCATACCCACAATAAAATTCACTAAAAGGTCATGGAATAAAAGTAAATATTATACTCTCAGAGAAAGGAGTAATAGTTTGTTGTTTAATAACATAAGCTTCACTTTATTAATAAAAAAGTACACACTTGTTTCAGACTTCTGTACATTTTAGGAAACGTGTTATTTAAACAAAGAATACATTCTTCTGTTAGAATGCATTTTATCCTGGAACCTACGCGGGAAATTTCTTTCTGGCATTAACAAGATAATGTAACACTTAGGGATAAAGATGCAGACTAGCAGCCCCATGATGGAGGCCAAGATGGAGAACCCCATGGCCACCATAGCCATATCATTGGTGCTGTGGTAGATAGGGAGGAAGGTGACCCAGGCACTGCAGAAAATCAGCATTGAGATGGTCAGGAACTTGACTTCATTGAATGGACCCAGCCAGGAAAGCCACAGTGATGCTCATCATGGTGAAAGGAACCAGGTTTTCCTGAACACAGAAGAAGGGAATGAGTGAGCCTTTGTTGCTGTGGCCATGTTCTGAGTGAGCAACTTTGTCAACAGAGAGAAAATCCCATCCAAATGCCACAATGAGTGAGTTGGATGAAGGTGCAGAGGCAGATGATGAAGTTGGTGCCCCTGATACCAGCACCCTTCATCCTTCTTCCTTGAGCAGTGGCCTTCAAGGTTTTGTAGTCAGGTATCTTGACATTCAATTATTAATTCATTAATTTATCAGGATTGTATGTTTATACAGCATTATATTGGAAAATAATATCAGTAACATTTCTTTCAAATGAAATTTTATTCTTACTTACTTTACAGTAGTAAATTGGTCAGCACCACTAGCATAGGGTCTTGTAAACATAGTAACATGGTGTGCTCTTGTCTCATTCTCATTTTCAACAATGAACTACAGCACATAGGGATTGCTTAGGAATGTAAACACAGTTTCTCTTACTGTTGGCTTAGTGATGTTTCTTTCTGTCATTGCTTGTTTATAATGTATGAAGTGTGTGGTTTTAATATATTTTTCTTTCTTTATTGAGATTATTTTTTTCCAGGAAAAAATTTCCCAAATTATATTGCATATGACAGATTGGAAGATATAGCTAAATTACCTGACAATTTGAAACAGACTCTGTGAACTCAGTTCATAAAAATTGTGGGTTTTAAAATAGTTTCTAATAATAGTATTGCCTGGTATGGATATCAATATAACTATTTTTCGAGATTACAGTTTGCTATTTATCTCAGGATGGTCTGGAACACACTCGACAACTCAGGGTAAATTCAAATTCCTGAGTACTATTAACCTGCTGTTATAAAATGAATGTTTACATACTAACTTTATGCAAATTGAATATTAATAATAAAAATTGTGTCATACTTCCTGTCTTCCACTTTCTTTGTGTGAATCGGCTCTTCTATTTTGATTTTGTGAAGAATTATTCAAATGCTGAGCTATAACTTTTATTCAATTAAATACATATAAATGTGCATATATGTGAACACACACACACACACGCCCATATATGCTCCTGAACAGTTTTAAAAATTTTTTATTACTTTTATGTGCATATGTGTATTGCATGCATGTATATAAGTGCACCCATGTCATGCAATGCCCGTAGAGGACAGAAAAGTGCGTCAGATCTTGGAACTGGAGATACTTATGGTTGTTAGCAGCCATGTGACCACTGAGATTTGAATGCAGATCTTCTGAAAGAGCAGCCAGTGCTCTTAAGTGCTGAGTCATTTTTCCAGGCCTGGTAGGTTTAATTTTAACTCTCTTGAGTAAATAAGAGGCTTGAGATATGCTTCAGCAGTGAAGAACAGTTCCAGGCAACCATGTCAGTTGACACACAATTACCTATTAATTCCAACTCCACTTCTCTCAGGCCCCCTCTCAGCCAGCCTCTGCCTTTACTGCATAGCCTGCTCGGCAGCCCCCTTAGGACGTCAGTCTGCTTAGCTGAGGAGAAGAGGAAGTACGTGTATAATGCCCTGGCACGGGTAGCATTGTGAGTGTTTTGTGGAGAACACCTGAGTTAGTGGGGAGAGGAGCTCGGTGGTCATGATGGGGCAGCTTTCTAGGGCCACAGCAGCAGATGGTTGAGCACTCAACTCAGACAGAAACATGCAAGAAGGGGGCAGGCACGGACAGCCCAAATCATGAACTCCAATGTAGATATTCTGCCTCTTCACATCATCCGCCTGGTGTAAAAGGGGTTGACCACCCTGACTACAGACCCAACATACGGCATTAAGGTCTTCCCCAAAGAGGACCCCACCAACCTGCAGGTCACCATCGCCAAACCAGAGGGAACTCCCTCAGCTGGAGACCTGCTCTGTATGAAGCTCTTACTGGGCAATGACTTCCCTGCCTCCCCACCCAAGGGCTAATTCCTAATTAAGATCTTCCACCCTAATGTCAGTGCCAATGGTGAGACCCGTGTCAAAGTGCTCAAAGGGACTAGACTGCTGAGGTAGGCATTCAACGTGTGGTGCTAATCAAGTGCCTGCTGAACCACCCAAACCCCCAGTCTCCATCATCGAGGAGGCAGGCCACCTGCTTTTGGAGAACTATGAAGAATATGCTTCCTGGTCCCATCTGCTCACTGAGACCCAACGGGTGCAGATGGAACCATCAGTGGAGAGCTGAGGCTACCTGGGCCCTAGCCCTTATGCTACAACCTCCTCCATGGACCCCCATGGTCCCTGAGGGCTTAGGAGGAGCACAGGGTCCCATGATCAAGAAGCATGCAGGCAATGGATATAAGAATCTGGCAGCTAAGTAAAAAGATGGACAAGAGGCAGGCACTAAGGTGACTGTAGTGGACTCACCTCCCTCTCCCTGCTGTTCTGTCACCTCACACTCTGTCTCTAAGTTGTTTAAATTATTGCTGGGGTGGGGGAGGGAGCTGGGAGGGAGACCAGGACATGGACTTCTTTTTTTCTTAAAGTTGGAAAAGATAAATGTGAAAGTGAAATATGATCATTTTAAGTAAATATTTTCAATTATAGATTTTGTTGCTTCTTTTCCATGCTGGTCTAGATTGCCTTCAATTGGGGTGACAAAACACTCTGACCAATACCAACTGGTGGAGGAAAGGGTTGATTTGGATTACATCTCCTGGACCACAGTTCATCATTGAGGGAGTACAAGATAGGGACTCAGGGCAGGAACCTGGAGAAAAGACCTGAAGCACAGGCCACGGAGGAACACTCTCACCTGCTCGCTCCCCTGGCCCATGCAGCATGCTTCCTTATACAATACAAGACAACCTGCCCAGGGGTGGCACTGCCCACAGTAGGCTTGGCCCTCCCACATCACTCACAAACCAAGAAAATACCCCACAGACACAGCCATGTGCCAGTCCACTGTTGGAAATCCCCAATTGAGGGTCTGCGATCTGGATGTTCATCTGATAAGCCATAGTCCTACCTCCTTCCCATGCTTAGAGGAAGCAGTCAAGCCCATTAAAGGGTGGAGCCTCCACCACATTGGAGCATGGGTGAGCGCAGAGTGAGGGACCTGGGACGGGAGATGGGTGCCACGTGCATTTCAAATATGGAAAAGCCTGTAAGAATCCAGTGTCTTTGTAAGTCACCGCCCTCAAAAATGTCTCATAAACTATGCAAAATTCAAATAGGGTGTCTTATGTCAGTTTTGTTGATCTATGTCAAGACTGTGATGCCGTGAGTTGGTAAGCGAGGATCTCCCAGCAAGGAGGAAGAAACATAAGTGAAACAAATTCCAGCAGTCTTGAAGGATGACGCTGGAAACAAGAAGAGGCACGAATCCGGGAAAAGCAAGGGGGTTAGCAGTGGTGCTCATATGGGTCACACAAGGGATCATAGAACATGTAACTAGAATGACCCTGGCAACACAGATGCGGATCGACTGAAACGGGAACAATCCCTGGGTCACAGCTGTCCTGTAAATATGGGGAAATAGTTTAGTCGTTTCTATGTGAAAATTGTTTAAAGATCATAGAGAGCCTTAAAAATTATAGAAGCCTTGGAAAGGACGGGAATCCAGAGAGGGGGCCACTTTACATGATAAAAGATTTGCCTGATATAGAGGCAGCATCAGGGGAGGCTGAAAAGTCTAAGGAGTTACTGGAAAATTCAATCTTAGACTCAGAGCTGAGAGAGAGAAAAAATGGAGGATGTTAAGTTGTGTAAAGTTAGAGGACCAGGAGTCAAAGTACCCAAGAAAAAGACAGATCGAAATGAGAAAAGAAACAACCTAAAACTAATAGTAGCTAAATCTGACCCTCAGATTGACCTACATTTGATACAAAAAGGAAAAAGGATTAACAGTACTGTAGCTAGGATAAAGCACTCCACACTGGAGCTGTTGAAACTAGAAGAGACTTTCAAGCAAGCAATCAAAGAGCCCCTCACCATGTGACTCGTGAGGGTATGGGACATGGGAACAAATAACGTCATTCTAAATCCTTCAGAACTTTACAGATGAGTTATACAACCACCCATCCATCCTTGTGACATAGGCTGTTTAGCCTAGGCCAGTACAGGAAGGAGAAGTCCCTAATGAAATAGCTTGTGCAAAGTATTAAAGATACATGGTCATCACCAAAGGAGACTCCTGTGATTGACAGGGGCTGGGGAACTATAAAAGAGGGACAGGCATTACTGAGAGGAAAAGGTATGAAAAAAGCAATATATAATGCCAAGTTCATTGGGCCAGATAGTGCTAGGTTCACCTGAGATATAAAGGAAAGCTTAATTCAACTGAGATCTCAAAAATGGTATAGAGCTTTAATGGTTTTGCTAAGTCCTTTAATGGGACAGAATCTTTGTAAAGTGAGAGAGGATTTAGCACACCTAAGTGACTCAAACAATCATGTAAATTGTGTCTGTAGAATAACAGAACAACAAACAAAAGATATAAAAAACAGCAGACAGAAGAAATCGTCCATCTGGCTTACTCAAAGACAAATGTAGCAAGATTTATGTTGAGCCCAAATTCCCAAAGAAAAAATTGATAGAAAACCAAATTCAGTACTAAGGAGTTCTGGAATCCTTTAAAACCTGAAGAACCATTTACAAAAGGCAGTCAGAGGATAAAAACTGTCCCAGGGGTGATTAAGAATTCCCAAAGATTAAATAAGGTACATCTCTCTCCTGAGAAAGGCTATGATAGGGGGAGAGGCAGTTTTTCCCACCAGGGCCTCCCCCAGCAGCCAGGTACGGTCAGTGGAGAGATGGCAGGTATGGCTACAGCCAGGAAACAAACCCAGGGACTGCCTGACTCATGGAACCAACAGGTGCAGTGGGGACAAGAGCCATCCTCTGCCTCCTTAGCCCAGTCCAGGTCAGGCAACTGGAGCCAGCCCCTTTAAGTGGATGCAGGATTAAAGAATACAGAGGCTTCATTTAAGATCCTAAGAATGCAGAATGACCCCAAAGGGATAACTAAAGATACTAAAGAACTAACCAAATTAATACTTCTTACCAATGCTACAGTACCTAACAAAGATCTATGGAGAGAACAATTATGAATGGATAAAAACTTTCCATGCTGTGCTAGACCTTGTCTATGATTGATTGAATATATGATGTTAACCTTTGAGTTTTTTACAGATGTGAAACCCATTTGAAAGATATCTGAAGAAATAAAGGCAAGCTATAGCTGTAAGATTCTTGGCAGTTTTATGGTTGGGTAAGATAAAAACAGAGGCTCCCAAAACTGTACAACTGTTAAGAAAATCTACAGGATCAGGGGTGGGTTGCCCCCCTATGAGTTGTTGGTCAGAGAGAGATCCTAGAGGTCCTCCAATGAAAAAATGCTACTTTTTTCTTTCTTTTCTTTTTTATTTTTGAGTTAGGTTCTCCCTGTAGGCCTCAGCTGACCTGCATAGACCAGGATGGTCTTGAACTCTCAGAGATCCTCCTGCCTCCACCTCCCAAGTTCTGGGATTAAAGTTTTGGGCCACCTCAGCTGGCCTTCAACGGATTTTTTTATATGTTACAAAATACTCCAAGATGTAATATCTGCCAATAAGCACAATTTAGCCTATGTCAATACATACAGTTTACAGTTTAATCTGAAGGGGAGTTGATACATGACTAAATTTTCTATGCATAGTGTGATATTTTCCACCTAGTCTTGTTTGAAACTAGGACACATTCTGGCTATTCACTTGTAAAGTCTAGTTGGACCTTTCAGGGAACACCTCTCAGTGCCAGACCTTATCCTTTCATTGCATATAAGGGAAAAGATTTTCATTATATCTGGAATTTCGGGGACTAAAGCTAAAAATAACAGATCTTGGGCTCCAGGTTTCCCAATGATGGAAAAAAATGGATTTCCAATGAATCCATTTAGAAAATGGGATAATTATTAAGAAAGAGAACAAAGTCTCAACATTGAAAGAAAATCAATCACTTCACCTATGATGGTCAGTAGATGAGCTCACCTTGCAGTTGATAGTCCAGCAGTGTCTATGTATAGGATAGAGAGGACAATGCAGAGGCTGCACAGTCCACACAACTGGACATCTCAGCAGGACCGTTCTGGCAGAGATCTGAAAAATTCCTAGAGTTGTAGCTCTTTAGTCCATGTTGGAAGGATAATGCAGATGCTGTCTGTTACTGGAGGATTGTAGCAGCTACAGCAGCAGCCACAGGAGTAGACACACTCTTCAGAGAGAAAACACATGAAGGCAGGAAATGCTGCTTTTTCTTCAGACATCTTTATTGAGGTGCCAAACAAGTTTTGCCTGTTCTATATGTTTTGGCAGGTCACATATGTAAGCCAATTTCTCCCTCAAGTACTGGCAAACACACCATATACAATCTATGCCAACCAGTGACATGTGCAAATATACCCTCCTACACGTGGACACTGGTACAGGCCTCTTACACCATTTCCAGGCAAGTAACAGGAAAAGCCACCAACAAGGCTTTCCCCCAACTCAGTGTCATGTAATTGACCATGACAAGGCTCTTCATTTCACAAACACTGATCCACAGACCTCAACTAAAGGCAATCAGCTGCAATCAGTTCTACCCCAGAAACCTATTGGGAGTAGGTGTTTTAACGGGTTATTCATATTGGTGTTTTAACAGGTTATTCGTATCGCGATGTGTTGTCAGAAACATTAAACACCAGCACTTGGATGTCAGTGGCAGGTGAATATCTCCCCCACAAACCATGAAGCCCTCCACAAACCATGAAGGCTATTGCCACTACTGTTGGTTACATGCTGAAACAAGATGGTAGGTCACTATTGCTGAAGACATCACATGCTCAGGTTGCAGACTATGGAGAAATGATGCTGGAATAAGGTGGACACTACCTCCATTCTAGCTGGCTTGCATGGTACCTGGTGATGCAGATTGCTGAGGGACAATTGTCACCAAGAGTCCTGCTCAATCATCAACCCTGTGTGACCAATACCAACAGGACAGTCAGAATATGCCTCCTGGTGGTACAGTGGCACAACTACTGTTTGGGTCCAACAAACAGCTTTCAGGTTGGATTTACAGCCCACTCCACAATAGGAAATTTGTGCCTGATATTATAAGACAAAAACAAAACTCGTGGCCGGTGAGGTCATAGACTCCAGTTGGGAAGCAATTGCTATTGTTCTTTTAGATGGATGTGATGTGCTTCTCAAATTCCCTTATGAATATTTCATTTTATGTTTAAGAGGTCAATACTACCGTCAGTGGCAATCCATCATGGAAGGAATCGTCCTTTCACAATGGATGGTATACCACAAAGACTCAGAATCAATGAAGATCCTGGGAAAAATGAATATTGCACAGGTACAGTGGCCTAATGTTAGCTAGAGAGGAAATCTGTATCCACACCCTTTGCCCACAAGGATCAAAAACCATTACAAAAAGAGTTAAGAGTCAGAAGAAGGGGTGGAGTGTTGAGGAATTTTTTTCTGACTTGATGCAGTCCTTCTTAAAGTGAGGAATGATACTCAAGAATTAAATAGAAGTTCTGGAATATTGAAATTTACAAAATTCCCAAGGCCACTCCACAAGGCTATAGAAGCAGTAAACAAGTGTGAAAAGTTATTCCCCAACTAACCAAACTGCCTCCCAATTGGGCAGAGATCTCAGATTGCAGCTTCCACGAGTCATCACTTATAGTGATTGGGATTTTTCGTGATGCAGATGTCTGTGCTTGTCCATGTTCCTGGAGGTAACCCCAGTAAAATCCTTGGTTCACGTAATCAGACTTTGGTAGAATTGCTTGTTTGTGTCATTAGTTTCATATCTCAGGTGAGTAAATGTTTGCTCACGTCTCCCCAGGAAAAACGTCATGTAGCACTGCTGCTCTTGGGAACTGTGACAGCACGATTGAAACTGCTCTGCCATGTAATTTAGGAAGTTGACCACCATAGGCATTGTTCACAGTCATAGGGTTCTTTGCCACAATTAATTTCCTCTTGTAATTGTAAGGAACTATGAAAAATAAAGCTTTCCACATTCTTTGCATGGACAGGGTTTCTCTCCAGTATGAATTTTATGTAAGATGTAAGATAAATGTACAAATGTAGGATTTGCATTGCTTTCATTCATTTCATTTTGGTCCAATATGAATTTTGACATAAAGGAAGATAACTGTATCAGCTAAAGGCTTTATCCCACTGTTTGCATTCATAGGTTTACTAAAACATGGATTCTTTCATGTAAAGATGGTTGAGTTCTAAAGCCCTTCCACACCATTATTCACAGGGTTTTGTGTAGTAGGAAGTAGGATTTGCATTGCTTTCATTCATTTCATTTTGGTCCAATATGAATTTTGACATAAAGGAAGATAACTGTATCAGCTAAAGGCTTTATCCCACTGTTTGCATTCATAGGTTTACTAAAACATGGATTCTTTCATGTAAAGATGGTTGAGTTCTAAAGCCCTTCCACACCATTATTCACAGGGTTTTGTGTAGTAGGAAGTTGTCAGGTCTCTGAACATCATGGCGGCATTTGAAGTCTTCACTACATTATTTACATTCATATGATATTTCTCCAGTTTGCGATTTTTCATGTAACTTAAGATATTTGTGCCATCTAAAGGCTTTACCATATTGTTTACAGTCGTATGGTTTTTCTCCAGTATGAATTTTTTCATGTAACTTAAGATAATAATGGACTCTAAAGGCCTTACCACATTGGTTACATTCATGTGATTTATCTCCAGTATGAATTTTTTCATGTAACTTAAGATATTTATGCCATGTAAAATTCTTACCACAATGTTTACATTCATAAGGTCTTTCACCAGTATGTTTTTTCATCTAAATGAAGACTACTGTTATGTCTAAAGGCTTTACCACATTGTTTACATTCATGTTTTTTTTCTCCAGTATGCATTTTTTCATGCCAATGAAGGTAACATTTATGTTCAAAGGCTTTATAACATTGTTTACATTCATATTGCTTTTTCTCCAATATGTGTTTTTTCATGACAATGAAGGTAACTTTTACGTGTAAAGGCTTTAGAGCATTGTTTACATTCATATGGTTTTTCTCCAGTATGCGTTTTTTCATGCCTATGAAGATGACTTTTATGTGTAAAAGATTTACTGCATTGTTTACATTCATATGGTTTTTCTCCAGTATGAATTTTTTCATGTAAATGAATATAACTTTTATATCTAAAGGCTTTACCACATTGTTTACATTCATATGGTTTTTCTCCAGTATGAATTTTTTCATGTAAATGAATATAACTTTTATATCTAAAGGCTTTACCACATTGTTTACATTCATATGGTTTTTCTCCAGTATGCGTTCTTTCATGCCAATGAAGGCAAATTTTACGTGTAAAGGCTTTACAGCATTCTTTACATCCATATGGTTTTTCTCCAGTATGTGTTCTTTCATGCCTATGAAGATGACTTTCATGTGCAAAAGCTTTACTGCATTCTTTACATTCATATGGTTTTTCTCCAGTATGATTTTTTTTATGTAATTTAAGACATTTTTTCCATTGAAAGGCTTTACCACATTTTTTACATTCATATGGTTTTTCTCCAGTGTGAATTTTTTCATGTAAATGAAGATTACTGTTACATCTAAAGGCCTTACCACATTGTTTACATTCAAAATGTTTCTCTCCTGTATGTATATTTTCATGCTTTTGAAGATGACTATTATATCTAAAAACTTCATCACATTGTTTATATTCATGTGTTTTTTCTACACGATGAATTCCTTCATGTCCTTGAAGAGAAGTGGAAGAACTCAGCTGTTTCCCACATATATTACATTGATAATGCTGTCCTATAGTTCCTTCAGATGTGTGAAGTAAAACTGTAACAGCAGAGGCCTTTCTATATTCTTTGTATCTATGGAGTGGGTTTTTACTGTGTGTTTCCTGATCTATTACCAACAAACGTTGGAAATCAAAATGATTTAAAAATGTATTATATTGTAAAGGGCCATTCGCAGTTTGAGTTCTCATATGTCTTTGACAGCTTGTGAGAGAGTTAGAGTTCTGGGGCTTGTTTCCATACTCCTCATGCTCACATGGTTTGTACTGAGAGTGAGAGGTAGGATGGTTATGGAAGAGTGAATGACACATGGAAACCTTCCCACACACATTGCTTTCACATGGGCTTAGGTTGGTAGAACTTGTCATGCTCATATTGGCATTTGCTACCCATGTGAAAGGTTCTCCATCCAGAAGATCTTCTTTGTGCTCACAGAATGTCTCCACCATGAAACTTCTGAAAAAATGACAAGTATATTAGTAAAAGGTGATTTACTACTATTTATGACAATGTGTGGGTCACATACTGTTCCTAATTAGGTAAAGTATATGCCTTCAGCCACATATGGGTCATTGGAAACTAAACAGATGGATAATTCTACACTATGGTTCCCACAGGGCTATGCTAAAAAGACTGGCATTTGTTAATCTGAGTTTTTAGTACCATTTGCGTGTGAAATGCCCTGCAAACACTGAATAGGATTCTTAAATTGAAGTACATGGTTCATTTCCTAATTATAAAAAAAAACCCAAAAATCAAAGTTGTGCTCATTGTTTATTTATTCACAAATGCTATTATGAAATTTCTTTTAATTGGAGCACAGAGAGATGGTTCAGCTCTTCAAACACTGTTGCTGCTTTTCAGCAGAGCTTAGCTTGGTTGCCAGCATCCAAAACAGGTAACTCACCACCTCTGGTAATTACTACTCCATGCGTCCAACAACTTCTTCTGACCTCCTTTTGCACATGCATACAGGTTTGCAAAGAGAGACAGAGAGATAGACAGGCATGCAGATAAACACAAACACACAGACACACACACACACACACACACACAAATAATAAATTCAACATAAATCTTTCAAAAATTCCTTCAAAGAGACTTTCCTTCTACTGTTTTCAAAGTACCTTAGATTTTTTCTGGAACTTTTACAATGGAGAGCATTCTCATCTTCACAATTGTTTCCTAAGATGTAGTGGAAGAAAATATTGATGAATTAGAAATTACTGAAAATAGTTTGTAGATTCAGCATAGATGAAATATGCCTGGTTTTTATATATACCATATTAATCCCTTTCAATACTCCAAATTGCAGAGGCATATAATGACAAGAAACGCTTCTTCCTTTATATAATAAGGGAAGGGATGATGACATTTTTACCTATAAAAGTGAAGTTCCTCCAGGTTTCCAGCATCACATCTCTGTACAGTTTCTTCTGAGAAGGATCTAGCAAACCCCACTCTTCCTGGGTGAAGTTCATGGCAATATCCTCAAATGTCACAGAATCCTAAACATTACATAGACTCCATTGATAATATGATCTTACAATTCTGTACTATCTACACATTTTGTTCAATGACACATAAGTCCAATTAGCATGCAGGAACCTGCTTGTCCTTCAAAATTCCTGCTAACAATGTTTAAGTTGTGCCGGCATGAGAAAATTTACCATTGGGTACAGATTGCATGAATGTAAATGATAACTCACCTAGCAGAAATGATTCATACAAACTCTATGGTATGTTATGAATAGTTCTCATTAAGAAAGTCTATTAATCTATACAAACTCAAAGAGATAACTGGAGGATCAGCCCTGTGACACAAAATAATAACAGGCATTGAGTGTAATGAGCTTTCCTGGTGGGCACAAATTCACTCATGCTGTCAAACCTTGTTAAATTGTGAAATGAGCCCATTCTATGTGCTTACAGGGGAAATGATGTAAATACTATATATAGTTTACTCAAGCACAATTTAAAAAATTATTTTACTTATAATTTTTATTTTATGTGTATGAGTGTATTTCCTGCACGTATGTATGTGGGCCTCTGATGTGCAATGCCCTCAGATGTCAGAAGGGGACACTGGATTCCTTGGAACTGGAGATACAGACAATTGTTTACTGCCATGTGGGTGCCGGGAATAGAACCTGGATCCTCTGCAAGAGCAGCCAGGGCTCTGAATCACTTAGCCATCTCTCTAGTCCCTCAAGCACAATTTTAATTAAACAATAAATATCATACACAATTAATACTTAAAGAACAGAAAACAATACTTTTTTAAAATATTTTAGGTAATGTCAAATGTGAAAAAGTATAAAATTGACATGTGCTTCAGAATGAGCTCAATATTATTAATCACGCTGACATGTGTATAGTCACAGCTACATTAGAGAATGAGACAGAAGGTAAAACAGGACCAATGGAGGCCAACTCAGTCTATACCATGAAGCAAAAAACCCACCTCAGGAAGAAAAGTAAAAGGGAAAATTGACTGGAATGGGGAAAGGCAGGAAGCAGGTCACCAAAATTCAAGATTTCATTTGATACTATTAGAGACAAATTCACGAACCGGCAGAGCAGACAATTTTGTACTGAATAAGAAACTGACCAGGATCAGTAAGTGTTTAGCAGCTGTCAAAGTCAAAGACCAACAAGTGATGTTTTGTCTAACATACTTCAAGGACTTCCAAAAAATTAGGTAAAGACAAAGCGCCAAAATTTATTGCCACTCTATAAAAATGAGTTCACAGGGGCCAGGGAACTGGCTCAATAGGTAAAGCGCTTGCCAGGAAAGAATGATGACCTGAATTTGATCCCTGGAACCTACACAAAGGTCAAAACAGAGAACAGAAAATAAAACGTTGGTCCCCTGACAATTATGACATGCACACACTCATATACATGCACATCATACATACAATAATATTTTGAAACAAAAATTCAGACAATCAACTTTTCTTATTTTATGTGTATGAGTGTATTGTCTGCATGTGTGTAGGTGCATCCATTTCTTGCACTACAGTCAGGGTCAGAAGAGGGCGTTGGATCCCCTGAAACTGATGCTATATATGGTTGTTAGCTGTCATGCGGGTACTAGGGATTGAACCTGGGTCATCTACAGAAGCAGTGAGTGCTCTTAAGTACTAACCCATATCGCCAGGGCCAATAAGCACTCTTAAGTCAAAATCTTCAATTTCAGTCTTAACAAAATGACATGAACTGCAGCAGCATGTCAGATATGGATACTGATTTCAGAAAAAAATCACTGCTGGCCAGGACTTCACTTCCCCCAGAAGACTTTTCCACAAGATCAAGACAAAGCTAGTGCCTGTGTGAACATCACCTCTGGTCAGTCCAGGTTACCATCCAGACACCCAATACGTAGCTCCAAAATGAAACTGGGTTTCACTTCCATGAGGCAGAAATCCATTGTTCTAATGGGATGCCATGTCTTAGACTGCTGAAAAAACTTCCTTTCACATAACACGGAGATCTGTCACATCTGCCTTTTTCACTGGCACTACACATAATTGGGACTTACAATGGACCCTGCATCCTCCATACCTTCACCTGGGGGAAGGACTCAAAATTTGCACAAACTTGAACCTCAGACCTTTTCATGGGCAGATGGAACAATGTCTACTCATACTGCAGAGTATGACACTCAAAAGAAACGATTCTACCAAAGTATAGTTTAATATATTTACCGAACTTCTATACAGAGAACGGGTTAGGGCCATGGCTGACAGAAACACAGTCGAAACATTGAAATGCCCCTTACCCTGCATAATGACTCATAAAACCTCCATCTAGAAAGGTTCCTGAACAACTACTGGGGAACATCAAGGCGAGAGAGTCAGCATTTTCAGTATTTGTTATTGGTTAAATGTTAATCTTTATGTATATATACTGTTGCTGAGGGGCACTGTGAACCTTGTTTCAGGAGATTAGAGCCTCGTAACTGTAGTTTAAAAAGTACATTATTTTTCTTTATGTGCACATGAATAGCTCTCAGTGAATGTCATGAGTATTTAGCTCCCTCAGAGGACAGAAGAGGAGGTCAGATTCTCTGGAACTAGAGTTACAAGCAGTTGTAACATACATCACTGCTGGAAACTGAACTCTGGTTTTCTGGATGAGCAGCAAATGCTGTCAACTGCTGAGCCATCTCTCCAGCCCCATAAGTGAGCTTATGCTCACTTTTTTATTTATTTATTTATTTTTGATCTTTTTGAGAAAGGGTCTCCCTGTAGCCCCAGCTGGCCTCAAATACTATGTAGACCAGGCTGGTGAGAAATTACAGAGATCTACCTGCCTCTGCTTCTGGAGCAAAAGGATTAAGATTGGGATTAAAGACTTGCCCACCACACCCAGCTACTGCTTAAGTTTTACAAATCTCTCTATTCCCTTCCTGAGAAAATATCAATTTAGAAGAAATACCTATGAAAAACTCCATCTCTACCTCAGGCTCTTAGATTTTTCCGCCCTAACATGTTCTCTGAGCCCCGATTGATAGCCATCTGTGCTCTGATGACATCTAACACAAAGGAACAAGGTGTAATTGAGCAAACAATTGTTCAGCCCATCCTCAAAGCAATCTACTGATACAGCAATCCCCATTAAAATTATGACAAAATCCATTACAGAAATTGAAAAAAGAATTTCAATTTTTATTGGGAAGCACAAAAAAACCCAGGATAGTTGAAACAATCTTCAATAATAAGAGATCTGCTGGAGACATCACCATATTTAATCTCAAATATTACCATAGAGCTATAGTAATAAAAACAGATGGGACTAGCATTAAAACAGACACACTCATCAACGGAAAAGAAGAGAGGACCCAAGTTTGAGTCACATACCTACAACAACTTCATTTTTCAGAAAGGAACCCAAAACACACACTGGACTAAAGACAGCATGTTGAAGAACTGGTGGTAGTCAGACTGGATTGCTACATGAAGGAAACTGCATGCCTATCTCTCACTATGGGAAACCTAACTGCAAGTCAATGAAGGGCTTCAACATAATGACTGATACTTGAACATGATACCTCAACATAATATAATTCAATATAATTTCTAAATATTAGAGAACAGAGAGTAGGGAATATACTGGAACCAAGAAGCACAGGAAAGGACTGTCTGAACAAGACTCCTACAGCATAAGCATTAAGTCCACAACTGATGCATTGATCTCATCACCAAAAAGCTTCAGTATGGCAAAATTCACCATCATTCGAGTGAAGAGGCAACCTCCAGAATATGAAAACATCTTTACCAGCCACATGTCTGACACAGGGTTCATATGAAGAATACATGAAGTTCTAAAAAATCTAAACATCAAAACAGAAAAAAGAAATCCAACTAAAAATTTGGGCAAGGAATTGAACAGACGGTTCTCAAGGATGAAACACAACTGGCTGAGAAATATTTAGAAATTGTGAACATCATTAACCACCAGGGAAATGCAAATTAAAACTGTGACATTTCATCTTAGCCCAGTCTTTGAGAACGGCTAAGATCCACACCACAAGTGATGACAAACTGTGGCAAGGACGTGGGGAAAGAGTAACACTTATTCATAGTTGGTGGGCATGCAAACTGGTGCAGCCAGTCATCATTGTGGTTATCATTGTGGAGATTCCTCAAAAAGCTAAAAACACATCACCCAAAGGACCCTGTATCCTACGGCAGAGATACCTGTTCACCCATGTTCATTGCTGCTGTCTTAACAGTAGCCAGGAAATGGAAACCATTTAGATGTCTATGTACTGTGAAAAAGACAAAGTATGAAACTAAATTTACAGATGGAGTATTCTTGAGCTCTTAAGCAAAAATAAATTCTGAAATTCACAGTGAAATGGATGCGATTGGAAACAATCGTCCTGAGTAACAGAAATCAAGAAAGACAAAAGTCCTATGCTCTTGCTTATAAATGGATGCCAGCTTTGAATCCTTATATATGCATATTACAATGGAGAGTAGAGACCAGGAAACTAAGAAATGGCCTTGAGAAGGAAAGTAATGGAGTAGGAAGAGTTAAAGGGGATGTGGTCAGCACAAAGGAGGGAGTAGGGGAGAGATAACTAACATTCAGTCCTTTAGAAAAAGTCCTACAGCCAAGCAAGTGGTGCAAACCATTACTCAAAGCACTTGGAAACCGAGGGTGCATAGGGAGGGGAGACACAGGTGGGTCTCTGTGAAATTGTGGCAGCCAAGTCTACACAGTGACTCCAGATCAGCTGGGGAGATAGGGCGACCCTGTGTGGGCTTCTATTTCATTCTGGAATAAGAGGCAAGACCTTGGAAACACTCAGCTCAGACCCTGAGAATCCCGACATTAGCAGCGTTGGGAAGAAAATTCAAGCATGAATGGGAATGGTAGAAACGAAGAGAGGAAGTGTCAGTCACTTAACCTTTCACATTAGGAAATGGGAGAAACACACAGGAAGTGACATTTGAAAATGAAATCAACAGACAACACTAACAATCACAAAGGGATTCTACAAAACATTAAAGAGAAAAAAAAAATCTCAGGCCCAGTGGAGCATACTTGTAAAGTCAACACTCTTGAAACAGAAAGGGGCATCACCACGACTTCAAGGCCAGACTGGTAAATGCATACATACATGCATACATACCTACATACATACATAATACATATATATGTATGTATGCATGTATGTATGCATGTATGTATATTAGTAAAACTGATAAACCTATAGCTGATAAGACACAAAAATTACATATTAGAGGGCTAATCATTAACATGAATGTTAAAAGTACCTGGAAGAAGTTATTTTTCTCCTTGCTGTGATCAAATACCTGACAAGAACTTAAAAGGACAACAGAGGAAGGATGGCTTTGGGCTTATATTGTAAGAAGGCCTACAGCTCATCTGGGTCGGCAGCAAGGCTAGGTGTTTACACAGCTCACCAATCAGAAAGCAGGCCTTAAGACTGTTCCAGAAGACGATACTTTAGATTAGAGTATTGGGATGACACAGTCTCTGGAACTCCTAAACCAGGCATTCACCTCTTCTGCAGTTTTAGCTCTCTCTGACAATAAATAAACATTTCTCACAGGTTCATCATCAATTCTGTCACTGAGAGAGACTTTCAAGCCCATAATGCCTCCAAGGAGAAGCACAGGCCCAAGCCAAACCTCAGCGTTTGGGATCATTCCTTCACATTATTAACCCAGGGGATCTGGTCCATCATAAAAGCCTCCTACAAGAATAAGGGCCACTCAAAGTGTTTTAGACCTGGCATTATCAAGTCAAATTAAAATCTCTAATTGCAATGAAGCAATAAGGTCCAGTCCTACTGATGGAGAGCAAGAATGACACAGGCAGACAGGGAAGGTCAGAGCAGGTTCCTTAAGATGGGAACAACTTGTTCCCAGGAGCCACTGGTGGAGAGTGGCAGTAAAGAAGAGCCCACTGGGGGTGCACATCCAAGCAGGACCAACAGTGAGAATGGGAAAGAGAGGCTCCACTGACTATACTAGACACTGGGCTTAGGGCCTCTTAAGTGGACTCTCAGCTCCGGGATCTTTCCCTTTCCAAAGGGGAGCTGTTTGCTGTCCTCAGTCCATCCTTTGCCTGTTTCATGAATGAACGTGCCTATTCCCATGATGATCAACCCACCTGTTATAACATGGGTTCTTCTGGCCTCCTACAGAAGTTTATGAACAGGACTCCTCTGATCCTCTTGGAATCTCCATCTACTCTCTGTAGAGATTCAGATAAAATTCACCCTCACAGTTCTCCAGACCCTAATGAACAGCCAATACCTCTCACCTTTCTGGGATCTCTCATATAAACTTAAATTTTATGCGGTGTTTCCTTTATCCACCCCACATCCTATAGAACACTGCCACTCACCTCAGGAAATTCACCTTGACCCTGTTCTTCCATAGAGACCTCTGAAATATTCCTGAATCAAGGGTAAACTTTCCTAAAAGTTACAAAGCACATCTTTACTGCAGTACCAAAGACTGCCTACCTGCTCTCAGGACAATGCTGACATCCTTGGACTCTGTACCGGGTCTGGGCATCTTAACTGCCTCATTACTACTGTCACACTCCTTACCTGCCATATGAAAATCCCATTATTGAGTCACTTTTAATCATCTGATATCCTGTTATTCCTGATCCTGCTGATACATAATTTAACAACCTTGCCCAAGAATCTATGACCTCTTCAGACACCACAACTGAACCCTCACGGAGGACTGTACATTTCACTGCTCTTACATCCTAATGGGACTAGCGATGTCTACACAGCCATTCCATGAGAATGGATTCCAGTGCTGGAGAGATGGGCCAGTGGTTAAATACACATGGTGCTCTTTCAGTGGACCAAGGATCAGTTCCCAGCATACATATGGTGGCTAATGCCCATCTGTAACACTAGTTCCAGGGAATCTGATGTCGTCTTTGGACCACTATGGGCACCAAATGCACGTGGTGCATGTACATACACACAGAACTAACATTTATACAGATAAAATAAATATGTTTTAATGGTCTGAATTATGTCTTCCCCTGGAACCTTATCCAATGGACCCCTTTCTTATTGCACAAATGACCCATCAGAACACTCATAGACAAATGTAACCACAAATTCAGCTTCCTGCATCTCCTCAATCTTCACTTGAAAGCAGTCTGATCAGATGCTGGCCACATAAGCCAGGCTTCCACTTGTATTAAGGCCACAATCTATAAGGAAATGGCTGTTACCACAGGGACTCTTCAATCACACACTTTCACTCTCCTGTTAACAAGACAAAAAAAAAAAAATCTCTGCCTCTATTGAACCCATTTCCAAGACAAAACACAAAACTCACAGGTAGTTTACTTTCAGCACATCTCAAGCAATGCTAAATAAAATGTGAATTTGAGATCAAGAAAATGGCTCACTTGTAAAGTGTTCATCACATAACCATAAAGACAAGAAACCAGATTCCCAGTACTAAGTACAAAGCTGGTCACAGTGCACATGCCTCCATTCCCAAGGTGAGGAGGTGCAGACTCCAGGATGCCTAGAGCATGCTGGGCTGCTAGTCTAAGAGAATTGGTGAACTCCTCATTCAGTGAGAGAGCCTGTCTCCGTAAAGAAGGTGGAAGGCGGCATCAAGGTGGCTCCATGAAGAACAGCACTTGGCTGGAATACCTGGCAAATTCAGTATAATCCACAAAACCACATACAGGTGGAAGGAGACAAATGAGTCCTCAAAGTTGTCCTGAGGCCTCCACACATGCGTCATGGCAAATGTGAGCCCTCCACACACATGATATACTTGTGTATACAAGGTAGTAATAATTTTTCTAAATTCAGAAAATAAGGAGGAAAGTGATGAATGGAATCACTCAATTTCAACCTCTGGTCTCCAAAAACACGTGGACACCTTCACACATACCTGTATTCATATAAACACATACACATGCACAAACACACAATCTCAGTTCAATCAACTCTGAGAATCTGCTTGTGCTGAACTATCACCCTAAAAAGAACATACCATTCTCAGAAAGCTCTTCACATTCCCTCCCAGCCCAATGAACAACAGAGTCCTCACAGATAAGAGAGAATTCAACTGGTAGTGAGAAATGGAAAAGCCTTGGCTCCACAACAATATTGCCCAGAGTGTGAACCCTTCTTTGCAGTGGTTTTGGTTCCCCATTTCTTTCTATCTCAACTCACTGCTTTGTGGGAATGACTCCTTTTCTGCCTAGATGTGGTCACATGCCAGAACTGCCCAAGCCCCAACTTCCCATGGGAAAATCACTCCTCTGTCAGCTAACATGACCTACACATTCACCATGGCCTTCCTCACACCCAACATCTAAGTTTCCCTTAATAATAAGTAAGCCCTTTATGAGACCTCACCTAAGAGCTCTGCTCATCTGACACCATTTGTAAGGTACAGTGTGCATCATTTGCATGGGGACACAACAGTGGATGGACATAAACTGGCACCTTATGCTAAATCCTAACTTGTCAGCTGAGTTAGCTATAGGAGTATAACATTATCTCAGGAACCCACAAGGCCCTTAAATGATCAACTGCATCCTGTTGCTGAAGGACTCAAAAAACATTGTGCCTCCCTTAATTATAACACTGAAGAAATGATAAGCAACAGTGGTCAGTCAGGAAAAGGACAGCTGACACAATTCCTTTCAGAAATGAGGTTTATGAGGTGGAAGGGCTTTCGGTTCATCATCGGACCTAGAGGTGTGAGAAGAACATCAGGCACAAAATGGTACAATATACAGGAGAGGCCAAATGTGATGGGGCCTTAAGGAGAAGTAAAAGTTCTCCTTTAAAACTTGGAGAGGGGACTGGACATATGGCTCAGTGGTTATAAAGATGTAGGGCTTGTACAGGTGGCCTGAGTTCCATTCCCACCATTCCAAAGCGGCCACTCACTACAATATTTAACTCCAGTTCAAGGGGAATTGCTTGTCTTCTGACCACCATGGACACATGCACTCATGTGTACACACACACACACACA
>NW_008334690.1:2842-3224 GCF_000622305.1 Nannospalax galili | reverse complement strand
TTCCAAAAAAATGTTTTTTAAAGGGATCTGGGTCTAATTTTATTTCTTCCCTATATTTTAGTATAGCATTACATTTGATATATATCTAGGGGTACTGCACCTAAAGTTAAAGTAATGAAGAATACTGTATGACACAAATTTTAAAAAGGTAGCAAATGAGAAATGAAGACATTTATAATTTTCCATGTATTTACATTTATTGGTTTGTGTGCACACACCAAGGTGCGCTTGTGGAGGTCCAAGGACAACTTAAAGAAGATGATGCTTTCCTTCCACTATGTGTGAACAGGTGGTGCAGCTCAAGTTGACTAGGTTGGATGCAAGGGTTTTCATCATGTAAGCCATCTTATTGGCCTGAATCAGGCATTTGAACCATTGAAGC
>NW_008334690.1:0-1405 GCF_000622305.1 Nannospalax galili | reverse complement strand
AGAGATGGGTCAGCAGTTAAGAGCACATGGTGCTCTTTCAGAGGACCAAGGATCACTTCCCAGCATACACATGGTGGCTAACACCCATGTGTAACTCCAGTTCCAGGGAATCCAATGTCCTCTTCCCACCTCCATGGGCACTGCACGCACATGGTGTATGTACATACATGCAGGAAAAACATTCAAACACATAAAATAAAATAAAATAAAATAATTTTTTAATGCTCTCAGTTAAAAGTCATCCCCCTGGAACCTTATCCAACTGGCCCCTATCTTGTTGCATGTATCACCATTCAAACACTCATAGACAAATGTAACCACAAACACAGATTCCTGCATTTCTTACTCTTCACATGAAAGCAGTTTGATCAGATGCTGTCAACATAAGCCAGGCTTCCACTTGTGTTAAGGCCATGAGTCATAAGGAAATGGCTGTTCCCATTGGGGATATCAAGATCACTCAGTGGTTAAATGCACTTGGCTGGAAAACCTGGCAAATTCAGTATAATCAACAAAACGCACATAAAGGTGGAAGGAGACAACTGACTCCACAAAGCTGTCCTCAAGCCTGCATACATGCATGATGGCAAATTAGTACCCTCTACACACATGATATACACATGCATATGAAACAATAATAAATTTCTAAATTCAAAAAATAAGGAAGACAGTGACAAATGAAATCACTTAACATCGACCTCTGGTCTCCAAAAATATGTGGACACTTTCACACACACCTGCAATCAGATGGACACACACAAACACACAATCTCAGTTCAATGTACTCTGAGAATCTGCTTGTGCTGAACTATTGCCTGAGAAAGAACACACAGTTCTCAGAAAGCTCTTGAAATTCCCTCCCACTCCAATCAATGACAGAGTCCTCATAGACCACAAGGAGCTCAACTGGTAGTGAGAAAAAGAATAGCACTGGCTCCACAACAATGCTGCCCAGAGTGTGAACTCTTCTTTGCAGTGGTTTTGGTTCTCCCCTTTCTTTCGTGTCTCAACTCACTCCTTTGTAGGAATGACTTCTTTTCTGCCTAATGTGGTCACATGCTGGAACTTCCCAGGTCCCCACTACCCATGGGAAAATCACTCCTCTCTCTATCAGCTAACTTGACCTACACATGCACCATGGCCTTCCTCACACCCAACATCCAAGTTTTTCTTAGTAATCAATAAGCCCTTTATAAGATCTCACCTAAGAGCTCTGCTCACCTGACACCATTCCTATGGTACAGTGGCATCATGTGCAGGTGGGCACAGGAGTGGGTGGACATAGACTGGCATCTCATGCTTATCCTACCTTGTCAGCTGAGTTAACTGTAGGAGTATAAAATGTCTCAGGGATCTATAAGGCCCTTAGTGATCAATTTCATCCTGTTGCTGAAGGACTCAAAGC
>NW_008334689.1:0-725 GCF_000622305.1 Nannospalax galili | reverse complement strand
TCAGCTCAAAATACATGCCAGTTTGCCCCTCTCTTCTTTGACCCATTCGCTGTTTGGAACAGTGCCATTTAATTTCCAAATATCTCCAACTTTCCCAATTTTTCCTCTACTGCTGCTATTTTTACTTAATTTATTGTGGTAGGTTTTGAAACCATTTTGTTGTTTTTGCTCAGGATTGTTTTGGTTACTTGTAGGTTTTTATGGTTCCTTGAAAACTTGAAGAGCATTTTTTCCCAATTTATTGAATAAGGCTATTACTATTTTGGTAGGATTGTATTGAACGTGTAAACTGCCTTGGGGTGTATGGACATGCTACCACACTAATGCTTCCTGTCCGGGAGCAACACTGCCTTTTGTGTTCTGTGTGCCCTTAACTCAGCTTTTTGTTTTCTAGTTTTTCTTTTTTGAAAAAAAAAACACATCATCGCCGGGCGTGGTGGCGCATGCCTTTAATCCCAGCACTCCAGAGGCAGAGGCAGGCAGATCTCTGTGAGTTCAAGACTAGCCTGGTCTACATAGTGAGTTCCAGGACAGCTGGGGCTACAGGGAGGCCCTGTCTCAAAAGACTGAAAAAAAAATACGGAATGCTTCATGAATTTTCGTGTCATCCTTGCACAGGGGCCACGCTAATCTCCTTTAGATGTTTCCAGTTTTAGTGTATGCGATTCCCAAGCGAGCATAGGCACATTGATCTTTAACTTATACATAAAATAGGGAAAATTCAC
>NW_008334688.1:0-559 GCF_000622305.1 Nannospalax galili | reverse complement strand
CAGAATTCCAGTGCTGGAGACAGGTGGAACCCAGGACTTGCTTGTCAGCCAATCTGGATAATCAGTAAACTCCAGCTTCAGTGACCCAAGACATCTTTGTTTCCCTTTCCTGCCTACATGAGCCACTTTTCCAGGTAGGCAGCACAGATGCCTCATTGAGATGTCTCTGAGCTCTCCCAGGTGATAACACAGCTTGCTTCCCAGCCGATCTGCCATCACGAGTCCCAAATCCACGCTCCTGGGTACCAGGTCCTGGTTAGGAAGAGATTTAGGCAGTGGTGGGGACGATGATGATGATGATGATGATGACGACGACGATGATGATGATGATGACGACGATGATGATGATGATGACGACGATGATGACGATGATGATGATGACGATGATGATGACGACGACGACGATGATGATGATGATGACGACGATGATGATGATGATGATGACGATGATGATGATGACGACGACGACGATGATGATGATGACGATGATGATGACGATGATGATGATGATGATGATGACGACGATGATGATCATGACGATGATGAAGACGACGATGAT
>NW_008334687.1:0-925 GCF_000622305.1 Nannospalax galili | reverse complement strand
TTGCGATGGCATATAGTTGCGTTGTGATGGCACAATGGAACATTGAGAAGTAATATTATAAATTTGTGATGGCACATTTGAGCAATATAATGGCATATGTGGGGTTAGTGTTTGCACAACGGAGCATTGTGATTTCACACTGGAGCATTGTGTTGTCACAATGGAACATTGTGAAGTCATATTGCAACATTGTGAAGGATCCACAGAGCATTTTCATGTCACAATGGAACATTATAAAGTCTTCTTGTAACATTGTAATGGCACCATGGATCATTTTGAAGTCACATTGGGGGACTGTGAGGAGACGTTGAGCACCATGTTGCATATTGAGCATAATGATGACACAATGTATCATTGTAATGACACAAATGTGCGTAGTGATGGCTCAATGAGGCTTGTGATGTCACAATGGAACATTGTGAAGTCATATTGTCACATTTTCATGGCACTTTGGAGGAATATAAAGGCATGTAGTGAGATAGTTTTCTTATATTGCAGCATTGTTATGTCACATTGAAACATTGTGAAGTCATATTGTAACATTGTGGTATCACATTGTAGCAATATAATGGCACATGGGGCAAAAGTGTTGGCACATTCCAGTATTGTGAAGTCACATTGTGAAGTCATATTGTTACATTGTGATGGTATATTGGAGCAATATAATGGCACATGGGGAGATAGCATCGGCACCTTGGAGCATTGTAATGTCACAATGGAACGTTGGGAAGTCATATTTAACATTGTGATATTACTATGGAGAATTATGTGGTCAAATTTGCAGATTGTGAGAGGACATCGAGCACCGTGTTTGCATATTGAGCATGATGACGACACAATGGATCACGGTAATGACACAATTTTGCATCATGTCGGCACAATGAGCACTGTGATGGCATATAGGTGACTTGTGGTAGCACAATGG
>NW_008334686.1:0-281 GCF_000622305.1 Nannospalax galili | reverse complement strand
CAGCTTGCATAGTGCTCCCCAAAGCTATGAGAGCTAGCCTTCAGGGAGGGGTTTCCAAATCAGTTCTAGCTCCATTGCTCCAAATCTTGTGTCCAAAGTATGTCCTGTCTTCAGAAATAGGGTTTTACCATCAAGTTCTCAGAGGCAACCAGGACTGTGGCAATAGACTGTGTAATTTTGGGAGTCTCCTGGACTACCCTGGTCAACAACTCAAAGGAAAGTTTCCCCTGTTGTAAGAGTGAAACCACTGAGGACAAGTCAGCCTTTCAGGTTGCAACAGC
>NW_008334685.1:365-3683 GCF_000622305.1 Nannospalax galili | reverse complement strand
GAGAGTGTTCCCTCTTCTTCACCCTCATCCTCCTCATGTTCTTGGCATCCCCAATTGGCAATGCGCTCATCACTCTGGCCACCTGGACCAACCCACCCCTCCACACCCCAGTGTACTTCCTCCTGGTCAACTTGTCTTTCTTGGAGATTGGCTACACGTTTTCAGGCATACCCAAGATACTGCAAATAACATGAAGAAAAACATCTGTTTGGCACAACCCTCCAGAGAGATGCCTCTGTCCTCTCTCACAAGGTTCTGCAGCATCTTGGGCCAAAATGTGCCCCACTACACTATGTGACAAGAATGGGTTGTGGGGTGTGTGCCCAACTGGCCATGTTGTCTTGGGGGAATGGGATGCATAGTAAACTTGGGAGAGATCAATTACATTTTCTCCTTGGACTTCTGAGGACCCTGTGAGGTAGATCACTTCTTCTGTGATCTCCCCCCATGCTTGCTCTTGCCTGAGGAGATACATCCCATAATGAGGCTGTATTGTTTCTGGCTGCAGTCCTCTGTATTTTCAGCCCCTTTTTACTGATAATGGCTTCCTACAGCAGAATTCTAGTTGCAGTGTTGGTGATGCCCTCTCCCGTGGACCATCATAAAGCCCTCTCTACCTGTTCTTCCCACCTACTTGTAGTGACACTCTTCTATGGCTCAGCATCTGTCACCTACTTGAGGTCCAAGTCTAGCCACCCACTGGGAACGGATAAACTCCTTTGCCTCTTCTCTACAGCAGTGAGGTCCATGCTGAACCCCATCCTGTACAGTTTATGGAACAGGAAGTTAAGGCAGCAAGATGAACTCTGGGTGGGAGAAAAGCTCTGACCAGGGACAGGTAACAGAGGTCCACACAGTTCTGCTGTTGCTTAGGATGTACAGGCAGCCAAAGTGAACAAAAATGCTGAGCTCTTCCCTTAAGCTTTTATGCATCATTTTAACGTCATTCTCATTTTGAATGCATCTCTGAACTGTATTATTTTCTAATTGCTAATTCTGCAAGAAAGTTGGTTACTAAAGAATCCAGCTAAGGAGTCCAATACTAGGTGAATTTTCCCTGTTTTCGTCAAGGTGAGAGTCTATACAACCAATTTGTGTCTCATAGGTCTTGCCTGTTCCTTCTCTTGTTGCTTCTGTGACTTCCTCCACACATCCCAGTCCCCACCATATTCATTTTCTTTGACAGAAATATTTTGAACCTGTTCATTAAATTATTGCCTCATAAAACAATTCTATGAATTCTTTTCATGAATTATATTGATCATAAAATTTGTAACAATTTGTTGCTTCCCTGGGCCTGAAGACTTCTCTCTCTGGGGTAAGTCGATTGGGCCCTCCATGCCTTGACTACCCCAGCCACACTCACCCTCCCATCTCCGTGTCCCCCTCCTCCTAGCCTGGGTCCTGTCCCATTGTTGTCTTGGTGCCCCAGATACCTGGGGAACCACCACTGCTTCCTGATCCTGTGCATCCAGAGCAACATAGTTCCTTCTGGGTTCTCCAGGAGCACTCTAGGCCTGGCCCCACCCTCACCTCCCTTTGACACCCTGGGTCTGCACAACCTGCCAGCCTCTGTCCTGGATGCCATCCAAACCAACCCAGCTCCTCAGTGCAGTCCCCAGTGGCCCTTGGGGCCACCTCCTTCCCCCATCTTCCTTTGGATCTCTGAGCAGCACAGCCATCAGCTGTTCTAGACAAGCATCTTTCCTGGACCCGGCTCCCAAGCCAGCCCAACCCCCAAAATCCTGAGGCCAAAATCTATCCAGGAGGGATCTAGACCTTAGGAGAAAGCCTGAGAGCATCTGATCTGCACCTGACTTGGGCCTCTGTGGGAACTCCTGAAGACAAAAGCAATCTGGCCAAATATAAAATCAAAAGAGAGAATCTGAAGCTTAGAGGAACCAGGTTTCAAGCCCCAAAAGTAAACCACAAAGACAGATAAATTTATAAAAAGAAGCAGACCTAAACTTGAAGGCTTGTGTCTCACACAAGAATCAGAAAGTACAAAAGAAATTCACATGTCAAAATCACAGAGAAAAAATAATAACATGAAAAATCAAAATAACATATCCCCACCAAATACCAATAGTACTCTAGAGGAGTACAATGAGAACCCCCTAGAGATAATGCAAGACATGAAATTCAAAAGAACAGTTATAAACACGATAAAAGAATTCAGTGAATTTAATGAACACACAAATAAAGAAATCAAAGAACTGAAGGAAGATAGGTGTCATGGTACATTGACCACAATCCAAGCCTGAAGGGCTTGGGGACCCTGATGTACAAAAATCAAAAAACAGGAGATGCAGAGGTCTATGTTCCAGTGCATGCTTTTTGTGAACCAAGCCAAGCTTATATAGGAATCAGATCTGGAATAACCAAAGAATAACTAAGGATACATCACTAAACATGAAGTAACCAAGGAATAACCAAGGATACATTACGTTACTATCAAGAATACATTACTTCTCCAACCAAATCTCACATGATGTTTACAGTATCCAAGATTCAGCTACATAATATTTATAATATCTTAGATATAATTGTACTGTTTGTGATTACTCTTATCAACTTAGCTGTCACAGCCTAATGCAGCAATGGTTGTGCCCATAGTAATAATAGCTCCCAACATATCCCCCTTTCTTATTTATTATAACCACAGAATACGCCACATCCAGGATGGAAGGACCGTGTCTGTCTTAGGTTGCCCCAACTCAGAACACAGAAGCAGAGAGCAGGGAAACTCCCAGGATGGAAGTATTCTTTCTCCAATGCTTATGTCTCATTGGCATGCAGCTCCAAGCAGCTACGCCCTATCTTAGGTTGACTTTCTCCCAGAAGATCTTACCCATCATTGACTACTGGTCATAGGCTTGATCAGGCCTTAACAATTCCCTTTTCTTTATTAACTTTATCTAGATTTTTATTTTGAAAATGTAGGGAAAACAAGAGAATCTAAGCACTACGTTTTAGAACATCTTGGTTCAGGCATCGAAAGGCACATTGACCTCCTATAAGCAATATGCAAAGAACAATTATCAATGTCTACCAATTCTAAAAATTTATTTTTATAGCTATTTGTACATAATCAAGCTCTTGTTTTGCTAATTGTGTTAATATTCTAAGACTATCAAGAGCAGGATCACCCTGAAGAGTTTGAAATAAATTATGTAATTTATAAGTAGGAATACTGAGCACAGGACGAAGCCAGTTAATATTCCCTAAGAGCTTCTGAAAATCATTTAACGTTCTTAAATTTTCTAATCGAATTTGTGCCAATTGTGGATATGTACGCTGCCTCTTTAAAACATAACC
>NW_008334685.1:0-225 GCF_000622305.1 Nannospalax galili | reverse complement strand
CATATAATGGATAATCATTACAGAAGGGAATTGCTTACATAAACCCCATAAAGCTTGAGTGACATACATCTGACATATAGTGGGAGAATTCATCATACCCTGAGGCAAAACTTTCCATTGAAACCAATGATAAGGTCCCTGTAAATTAATCTAAGGTAAAGAAAAGGAAAATCATGGACAATCATCTTCATGCAAAGGAATAGTGAAAAAACAATCTTGTAAATC
>NW_008334684.1:12195-24089 GCF_000622305.1 Nannospalax galili | reverse complement strand
CCGCCCCGCTCCGTGTCCACCCGAGCCCCGCGCCCCTGTCCGGGGTCTCACTGCCCCGACCCCCGACCCCCCAGGCTCGCACTCCATGTTGTTTTTCTTCACTGCTGTGTCCCGGCCCGGCCTCGGAAAGCCCCAGTTAATCATCGTGTGGTACATGGACGACAAGCAGTTTGGTAGGTTCGACAGCGACGGGGAGAAGCCGAAAGTGGAGCCGCGCGCGCGGTGGGTGGAGCAGGAGGGGTACTGGGACCTTCAGACACAGAGAGCCTTGAGACAAGCGCGGTATTTCCGTGAGGGCCTGCACGCCCTGCGCGGCTACTACAACCAGAGCGAGGACGGTGAGTGACCCCGAGTCGCCCAGGGTCCCCAGGCCCGAGGTCGAGCCCGTGGCTGGAGGGCCCCCCCCCCCCCAGGGAACCCTGGCCTGGAGGAACCACTGACCACGAGCCTGTTTCATTTTCAGTTGAGATCCTCATACAGGGTGGGCGGGGCCATGTGGGCGGGCCATGTGGGCGGGGCCGTGTGGGCGGGGCTGACCGCGGGGGCGGGGCCAGGTTCTCACACCCTGCAGAGGATTCTTGGCTGCGCTGTGGATTCCCAAGGGCGTCTCCTCCGCGGGTATGAGCAGATCGCCTACGACGGCAAAGACCACATCGCCCTGAACGAGGACCTGCGCTCCTGGACCGCGGCGGACATGGCGGCTCAGATCACCAGGAGCAAGTGGGAGCAGGCTGGGGAGGCAGAGCTCAGGAGGGCCTACCTGGAGGGAGAGTGTGTGGAGACCCTCCTCAGATACCTGGAGAACTGGAAGGAGACTCTGCAGCGCTCAGGTAAGCCGGGCTGCGGGAAAATCCTCCATCTGCCTCGGACTGGGGTTCATGTCTCTGAGGAGGGAGGAAAATGGGATCAGCTGGAATTGTGCCTCTCTTTTGGGGTCAGAGGAAGTTGTATGACACTATTCCTGAGAGATGTCGCCCTGAGGTGCTGGGCCCTGGGCTTCTACCCTGCTGACATCACCCTGACCTGGCAGAGGGATGGGGAGGACCTGACCCAGGACATGGAGCTTGTGGAGACCAGGCCTGCAGGGGATGGAACCTTCCAGAAGTGGGAAGCTGTGGTGGTGCCTTCTGGAGAGGAGCAGAGATACACATGCCATTTGCAGCATGAGGGGCTGCCTGAGCCCCTCACCCTGAGATGGGGTAAGGAGGGTGTGGGCACAGAGCCTGCTGTCAGGGAAAGCAGGAGCCTTCTGGAGACCCTGAGCAGGGTCAGGGCTGAGAGCTGGGGTCAGGCCCTCACCTTCCCTTCCCTTCCCAGAGCCTCCTCAGCCCACCATCCCCATCTTGGCAGTTGTGGCTGTCCTGGCTCTCCTTGGAGCTGTGGTCATTGGAGCTGTGGTGGCTGTTGTGAGGAGGAGGATGAACACAGGTAGGGAGCAGCAGGGTCTGGGTTTTCTCTCTTCTTCTAGAAGTGTCTTTCCCTCCTCATGGGAAGCCCCGCCCACACACAAACTTTCCTGACTGGTCTGTGTGCTGACACTGCTCTGTAAAGCACATGGAAAGTAAGGGACAGAGTCATCACTCTGAGGTCTGTGGACATGGGGACCTGATTCTCAGAGGTCAGAGGGGAAGGTCCCTGTGAGGACAGACCTCCAGGAGGGTACTTCTTCAGTCCCTGTACCTCCTGTCCTCATACCTCCTGACCCTTCCCTGGGTCTGCAGTCACACTTCTGGAAACTTCCTTGGATCCAGAACTACTATGGTCTCACAGCTTTCTTTCTCACAGGTGGAGAAGGAGGGAGCTATGCTCAGGCTCCAGGTCAGTATAGGGAGCAGGATGATCCCTGAGGCCCTTGGGGTGGAGATGGAGCCCACGGGGAGCCAGCCAGCCCATAATTCCTCCTTCAGACACATTCTCTCTGGCTCTGAGTGTCTTATTTCTTCACTGCAGGACATGACAGTGCCCAGAGCTCTGACTGTCCCTTGAGGCTTGCAAAGATGACACCTGAAGGCCTGGATTGGGGGTGGGCAAATGGGACAGGACCAGGTCATGGGGACTCCCAGAGTTTGGACCTTTGAGTGAGTGGTGGGTGTTGGTGGTGTTGTCTTTATAGACTGTTCATGACTCTTGTTCTTCAGCTTGAGACAGCTGCCCTGTGGGACTGAGGGACAGGAGATGTGTTCAAGTCTCTTCTCTGACTTCAAGAACCACTGGATTGTCTTTGGCGGCAGTGTCTGAAGATGTCTGCTTTCTCCTGTGTGCAGTGTGAAGACCTGGGAAGACCAGCCCAGCCCTGCCCAGCAGAACCCCTGTCCCTGCTCTGTCCCGTGTTCCCTTCCACAGCCGGCCTTCCTGTTCCAGCACAGGGGGGCGGGGACGTCTCCATCCTGTCAGCTCCATGCTGCCCTGAGCTGCCTCGTCTCATTTCCCACTGAAAGTAAGAATCTGAACATTAACCTAATTGTTCAAAGCAATGGTCTGTAAGAATGAAGAAATAAATGACAGTCTTGAGAACCTTCTGGAATCTGTGTTTGCTATCCGGTATGTCAGGAGGGACAGGAGGAGGCTGTGGGAGCCCAGTGTGGACAGGGCTGTGCCCAGCTGGAGCTCAGTCCATTGTGGACTTTGACGTGGTCACTCCTCAGCTCTGTCACCTCCTGGGCTCTTTTGTTCATGTCACTCATGAGTTGTGAAGTGCTTTGGGTGTTTGTTGATGCCAGATGAGGGTGGGCAGGCCAAAGGAAGAGGATGAAAAGTGAGAGGAGTCTAGTGATGCTGCTGGTGGTCCTCCTCAGCACATGGGCATGAGGACCCTGTGGGTGTCATTAGGACACTGGGACATCAGAGATCCTCATGGAAGGATTGGCATTTGCACCAAGTGCAAGGGCAGCTGCTCCTGGGTCCTGAGCCTGACCTTGTGCTGACTGTGCCCAGTACTCCTCGTGGCTGTAGCTCCCTGTCAAACCTGGAACCCAGGTCATCTGTGGTCAGAGTTGGGCTGAGACTGCCTTGTGGACCCATCTCTGTGAGAGACTGGCCTGTCCACCTAGAGCTTGACCCTACCTGGGGGCAGAAATGACCCAATCTGACCATCCTGCTTAAAACTCTGGAATTAGATCTGAAAGTAGACTTAATTTTAAATCACCTATAGTAAGTTCAAAATCTAGAACATGCTAATTCTGTCTAGAAACTCATACTTGCACACTATCTGGGTTAAATCCCCCTTTAGTCTGTTTCTCCTGGCTGCACATTCCTGCCCTGACAGGTTCCCCAAGACTGACAGCCTCATCAGCAGGACAGCAGAGCCAGCAGAAAGTACTGACCAGGGACAGACTTACATATTCCACGGTCCTTTCCCCTCCCATGAGGAGCCCAACCTAATCTCTTGGTCAGGCCATTCATCTGAATACATTTATTTATTCACTCATTTACTTACTTGGGGGAGGTGCATGGATCAAGGTGTATGTGTGGAGGTCAGAGGAAGACTTGCAGGAGTAGGTTCTCTCCTCCTATCTGGTGAGTCCCAGGATCAAGCTCTAGTCATCAGGCTTGGTGGTGAGCACCTTTACCCCTGAGCCATCTCTGTCCCCCAGTACATTTTTAGGGAGAGCTCTCCCTACTGGTCACAAGTCAGACAGAGCCTGGTCTCCTTGGCTCTCTTGTCCATGCTCAGCTCCCTCACCCAAGGGAGGCGACTGTGGTTGAGTCCTGGGAGCAGTGTGACCTCCAGGCTCCCTTGTGCGCACCTCCCGGGCACGGCCTTCCGTGGACCTGGGCACTGAGCTTCCTCCCTGATCCTGCTGCCTCCTGTCTGAGCATCTCCAGGCACAGTTCTGGCCGGGGACGCGGGCTCACGTGATCCCACAGACAAGGGTGCCGTGGGTTTTACACTCAGCACTTCCCTTCTCTTAGGGTACACCAGCACTGAAGATGGGGTCTGTGGTACCCTCTGTGCTGACCTGGCTCCCTGGCCCTGCCCCAGACTCCTGTGGTGTGTGCCAGTTCCTGACCAGCCAGGTGACATAGTGAGTCCCTGTCCCAACAAACAACAAAGTGTTAGTTTGCTGAGCAGCAGGGAAGGAGAGCTCCTGGGACAGAGCAAAGGCCTTACTGGGATCAGTGGCACCCCAGCTCCTGCCCAGCAGGAGGGTCCCAAGATGGCTTGTCTCTCAGGCCTTCTGTGTGCAGTTTTTAAAGGACTTTGCAAAGGGACCTGTCAGTCAGCTCACTGTCTGCTGCCTGCCTCTGTGGTTTTTCTAGGAACCAAGATGTCTTAGCTGCAGTTGGCAGGTGATGGTCACCAAGAAGCAAGCTGTCAGTGCAAAGGCAGAAACCTTTGAGGTCCTGGGGCCCCATGCTGACTGCCAGGTGGGGTCTAACTGACTCCTGGCCTCAGGAGCAGCTTCTGAGGAGCTGGCCAGGCTCAGGGCCCCTCCTTAAATGCTCACCCACATCGCCACAGTGGAAACACAAGGGACTGTGGCCCGGTGTCCATTCTCAGACTGTTTTCACTGGAAGGTCACAGGGTGCTGAGGAGGCAGGTGACAGGAGCCCAGCTCTGCTGACAGCTGGTCCCAAGCTCTGTCCTCCATGGTGTCTGCCCTCCCTGAGGGACTTCCCAGGTGAGCCCCTGCAGAGACCCTCCCATTCCCCCATTCCCAAAGAAGGACTTTTACCACTTTAGTAGCTGCATGTCAGCTTTGTTCTTGGGCCCAGAGAGGGTTTCCAGAAAAGCCTCAGAGGAGGCACAGGTCTTGTGGTCCAGATGGGGCTCCCCACAATGTAGGGTGCTGCCCTTCCCCCACCAGACCTCCCAGGTGTGTCCCCCCCCCCCGCTTCTCCCTCTGTCCCCTTCTGCTCTGCCCTGGAAGCCAGTTTTCCTCTCTGCACTGTCCTCCACCCCAGGACTCACTCAGCCTTTCTCTGTGCTGACTGGGCGCTGTGCCAATCCAGAGAGAAATGGAAGCGGTCCCAAGGTAGCCAACTAGTCTAAGGCAGGACAACTCTGAGTGTGGCTCAGAATCTGGGAGGCCTGAGGTGACTTCCAGGGTGATGATCACTGTCACCCCCACTCTAGACAAAGGAAAGAGAAAGTCATAGATGGTCAAAAGCAGGATTCCAGGCTGGGGACATCCTGCAGCAACTGCCTTAGGGTGTGGTTCTCCTCTGCTCCTCAGTAGCTGAGGCCATGCACACAGTGGGTCTGCAGATTCTGCCTTCTGAGGTGGGATCTGCACCCACTGCACTGCAGTGCTTCCCTTCTTAGCCCAGGGATGGGGAGGAGATGCTTCTTCCAGCCCCTCCCCAGGCCCCCCCTAGGGCTCAGGATCTGGAGACTGAGCCCAGGGGTTCTCCTGGGAAGGAAGCTCCACCTGGGCTGTGCTGAAAGAGACCCAGCTGGGAAGAAAGGCTCTCCACCAGTCCCCCAACCCAGAGACCCGCAGAGGGCTCCACAGCCTCCTTGAGGATCCTGAAGACCTGAGTGTGACAGATCCTCAGACCTGACCACAGGTCCATCATGGGATTCAGAAAATACCTTGGGAACTACCCTGTCAGCCGCTGGGTGGGTGGAGAGTGCAGCACATCACACCAGGCTCTGTCCGTGAAGAGAAGGCAGGCCTGTCATCTGTGCACACAGGGCTGCAAGTGGCCACCGTCCTCAGTGACACAAGCACAGCAGATAGGGAACAGGACTTGACGGGACGTGGGAAGAGAAGCTGCTGAGCTCCTGGGAGCTGAGGGTAGAACGGGGTCAGCAGAGGTGGACAGTGGGGATGAGGGCTGGGAAGTGGTCACAGTGAGGAGGGAGGAGCTCTGGGGGCTGCCGCTCAGTGGGCAACCAGACACCCAGAGCTGCAGACTCCAAACCCTGGATGAGGATTGTCACCATAGAAAGGACTCACATTTGAGGGGATGGTGTGGTTACTCTGGTTTAGACACTATATCAAGTCTTCATGTGTGGAAACATCACGTGATAACCCATGAATATGTGCATTCTTTCTGTTTTATGTCATTTGAAAATAAATGAGCCTGAGCAAAGGACTTGGAGGCTGAGCACAGAGTCTGAGGCCGCCTGGCCAGAGGCCCCGCCAGCCACTCAGAGACTTGGAGTGTTCCTGGTTTGAACAGAGGGTGGAGGGACTGCAGGACTGGTCCTGAAGGGAGGAGATGGAGGAGGCAGGGCACCAATGGAGGACAGCTCTGAGGTCCCATCACCCACATCTGGGTTATTGCTGCCAGCATAAGGTCTCTAACTGGGGCAATTTGAATCTCATCTCCCATCCTGAACTCAAAAGAGTAGGTGATTTGCACAGGTGCGTGCTTGGCTCCTAAAGCTTAGAGGAGTGGCGTGGTGCTGGAATGTTTGGGGACCCTTCTGCTAAGGTTGCATGTCACGCCATCTCTAATGGAGCCCACGTGAGATCCTCCACGGGTTGAAGCTGAAACTTCAAGGCAGGTTGCCTCTTGGAACTAGCAGTGCAAAAAAGATCTTCAGTGTACTCAGCTGTATTTTGCTTGCTATTATCTTTATGACTTTCATTCTTTTATGGGTATCTAGGAACTCGGTTTCCTCAGATGACCTTGTCTTCTGATGCACCTTTACTGCTTAAAGCTATATTAGAAGCTGCTAGAAATAATCAGTCATGGAATATCATGGACAGAATAGAACAAGCAGAGGTAATGTTGGAAAGTCCTAAAGATGATATATTTCCTACAGGACAGGCAAGTCAGAGAAAAGACCTTAATTCTGGTACTAGGAGAAAAAGAAAGTTACCACCAACTGTTATGACTGATTTTGGTCTAGCTTATATCCTAGCGGGAGGTAGATTGTGGCATCCACCAAAAGGGTAAGAGAGTATGTTTAAACTTCCAGAACCAACAGATGAGCCTTTACCATGTACAGGAGCTTATGATGAAGAGGGACATAGATGGGCAAATATAGATGGAAGAAGGGTTTCTTGGTATTCATTACAATTCATGGATAAATTGACAAGATCAAGACCACCTTAGTGTCTTTTGACAAAACTCAACAAGAGAGCATTAAAAGGCAACTACAGACTGTAGTTAAGAATTGGAAAGATAGCTGGGAAGGATAGTTACATAGATCCCTAGCATGGGATGACTTTTTAGAATCTACAGGATTAGGGAAAGACTTAGAAGCCCTATGGCCCACCACAAATGAGCGGGGAATGTTATCTAATAGTAAATAAAGAATGTAATTATCAGGTACAGCTAATGTTGAAAGTACATGGTGGTTTAAGGTCAGTTTGACCTAAGACTGCAAAGCTGAGCAAAAACCTGAGTACGTAAAAAACGCTGGCAGTAAAAACCATAGTATCATAAAGCAGGAATTTGCTATCTGGTAACAGGTTGGTGATAAGGAAATGTGCTTTGGCTGTACGTGATGGTTGGCAAAATTGTTTCACTTTTATCTCTAAAACTAAAAATCTTAAAAAATGATTAACTACAGAACAGTCATCTGTTAATAAAATTTTGCAATCTTTGCTGTATATGTTTCAAACCTTGCAGCTACAACAATACACTCAGACCTTCACCAAGCTCTTGTGTGTCTGTCTGTTTCTCACTGGCCGAATCCTTGCCCACTCTCTCAAGGACCCTGTTCCCGTCGGACTGAACTGCTCTGGTCTGGGCTGGTCCGTCGCAGTTGCAGTCCACCATGTCCCGATAGCTCTAAGGAGCGCGGCGCTGTGTGAAGGATTCCCTTTCTCAGTGGGGGCTTCCTGCTCTCTGCCTGACCTTATCTGGAAAGGGCCTCCAAGCACAGATGCCTGGCCTTATTTGGAACATGACCTTGGCATAGTCGCCTGCAAAAAACTGCCCCTAGGTGTTTTCCTGATTACAATTAGGCATTGACTATAGCCAGGTGACAGGGTCCTCCTGCCACATATAAAGCACACTATGAACACCTATCAGCTGAAGCTTTGGCTGCCGCTTCCACCCTATATTTTTCCCTGAGTCCCACAGAATAAATGAGCTGTATCACTGAAACTGGCTCTGGGAAGCTTTTTGTCAGTGCTCACTGGCCTTCCTGACCCGGTTCATCGCTTCTGCTCCCTTTGTTCTTATGAGGGGAGGGCCAGGGATGGCAATGTTCCCCAGCAGGAGCCTTAGACCCACATGGCTTTTGTCTTGGCACCCTGGAGCAAGGGCCTGGCTGCAGTGATCTGCCTTGAATTAGTAGAGGTGTTGGGGGGGGGGTGACTCTGCCCTGGAGTTGTGGGCTATGGAGGGGACCTGCAGGCCTGGGCACACAAGACACTCCAGAGTAGCCTCCATCTGTGCCTGAGGCAGCAGAAGACCCTGGAGCAGCTACCTCTGAGCTTGTGGGCTCACTGGGAGCCCTGGGTGCTGCACCTCCCTGCCATCCAGCCATCCCATCCTTGCTGCAGGGAGGATGCCTGATGCTCTGGGCCTGTACACTGAGCTGTGGGACCGAGCAGGAGAAGAGAGAGCCAGGAGATTCTTGCCGGGAAGGGACAAGTTTGTCTTGGATGCTCAGGTTGGCACCAGCTGCCTTGTCAGTGGATCAGATCCCCCTGTGTGGGAAGAGCTGCCTGTCTGCTGTTCTCAGAGGATCATCACCAGCTGGAGACCTGAGTCACCTGCATCCCGCTCTTCTCTGCGGCCCCCAGCAGCTGTGTAACTGTCCCGTTCTAAGGCGGCACCTACCTTCCACCCTGCAAGAAGGAGCCCCAGCCAGACGAGCCCTGTGCTTGGTTCTCAGCCACCTGCTTCCCTTGTCTTCTGAGTGTTTGTCCAAGTGCCAGGAGTGCAGGTTCCCAAGCTGTACAGCACCCACGATGCCACCTGCATCCTGTTCCTGGACCGCTGCCCCATGTACATCTCTTCCTCAAGGTTCTCAGAACCAGACCTGTAAGTGGGGCTTCTCTTCCCCAACTGTCATGTTGACATTCTGCTGAGCCAGCATGGCAAGGGCAGGGAGCGGCAGGCCTGGTTGGTGCTGCCTGGTACAGGAGGTTCAATCTTCAAGTACCTCCACAGGTGTCCTGAGTCGCTGACTCCCTGGTTTCCGCAAGACCCCAACCAGTTGGACATGTCTCCCAGTACCCTGGGTCTTCAGAGAAGGACAAACAGTCCAGTTTGCTGCAGACCTTGGGGACTTTGGCCTTTTCCTCTAAGGAGAACCTCCGCTGTGTGTGCCCTCCATGGCCTTCCAGCCCTGGATCTCTGCACCTAAACAAAAAGGAGACAACCCCCACACCTCCTTGATGGGGTTGCCGGCAGCTTTTGCTCCTACCACAGCTTGAAAGACCAATCCAATAAAAGGTCACAAACAGCTGCCCTGTCCAGAAGAGTCCTCAGGGCTCGTCTCAGCACTGTGTCCAGCTACAGAAGCTGACTGTGGACACCCAGGAGCCCAGAGATGCTGCTGTGTGCACCAGCCCTAGGAGTGGACAGGACCACAGGCTGAGGTCAAAGCTGTAAGCAGAGCGGACCTGCCTCTCCTTGTCCTGCTGTCCTGGGCCTTTTCCTGGTCCAGCTCCCAGCTCCACCAGAGACTGAATTGTTCAGTTGAACCCAGGGCTGCCCTGGATGCTGAGGCCCAGGCTGCTGTCAGAGCCTGCTGCAGGCCTTGCAGTAAGGCCCGAACACCAAGGTTTCCAAAGAAACATTCCTGTGAATGGTGTAGTGTCAGTGAGTGGGTAGATTTCAGTGAGCTTGTCCTGAGCAGCTCTGCAGATGAGAAAGGAAGTGCTGGTATAGAGGAAGGCTGCTGGCCACGTCTCTTCTATGAAGGTGGACAGGGGAGGAAGGTAAGGTCTGGGGAACAAGCAGAAGATACCTGAGACATTACTTCGGTGAGCTTGAGGACCAGGACCAGGTTCCTCTTGTTCTCCTGTGTGGACACTGCTGCTGCCTGCACCTGGCAGGGCTGCCACCCCACACTCACTGCCCCAGTGAGGATGCCAAGTCCCCTGGAGGCCTCTGAATTTCCCTGGTATTTCACAGCAGTGCTCTGGGCTTTCAGGGGTCTTAATTTTGCACAATAATGGCTGCAGTGGGTAGGGTGGCAGAGAGCAGGGAGAGAGTTGACTCCAGGTGTGACAGGCCTTCTGAGGGGATTTCAGGCTGGCCTCAGACAGGCCTGGGGTGATGGGGAGGAGGACACCCTGAAAGGGCCAGAGAGTTTGCTGACTGCATCAGAGGCAGCAAACAAACCTGTCCTGGCAAGTTCTAGGAAAATGGAGGAGCAGCTGGAGCCCCTGGGTGGCCCCTGATGAGAACTGAGCTCAGAACTAGCCCAGCTCACAGATGGAGACACAGAGGAGCTGGTGTAGAGAGGGACGGCAACATGGGAACATTGGTTGGACCCTTGGAGTTAGTGGATCTGGGAGCCACGTTTGGGCAGAACCAGGAGAGGGTGGCTGCGTGACCAGTCAACCCTGGACACAGAGGCTGATGGCATTCTTATCCCAGAAATGACCAGCAAGGTATGGGTATAAAAGTATTGACTAGACCAGAATTGATACAAATTGTTTTGTTTTGTTTTTGAGACAAAGTCACCTTATAGCCCCAGCTGGCCTGAAACGCATGATGTAGATCAGGCTGGCCACAACCTGTGTCTCCATCCCTGACTGCCAAGATCATCAGCGTGGCCCCCTGCATACCTGACTGTTAATAAAATATTTTTAAAAACTTGTATCATTTTATGTGTATGAGTGTATTGCCTGCATGTATGTGAGTGAACCCGGGTCGTGCAATGCCCTGGAACTGTGGGTGCTGGGAATCAAACCTGGGTCCTCTGCAAGAGCAATCAGTGCCCTTAACCGCTGAGCCAAACTCTGCACAGATGAAAATTCCTGACAAATCAGGGCTTGACAATGTCCCTGTGGCCATCAAGTTCCCTGGGGTGACTGTTTTTCTGGAAGAGTCCAGCTTCTGAAAAGAGGAGGGAGGGTGGGGAGCAGGAGATGAAATCAGCCCAGTCTCTGATCTCTCCTGGATTGCAGACAGGCTCAGGACTCAGGAGATCACGTGACAAGCGCTCTGACCTCAGGGCTCAGGGCAAAGTGTCAGGTCCTGAGGAGGGTGGGGAGCAGGAGATGAAATCAGCCCAGTCTCTGATCTCTCCTGGACTGCAGACAGTCTCAGGACTCAGGAGACCACGTGACAAGCAGCGCTCTGCCCTCACAGGGCTCAGGGCAAAGTCTCAGGTCCTGGCGAGGTCTGGGGTGGGGAAGCCAGAGGTGGGGGTCCCCATCCACCGGAGTTTCACTTCTCCGTCCTAACCTGTGTCAGGCCCTTCTGCCCGGACACTGATGACCCGTCACAGTTCTCACTCCCATTGGGTGTCGGGCTCCTACAGAAGCCAATCAGCGTCGCCGCGGTCACCGCTATACATGCACTCAGACCCGCCCGACTCAGACTGTCCCCGAGTCTCCAGAATGGGGCGATGGCGCCGCGCACCCTCCTCCCGCTGCTCACCGCCGCCCTGGCCCTGACCCAGACCCGCGGGGGTGAGTGCGGGGTCGGGAGGGAAACGGCCCAGCCGGGCGGCCCCGCCCCGCTCCGTGTCCACCCGAGCCCCGCGCCCCTGTCCGGGGTCTCAGCCCTATCTTCCCCCAGGCTCGCACTCCATGCGGTATTTCCACACGTCCGTGTCCCGGCCCGGCCTCGGGGAGCCCCGGTACATCGCCGTCGGCTACGTGGACGACACGCAGTTCGTGCGCTTCGACAGCGACGCGGAGAATCCGAGGATGGAGCCGCGGGCGCCGTGGATGGAGCAGGAGGGGCCGGAGTACTGGGAGCGGGACACGCGGAACCACAAGGCACAGGCACAGACTTAGTGTGAGAACCTGCGGACCCTGCGCGGCTACTACAACCAGAGCGAGGACGGTGAGTGACCCCGA
>NW_008334684.1:7245-11818 GCF_000622305.1 Nannospalax galili | reverse complement strand
TGCCGGTGCCAGCCGGCCAAAATGGACAGTACCTGAAAGGGGGAGTGAGGATTGAAAGAAAGGAAAGGAGACAGAAAAGATGCTTGGGAGGGCTCACAGTGAATACTGCAGCCCCGATTTATTTCAGTTCTGCCTTTTTATACAGAAGAACTCAATTAGTTACAACTGCTGTTTTTCCCCACCTGTATCTGAGGGTCAAGGAGCGGTCAGATCAAAGGCTTCCACTATTGCAGGTGTTGTGAGGCTCTCCATATAAACATATTCCTCCTAATAAGGCAGATTAGATACTGGTGTGCATAACACACACTCAGTAAACAAGCCTGATACAGCTCAATGATTAGCAGCTCCCGACACACGGGTATGAGCAGTATGCCTAGGACAGCAAAGATTACATTGCCCTGAACGAGGACCTGCGCTCCTGAACCACAGCGGACATGGCGGCTCAGGTTGGAGCCAGAAGGTTGGACAGAGCACTACAGGGCCTACCTGGAGGGGAGGTGCGTGGTGTCCCTCCTCACATACCTGGAGGATGGGAAGGAGACTCTGCAGTGGGCAGGTAAGAGGGGCCACGGGAAAATCCTCCATCTGCCTCGGACTGGGGCTAATGTCTCTGAGGAGGGAGGAAAATGGGATCAGCTGGAATTGTGCTCTCTCTTGGGGTTGGATTGTCTTGTGTGGCAGTATTCCTGGGAGATGTGAACAAGTCTACCTACCCCAGATGGGGACCTGACAACAAAAGTGGTAACACCACAGAGTCTGATTTGGTGAGCTAGAGAGTTTATTGGGGTTACAGTGTGTGGGTGAGGGCGACTTCTGCAAACACAAAAAAAGACATTTGCTTCACCAAAGCCCATCTCCCCTGAGATGAGAGCTCACTAAAGATGGAAACCCCGGGATCACTGGCACAACTTGCAGCAGCTGGACAGGCACGAGGACATGAGGTGCAGGGTCTGAACAACTGCCCTCCTGTGGGTCTCTCTTCACAGGGACCTTCCGCTCTGACCTCTGAGAATCAGGTCCCCATGTCCACAGTCCTCAGGGTGATGACTCTGTCCCTCACTTTCCATGGGCTTTACAGAGTTTGTAAAGACCTAGTCAGGAAAGTTTGTGTGTGGGCAGGGCTTCCCATTAATGAGGGAGAGACACTTCTAGAAGTGAGAAAACACAGACCCTGCCCCTCCCTTCCTGTGTTCCTCCTATTCCTCTTCCTCCACCTCCTCCTCCTCTTCCTCACAACAGCCACCACAGCTCCCCTGTGACCATTGTCCCCTCCAGGCAGCTTGGCTGGTCTGTGGTCTCTCGGGTCCTTATGGAACCTTGGGGAAGGAGGCACTAGTCAATGTGGTCAGTTTCAGGGAATTCATTAAATTATGAGCTTTACATTCCTGAGTTTTATTCAGCTCCCCTGCAGGGTGGAATGTGTTACCTCCCTCCAGATCATCCTTGTCCCAATGCCCTTCCTTCCTTAATGGAATGGTTTATCTTGAAGGAATTTACTACACAACAGAGGGGAGGACGCTCCTGGGTTTCCTGGTCCAGCATCAGAGAGTGACTCCAGAGTCTCTCAGGATAGGAGAGAAGATCCTGAAATAACCAGCCAGCAGTTCCTTCCATCTGCAGCTCACTGTGAACCACGGCCTCTCTCAGGCTGGGTTCTCTGCCCACACCCAGTGTCTGGAGGTCTGTCTCCAGTGATGCTGAGCCTCTCAGCCCCACCCAGTCAGGACCAGAAGTCCATTTTCCACCAGGGAAACCTGGAGTTGCCCATCCCAGGCTGAGTTACTCTGATTATAGAACTTTCCAAGGAGTGGATTATCCCAGATTCCTGTGTCTAGGCAGCTATGTGAAATTTGTACCCCTCACCCACCCCAGTTCAAAAGTCTGTTCCCAGGATGGTCACATGAGCACTGCTGAGTCCCCAGGAATAATATAAAATGCCCTAACTTTCCACCTGTTTATCTAAGATCCCCCAAAGACACAGGTGACCCATCACCCCAGACATGAAGGGGAAGTCACCCTGAGGTGCTGGGCCCTGGGCTTTTACCCTGCGGATATCACCCTGACCTGGCAGAGGGATGGGGAGGACCTGACCCAGGACATGGAGCTTGTGGAGACCAGGCCTGCAGGGGATGGAAACTTCCAGAAGTGGGCAGCTGTGGTGGTGCTTTCTGGAGAGGAGCAGAGATACATACACATGCCATGTGCAGCATGAGGGACTGCCTGAGCCCCTCACCCTGAGATGGGGTAAGGAGGATGTGGGCACAGAGCCTGCTGTCAGGGAAAGCAGGAGCCCTTCTGGAGACCCTGAGAAGGGTCCGGGCTGAGAGCTGGGGTCAGGCTCTCACCTTCCCTTCTCTTCTCAGAGCCTCCTCAGTCCACCATCCCCATCTTGGAAACTGTGGTTTGCCTGGTTGGCCTTGGAGCTGTGATCATCTGAGCTGTGATGGGAGGAGGAAGGGGGGGGAGGAGCACAGATAGGGAGGGGCAGGGTCTGGGTTTTCTCTCTTCTAGAAGTATCTGTCCCTCATTAATGGGAAGCCCCGCCCACACACAAACTTTGCTGGCCTGGGTTTGTGTGCTGACACTGCACTTTAAAGTACATGGAATGTGAGGCACAGATTTATCACCCTGAGGACTGTGGACATGGGGACCTGATTCTCAGAGGTCAGAGGGGAAGGTCCCTGTGAGGACAGACCCCCAGGAGGGCAGTTGTTCAGTCCCTGCGCCTCCTGTCCTCACACCTCCTGACCCTTCCCTGGATTTGCAGTCACAGTTCTGGAAACTTCCTGGGGTCCAGGACTTCCCTGGTCTCACAGTTTTTCTTCCCACAGGTGGAAAAGGAGGGAGCTATGCTCAGGCTACAGGTCAGTATGGGGAGAGGGAGGATCCCCGAGGCCCTTGGGGAGGAAATGGAGGCCATAGGGAGTCAGCCAGACCATAATTCCCTCCCCCCCCACATCCTCTCTGGCTCAGAGTGTGTCTTATTTCTGCACTGCAGGAAGTGACAGTACCCAGAGTTCTGACCTGTCTCTGGAGGCTTGTAAAGGTGACACCTGAGAGACTGGATTGGGGGTGGGCAAAGGGGACAGGACTGGGTCACAGGGACTCTCAGAATTTGGACCTTTGAGTAAGTGGTGGTGGTGGTAGTGGTGTCTTTATAGCCACTGTTCACAACTCTTGTTCTTCAGCTTGAGACAGCTGCCCTGTGGGGACTGAGGGACAGGAAATGTGTTCAAGTCTCTCCCTTTGACTTCAAGAACACTGGATTCTCATACACATTGATATGGCCAAGATCAAGTCCCTGATATGGGCTGCTGTGGAAGAGAAGCCTCATGTCCAACTGGCTCCTGATGATTATGGTTCTTTGATGTTGTCCACAGAGCTGGGATCACTCAGGCGTGTACAACCTTTTGAGATTGGGACACCACATTGTCATCTACACAATTCACACTTGACAACTGATAAAAGAACCATACCACAGATTCAAGATTGTACTGTCTCAAAATTTCCTCCTCTATAGAAATTAGTCCATCACATTTTACTTTAGTCTCAGGAAAGTTCTTAGGGGAAAATCACTGCTAGAATCTTTGCTGATCTCCTATGAATGGCCTCTAGCCTGGTGCTAGTAGAGACCCAGCTCCCCTCTGAAACCTTGTGAGTATGAGCTGGGCCTCCATTGTCTGCACGGCTCCCAGCACTACCGTCTTCAGGTCTCCTCTAGAACAGCCTGCCAAGCTCTGCTCACACCACTCAATCACTCAGTTTTCTAGTCCAAAGTTCCAAAGTCTTCCACATCTCTCTGAGAAACATGGTTAGATTCTTCATATCAACGGCCGATTCTCTGGTGCCGATTTCTGTGTTAGTCACCTTTTGTTTGCTGTGATAAAACTCCAGGACCAAGACAACTTACAGAAGGAAGAGTCTACTTTTGCCTGCATACCAGAGGGATGATAAGATGTCGGCACACGGGAAAGGCGCAGCAGCAAGCCGCAGGTGTGGTGGTAAGAGCAGAAGCTGAGAACTCACATCTTCAACTGGAAACAGAAGTAGAGGAACCAGGTCGTACTCTTCCAACATACCAGGGCATAGAACCCACATTCCCATAGCAAAGGAAGGAATGGAAGCAAGATTGAAAGCCAGCAAGACAGACACCAAACCCTACAGCTCCATGTCTGATGTCTGGGACTTCAGTTTCAAGGGGCTTAGGTGTCTCCACCCCTCTAGCCTTGCTGCCTGCAACATATGCATCTCTGTTGGGCTGATTCGAGGATATGAATTCTCAAAGTGCACCCCTGTGACATACGTCCTCCAGCAAGGCTGCACCTCCTAAAGATTTCATGACCCTCCCAAACAGCACCTCCAATAGGGAACCAGATGTTCAAATACTTGAACCTAGGGGTAAATTCATCACAGCCAGCAAGATAAACCAAGAAATCAGCAAATGTTTGCCAAAATTGACCCTAAATTAAATGAAAATTCTCAGGCTAACCAAATAAATTTAAGTACAAAACAAAACACTTTGTTCTCTACTACAAACACATGCCACTGGCAAAAACACACAAACAGGAGGAGG
>NW_008334684.1:5378-6948 GCF_000622305.1 Nannospalax galili | reverse complement strand
TGAACAGAGAGCGGCTCTCAGCCCTCCGCTCTATTTTGCAGAGTGTCAGAGTGCGCGCCTGTGGCGCTCAATGAGTTCTCCTTTTCTTCTACTCCCGGCCCTGGCCAGGATCCTGTCCTTTCCACTCTTTCTAGTTGTTCATTTTTCACTTGGTTTTGCTTTGTCTTTGCCTAGTGCCTGACGTCAGGAAAACTGCAGTTCAGTGTTTCTGGTTCCACTTGATCTCTGTCTCCTTTTTCCTGGTCTTTCTCTTGCCTTTCAGCACCACACAGCTCTCTGTGGCCGCAGCACCTGACTCTGCAGGCGCACGCTGCAAATGCCACTCTACCACGGCTTCCCTCCCTCCACGTCTCGGGTTCTGTGCTGTACGCCGTCCTGAGACGCTCATGCTGGTGACCTTTTAGTGTCACATCAAAGACGAACACCTAATTCATCTGAAAACTGTGCTAAAATAATCCCTCCAACAGCTCATTTGAGACCGGATTTTTTTTTTCTCTTAAACCAAAAGGAAAGGCTAAATGTGGTATTACATATGAAAATCTGGTCATTATCCAATAAACTGGAAAAGAAGTTACAAAAATGGGAAGACTTAAGGAAAATTCATTCTCCCTGTATTTTTACTTTTAAAAAGTTTTTTCTGAAAATATTTCTGTCAACATCCAAAGCATAACTATACAATAAATAAACAGATCAATAAGATAACTCTCCCTGTCCTCCCTTCCCTTTCCCTCTCCTCCATCCATCCATCCATCCATCCATCCATCCATCCATCCATCCATCCATCTCTCTCTCTCACTGTCTCTCAATCTCTATCTGTATATCTCTCAGCCAGGCTGGGACTGGAACTCCATGGGCAGCTGAGGATGACCCTGAATTCCTCAGAATCCTTCTCCTCCTGTCTCCACATCAAGTGAAAACTGGGATTGCAGGTGCGGGTCCCCTCACTCTGCTTCAGAGGTTTTAATTCCTAAAGTGTGAATAGTGACAGAGATAACTCTCATAAAGTTGCCCTGTGGTCCATCTTAATTCACAGAGCAGGGAGAGATCCTGACACTTTGGAAGGGCTCTGGAAACGAGACAGAGGTTTTAATTCCTAAAGTGTGAATAGTGACAGAGATAACTCTCATAAACAAAGTTGCCCCGTGGTCCATCTTAATTCACAGAGCAGGGAGAGATCCTGACACCTTGGAAGGGCTCTGGAAACGAGGTGGGGGAGGGGAGCAGACAGTGCAGGACTGGGTCAGGGGAAGTCCACGCCTCTTACTGGGATCTCAGGGCATCAGGCCTGAGGGTGGGTCGTGGTGGGAAAGCCTAGTACTGTGGATTCATCTTCTAGTTTCAAGTCTGCCCTTAACACATATGAGTACTTTTGCCTGGACACAGATGACGCGTTCTCAGGTCTCACTCCCATTGGTTGTCAGCTCCTAGAGCCTGCTATCTGGGATGCCATGGTTCCAGGTTACAAACTGAAGACACAAGAGTTAGGACTCAGATTATCCAGAAGTCCAGAGATGGGTAAGGATGTGACAAAGAGCCCTCATTCTGCAGGACAGGGATCAGGGCACAGTCC
>NW_008334684.1:0-5022 GCF_000622305.1 Nannospalax galili | reverse complement strand
CTACCAGAGCGACGACGGTGAGCGACCCAGGCCCGGTGGGAGGTCACCACCCTCCAAGTCCCTCGGTCAGCCCCGAGTCGCTCCGGATCCCCAAGTCCGAGGTTCAGCCAGCAGAGACCCTTGACCAGGAAGTGATGCAGGGAAGCTGACTGGGATTTGGATTCAGTTTAGGTTTAAGTCCTCCTTCTGGGCTATTCCAGGTGGGCGGGGCTGACCTGTGGGCAGGGCCGTTGGGGGCGGGGCTGGCGTTGGGGGCTTGTTTGTGGGCCGGACTATGTGGGCGGGGACAGGCTCCCACATCTTCCAGCATTTTTTGGCTGTGGTGTGGGGCCTGATGGGCACCTCCTCCGGGGGTACTATCAACACGCCTAAGATGGCAAGGATTACATCGCTCTGAACCAGGACCTGCGCTCCTAGACCGCGGGAGACACGGCGGCTCAGATCACCAAGTGGGAGGCAACTAGTGACTCAGAGCTGTACAGGGCCCACCTGGAAGAGGAGCGGACTGTATTGTAAAACTGACTGTATTATAAAACACATGAATGAGGGTCATATACATAGGGATCTGATTCTCAGGTGTCAGAAAGGACGGTCCCTATAAGGACAGACGCTCCAGGCAGGCAGTTGTTCAGTCCCTGAACCTCCTGTCCTCATACCTTCTGACCCTTCCCTGAGTCTGCAGTCAGTTCTGGAGGCTTCCTGGGCACAGAAGTTCCCTGGTCTTACCAATTTTCTTCTCACAGGTGGAAAAGGAGGGAGCTATGCTCCAGGTCAGTGTGCGGAGAGGGAGGATATCTGAGGCCCTTGGGGTGGAGATGGATCCCATGGGGAGTCAGCCAGCCCATAATTCCTCCTCTAGACACATTCTCTTGGGTTCTGAAGATTGTCCTTCTACTGCAGACGGTGGCACTGCCCAGAGCTCCGACCTGTCTCCTGAGGCTTGTGAAGGTGACACCTCAGAGCCTGGATAGGGGGTGGTCAGAGACAGGACTGGGTCACAGGGACTCTCAGAGTTTGGACCTTTGAGTGAGTGGTGGGTGTTGGTGGTGTTGTCTTTATAGTGACTATTCATGACTCTTGTTCTTCAGCTTGCTGTCACAGTTCTGGAACATTCCAGGGGTCCAGGACTTCCCTGGTCTTACCAATTTTCTTCTCACAGGTGGAAAAGGAGGGAGCTATGCTCCAGGTCAGTGTGCGGAGAGGGAGGATATCTCCAATGGCAGCTCAAGGATTTATGGCAAGAGTCTAGTTTACATTTAAGTTCATTTTGACAATAGGATCCGTAAGTCAAGGACAGAAGGATGGAAGGAGGGAGGAAAGGGGAGGAGGAGGGCAGCACCTGCTACAAGGCTCAAGTGGCCCTGGTCCGGTATGGGGACCTTCCTTTGTAACTGCCACAGAGCAGCATGTGGCCCGAGACTGTGGTAAAAAGGACAGTGTGTCCAGAAGTGGCGGGGCTTGTGCAGCACTTTCCTAATGGGAACACTGGTCCTGGAGGGAGAAGGAGCACCCTTGAGGTTCATGGACCACAAGAAAGTTACAGGACTCAGGAAGCCCAGGAAACCTAGAAGATGCATGAGGCCTCTCCTCAAGCTGACATGGACAATCTTTTGGGGAGTGTTTGCTCCATGAAGCTGCTCCAAGCTCTGAGGGGGACTCCAGTGATACACTGTCTTGAGTGGACACTCAGGCTGGGGTGGGCTTCTCAGTGATGCTCCTGCCCAGTCACCCGTGCTCCTGAGTGATCCCAGTAAACTGACTGGTTCTCCAAGCTGGATGTGGATGAAATCTTTTCTTTGTCCTAATGTCTCTGTCTCTATCCTGGGTGAATGGAAACAGACTCCCTATGAATTTCATGCAGCAGTGTCATCCACAGATATTCTCTCTGTCACATACAGAGGAGAAAAAGATGAATCATGTGTAGATGACTGATCCACCTCCTGCTCCATCAGGAGCCCAGGCAGAGAGGGAACAGGACACTTGGAGTCTCTTCTCTTCCTGTTCCAAGAAGCTCCTGTGTCCATACCTGCTGTAGGCAGAGCTGGAAACTTCTCAGGCTTTCTCACAGGAGCTCTGACACCTGCTGCCATCACTGCCTTAGCAGGGAGGGCTGAGTTCACGCTGAGCAAGAAGAACACCCCATCTGTGGGCCAGAGGAGGATCAGAGAGGAGAGACATGGGGTCCCCTCCCCACCTGCCCTCCCATTTCAGGCTGGACTGATAGCAGAGGATAGTGCTTCATTCTAGAACATTCCCTGCTGCTTATTCTCCATGGTCTCAGTCCCCATCAGCCCAGCAGTCACCTCAACTAGAAGCAGGATGGTCCCTGTTCATCACCACCAGACTCAAAGCTCAGCTCCTGTCCCCTCCCCTGATGACACTCTCCAGCTCTGCTCCATCCCAGGAGGGCACTGACACTTTACAGCAGACCAGCCCCACAGGGTCAGCCCTGAATGCTGTCCCCAGCTGTTCAGGGCCGTTGCTGTCCCTGTGCCTTCTGTCCAGATGCCACGCTTGAAACCTGAGGAACTCTGGGGCAGAAGGGAAAGAATGAGTGATGTGCCTTAGAAGAAGGCGGCCTGGGATTCCTTTCTGACTCCTCTCTCCTCGTCCCTGTGGGTCAGATGCAGCTGTTCTCTGAGGGAAGAAAATGCCTCAGCCCACTTTCCAGGACCTTACCAGTCTCCCCTGAGACTGCATCAGCAGAGTCACCACCAGGCTAGGGAGGGAAGGGGCATCAGGACTGAGGGACAGGATTGGGGCTGGAACCCACTGTGCTCCCCTTCCCACAGTCCAACCATCCTGATGATGGGGCTTCTCCAGCAAGAACCAGTTCCTGGTGCTTCAGGCCAGGGTGAGGGGCTCAGTGTGCACCTTCCTGTCCTCACTTCTGTGTGTCCACCTTCCTCTGCAGGAAGCGTCTTCCCAAGAGCCAGTGTTTGCAGGTGGCTGCCCAGCTTTCTACACCTCCCCCCTTCTCAGCAAACCTGGGAAAAGCAGGGTTCCAGGCTGGTGGCTTGTGGGGGCTGAGACACCGTCAGCTGCCTTCCGGTTTGGTTCTTCTCTGGTGGGGGAGCAGCTGTGAAACTGTGAAATTGTGAAAGAATACAGAAATAAATAATAAATAACATTTGACATTTGTTTAATCAGATTTGAACGTGGTACCAAGTATTCACATGTGGAAACATCACACAGTATCCTGTGATATACAAAATTTCTCTGCTTTTATCAGCAGGTTCTGAGCCAGATCGACCTCGGTGCTCTCTGTGGATCGTCTCGTGTGTGGAGCCCATGGCCACGCGGGAATCTGGACGGCGGCTCCATCCTCCAGATGCCTGCACCCGCTGTCGCCCGGGTGTTCCAGGCCCTGAGAGGCTGTGAATGAGCCACCAGCCGCCCCTGCAGAAGGACCAGGCAGGAGGCCCCTGCTAGTGGTGCCCCAGGAAGCACCCGTGTCTCAGGATCCTCTCTCTGCTCTGAGTGACATCTGGAGCTGTGGATCAACAACAGGTTCCAGGAGCTGAGCCGCCTCCAGCTGGAGATCCTCCATCACTGCATCCCGCCCTTCTCCCACTCTTGGGGGCTCCTTATCAAGACCCACGCCCGGCACCAAGACTCCATGGACTGTGGTAAGGCGTGGTCTACTTCAGGTGGAGATGGCTGGTGCAGGTCCAAAGATCTTTGGACTGTGGACTGTGAACAGAGACTGTTCAGTCTGACACTCTGTGAGGAAGTCCCCTAGTGTTTGCTTTCCTGGGAGTCACTGGGTCCTGCTGGGTCCTTCTGAAGTGCAGTGTAGTCTCCCTGGCCCTGCCTGGGTGCAGGTGGACACTGGGGTTCTCCTGGCTGCCGCCTTGCAGGGCATCCTAGTCACAGGGCCTGCTGTGGACTGAGGGCAGCTGGGCCCACAAGCCTGACTCCCTGTGAGTGAGGCTGCAAGGTTCTTTTCAGAGAAAGGGAGAGGAGGGCCCAGGGCTGGCTGCTGGCTCTGTTCTAAAACCTGTTACTGTGAGGAGGATACATCGCTTTAATTGTAGGTTGTTTCTATCTTTAGTGCAGGGAAGTCAGGGCTGCAGCATTGCTACCTGTGAGCAGTGGGGCGTCCACCTGCCTGCTTTCCCTGCAGAACCAGCCCTGTGGAAAGAACTCAGTGTGGACACCTCACACTCCACACCACTGCACTATGTGAGCACACGTGAATCCCTCTAGAACTTTGACTTACCTGGTGGTTGTCTTGTTCTCTGCATTGTTTTTAAAGGAGGAAGAAAATGCTCATGTCTCCTAGGCACACAGGGGTGTGGCATTCCCATGTGGCTCCCTGACTTACACCCCATTTCTCACCAGGTCCTCTGTGCCTCCCCCACCCACCAGCCCCAGGATGGAGGGAGGGGCTCTTCTTGCTCTCAGTCAGGAGTCTCCAGTGTCACATTTATCAACTGAGGAAAAAGCCTCACTCACCTGGTTTTAAAAAAGTGGCAGTGGGGGCGGGGCTGGAGAGAACTTACACCCCATTTCTCACCAGGTCCTCTGTGCCTCCCCCACCCACCAGCCCCAGGATGGAGGGAGGGGCTCTTCTTGCTGTCAGTCAGGAGTCTCCAGTGTCACATTTATCAACTGAGGAAAAAGCCTCACTCACCTGGTTTTAAAAAAGTGGCAGTGGGGGCGGGGCTGGAGAGAATTCTCAGCAGTTAGGAGCACTGGCTGTTCTTGCAGAGTACCTGGATTGATTCCCAGCACCCACTTGGCAACTACAACTGCCCTTAACTCCAGTTCCAGAGTATTCTATACCCTCTTCTGACCTCCACAGGTATTGTAGACCATAGGTGCATTTACATGCGTGCAGGCAATACACTCATACACATAAAATAAAAATAATAAATGTTTTTAAAGCCCCACCTGGCACTTCATACCCACCAGTGTACCTGCATCCCCCAGCCACACTGTCGCTAAGGATAGAGTGACCACCTCCCGCTCTGGTACTGAGAAGTTTTGTGGAATACTTTAAAAGATTTATTGTATTTT
>NW_008334683.1:0-1229 GCF_000622305.1 Nannospalax galili | reverse complement strand
TGAATCAGTATATAATTGCACTTCTGGCCATTTCTCCTTCCAAGAAAAATGTACGGCCATGTGCACTGCCCAAAGTTCTTCCCACTGTGAAGACTTTCCTTCCCCAGTGTCCTTTAGGGTTGTTCCAAAAACTTGTTGTAATGCCACAGCTGTCCACTTCTGGGTGGTGCCTACATAGCATGCAGAACCATCTGTAAACCAAGCCCTAGTCTTCTCTTCCTCAGTCAACTGATTATAGGGCACACCCCATGAAGCCATAGGTGTATGCTTGAGAACAGAAGGCATTGTAACAGGAGTAGGAACCATAGGCATTTGGGCAACTTCTTCATGTAACTTGCTTGTGCCCTCCGGGCCTGCTCAGGCCCAATCACACACATACCACTTCCATTTGATAATGGATTGTTGCTGTGCATGGCCTACTTTGTGGCTTGGGGGGTCAGATAACACCCAGCTCATGATGGGCTGCTCCAGTTTGGTGTTCCATTGTCAAACTTTCAGTTTCCACTGAGGCCCAAGAGCAGGCTAAGAGCTGTCTCTCAAAGGGAGAATAGTTGTCTGCAGATGAAGGCAAAGCCTTACTCCAAAATCCCAATGGCCTCCACTGTGATTCCCCTATGGGGGCCTGCCAGAGACTCCAAACAGGATCTCTATCTACCACTGATACCTCAAGCACCATCGGGTCTGCTGGATCATATGGCCCAAGGGGTAGAGCAGCTTGGACAGCAGCCTAGACTTGTTGAAGGGCCCTTTCCTATTCCAGGCCCCACTCAAAGGTAGCTTCCTTCTGAGTCACTTGATAAATGGGTCCTAGTAACACACCCAGATGAGGAATGTGCTGCCTCCAGAATCCAAACAGACCCACCAAGTGTTGTGCTTCTACCTTGATGGAGGGAGGGGCCAAGTGCAACAACTTATTCTTCACCTTAGAAGGAATGTCTCTGCATGATCCACACCACTGAACTCCTAGAAATTTCACTGAGGTAGAAGGCCCTTGAATTTTGGTTGGATTTATTTCCCATCCTCTCATACGCATTGCTTAACCAACAAATCCAGACTATCTGCTACTCCTGCTCACTGAATCCAATCAGCATAACATCATCAATATAGTGGACCAGTATGATATTTTGTGGAAGAGTCAGACAATCAAGATCTCTTCGAACCAAGTTATGGCACAAGGGTGGAGAGTTAATATACCCTTGAGGCAGAACAGTAAAGGTATACTGTTGGCC
>NW_008334682.1:0-868 GCF_000622305.1 Nannospalax galili | reverse complement strand
AAAAAAACATGAAGTATGTTTTTTCATAGACAGCAGAATATCTGTGGCTCAATTAAAAGAGTCACATATTGTATATTAATGTTCTTATTGGCATTGAATCATCAATCATGGTGATCTTGTCAGACTTTCATGGCACTGAAAACAGAAAAATTCCTATTGCCTAGTGGCTTTGTAGCCATCACATGTATTAAGTATATATTACGTGTTTGCAGTGGTGCTGCTCAAACTTTCTCTTTGCAAGTGAAAGTACAACATGTGTAATTATGCAAACTGCACAGTACTTGATAATAACCAACAACTACGTTACTGGTGCATGTCTTTATTGTGCTATATTCTACCCCTATTTTAGAGTGTACACCTTGTACTATAAAAGTTGTAGAGGAGTGTGCTTTGCTATAATGGCAGCAGCTACTTGCTCCTCCCTGTTTCCTCTGTCTTTTGATTGCATTGGGAGGCCACATTGAGTGAGGGGTTGAGCTTCTTGCTGACTCCGTCCTCAGTGAGCTCTACTGCTGTTCACACAGTGATGGCATCACCCAAAAGTTCCATTTTCAGATGGCATTTCAGTCATTAAGTGCTGCATGACTACATTTAAAAAATGACTGCCTTCTGGAGCTGGAAACTGCTGAAAACAACACACTTCAGATACTGGACTTGGAACGATTGGCTGGACTGGCCTGGAAGCACCTCCATCAAGACTAGCTCTCATAGTATCAGAGGATACTAAGCAAGCTGCCAACTGAGAAAATCAACCAACAATCCTACCCAGCTGTAAATCTATAAACCACAACAATGACCAGCCCTGGTGATTTCTATTGGTGCAATAGTGGTAGTTTTATCTTGGGGATAATCAACATCTGTCTAACTG
>NW_008334681.1:0-322 GCF_000622305.1 Nannospalax galili | reverse complement strand
GTGTGTGTGAGTGTGTGTGTGTGTGAGTGAGTGTGTGTGTGTGTGAGTGTGAGTTTGTGTATGAATGTGTGTGTCATGAGTTTGTGTGAGTGTGTGTGAGTGTGAGGGGGAGTGGGTGTGTGAGAGTGTGTGTGTGTGAGTGTGTGAGTGTGTGTGTGAGTGAGTGTGTGTGAGTTTGAGTGTGTGTATGACTGTGTGAGTGTGTGTGAGTGTGAGTGTGTGTGAGTGTGAGTGTGTGTATGACTGTGTGTGTGAGTGTGTGTGAGTGTGAGTGAGTGTGTGTGTGTGAGTGGGTCTGAGTATGAGTGTGTGTGAGTGTGTG
>NW_008334680.1:0-681 GCF_000622305.1 Nannospalax galili | reverse complement strand
TTTTTTTATTTTAGCAGAACTTAAAGGGTACACAATCATTTTAAGACAAGTCTTTCAATACATGTTCCCTGGACAACTGCATATCCACATGAAAACAGTAAATTTGTATTTCTACTTCACTACATAAGCAACATTAACTGAAAACTGTTCATAGATATAACTGTAAGAACTGAAACTGTAAGACTCAAAAGAAAACTTGGGCATAAGTCTTTGTGGCCTTGGGTTAGACAAAGATTTTACAATGATGATGTGAAACGCACAAGGAATAAAAGAGAAGAACAATAATTTGGACTTCTTCAAAATTTAAAACTCTAATGCTTTAAAAAACACCAAAAATGTAAGAAAACATGGGGCTGGAGAGATGGCTCAGCAGTTAAGAGCACTAGCTGCTCTTCCAGAGGACTGGAGTTCAGTTACCAGCACCCATGTTGAGTAGCTCATGACAGCCTATAACTTCAACTCCAGAATCTGATGCCCTCCTCCAGCCTCTGTGGGCACTTGTACACATGTGCACATATACTCACACAGATATATGTACATACACACATAATAAAAACAATAAAAATAAATCTTTTAATAAAATAAAACTGGTGTAGTGGCACACTCCTTTAATCCCAGCACTTGGGAGACAGAGGCAAGCAGATCTCTGTGAGACTGAGGCCAATCTGGCCTACATAGTAA
>NW_008334679.1:0-546 GCF_000622305.1 Nannospalax galili | reverse complement strand
CAAGGTTTCCCTGTAGCTGCAGATGGCCTGGATTTGCTAATGGAGACCAGGAAAACTAAAAAAAAGTGATTTTTTTAAAGTGATGCTACATTTTGGTTTTATTTGCAGTTTTCTATTTCCTAATGATATTGAGAATTCTCCATGGAATTCTCAGACACTTATATTTCTACATTTGAGAAGTTTCTATTCAGATCACATGCCAATTTTTCATTTGACTTGAATGGATTTTGATAAGAATTTGATGCCTAGTATGGTCTGGATATTAAGGTTTTATAGAAGAGTCAGTGGCAAACATTTCCTCCCATTCTGTAGAGTGTCTCTTTACTGTGCTGATTATTTCCTATGGTGTACAAAAGACTTTTAGTTTGATATGATCCCACATGTCAATTTTTGTCACCTGTGTTGTAAAAGTTATATCCAATATTGTGTAGCCTGCAGTGTTGTCTCTGTTTCCCATGTTATTTTTTTGCTGGTACATATTAGTTGTACAGTGTTGGGAAAAAAAAATTGAAATACCTTGATGAATGCTGTAAGAACTCTGCATTT
>NW_008334678.1:18879-19468 GCF_000622305.1 Nannospalax galili | reverse complement strand
CTCCACCCTCTCACCTGGAACCCAGGACAGCACCCATAGCAGGAGAGCTGCAGACCCCTTCTCTGAGAACCGTCTTCTCTGTTAAGACACTGCTGAGATGCATTTAAAGATGCTTTAGGAAGACTGGACCCAATGCATAATAACAGAAATGCAAACAAGCTCACAAATGCCTTGGTTTCCAAAAGGACACCTGCTCTTGTTCACCCTTGGGAGTTCATGTTATAGAAAAATAGCTCAGGCATACCATAAAAGGACCTTGTAACCTATTCTATTGGATCTCTATCTCCTTATCTTTTTGAAGTGTCGCATGTGCATGGGCACTGTGGACACTCAATGTAAAGAATTAAAGTACTCAAGGAACATTTTTATCCCTAAAAACCAGAATTTTGTAACTTATCAAAGATTTTAATATTTGTACGTTTCCAAAAATTGAAAATAATCATATTTTACAAGATAGAGAAAACTGGGAACGCTGTTCAGATTTGAAGGGAAGTTGACCCCACTAAGTGATCTTTAATGCAAATATGCAAATATCAACAGGAGATTGAAAAGTAAAAGAAAAAAAAACAGCAATAGTCTGCTCTGGGCC
>NW_008334678.1:16245-18815 GCF_000622305.1 Nannospalax galili | reverse complement strand
TCACAGGATGTTGTCCTCCAGAAAGGCACTTGGATCAGACTACAGAGAAGGTGATTCCACTCTGGAAGACATTCACCAGAATCATTCCATTCTCCTGTGAGTAGAACAATCTATGGTTCTACTCAAGTTTCAGGCCTAATACTTTCTCCTAGTCTACAGGCTGTCTCTGCAGTTCATTCATTTTTCCTTTTGAGCCCTGGCAATTTATATCTTTCAAAGGACCTAGACATGTTATCAGAACTCACTATGTAGACAAGGCTGGGCTTGAACTCACAGAGATCTGTCTGCCTCTGCTTCCCGAGTGCTGTATCAAAGGTGTGTGTCATCAGGCCTGGCTCTTGTTAATTCTTGATGTTGAAAAGGTTCATGGATTTTTGTTGTTGGTTTTGGACCATCAAGAGGATTCTCAATCCTGTGAATCACTTCAAACAATCAGAATTTGATTTCATTGCATGATGTCTACTTTTCAGTTTGCTGTTTTGCTATATTTTACTGTTTTTCCCCATCTTTTTAACCTAAAATGCTATTTTCTTTACTTTTCTATTTTCCTAAAGTTTACAATGAAATTTGGCTTTAAATTTTTATTTTTCCCTTTATGAAGACCTGTTACAGTATTTTTCAATCTCTGCACTGATTTAGTGCATCCTGAAATTTCTGTTACCTTCCATTTTCATTGTCAATCAGGATAACATACTTCCTAACTATATAGAGCTAAGGATTATATAAAAGAGATGTAATATTCAGGGAGGAGACTTCCTGGTCACTATGACCTCAATGGCTTCAAGTTTTGTGTCTATAGTATGTTCAGTTTTCAGCAATAGGGTCTTACCTTGAACATGCTCAGAGGCAAACAAGGGCTGTGTCAATAGCCTCAATTATTTTGGGAGTCTCTTAAATTACTCTGACAAACAACTCAAAGGGAGGTTTCTCATACCTGTCACTGTGATTTTTGTTATATAGTCATCAATTATGCATATTCACTCACATTTGTATTATATGTCTATTTTGTAAATAGGCTTATTAAATGCTATGTTTCTCTTTGATATTTTACAACACTTAACAATTATTCATCATCAAGGAAGCTCCCTCATGGAACAGAAGGCCAGGAACACAAAAGATCACAAATAGCCAAATTGTAGAGAGTAATAGTTTTCAGAGTGTGGGTCCTTGGACAGGACTCCTATATTAAATTCCACCCATCCAACCCAGGGCTCAGGGATCACTGAGGAAGAGGAGCAGAAAGCTTGAAAGAGCCAGAGGGGAGGTGCATGACCATATGCAAATACAGTTCGAAGGCTCATGGATCCTTGCTCATAGGAACCTACAGCAATGGTGTCAGCATGCCCAAGACCCATGCAAACACAAGCAGACAAAAATCTAGCACAAAACTGTGGAAATGGAGAGCAGGCCCAAATCTTAGCTGAAGAATTATTGGCAGCTTATTACTGCTGGGTGAGGAAGGGCTGATCTTTTTTTAAAATTTTTTATTGAGCTTTTGTAATTTTATACAACAGTTCTTAATCAAATTTAGGCCCCCTCCTCAATCCATGCTCACCATCCCATTGGATCTCATGTATTCTTCCATACACGTTAAGTCTCATCCAGTCAAGCATTTGTCCCCAGATGTCTTTAAGTGTAAATTCATCCACCAGAGTCTAGTCAGTCCATAAGGGATCATGTGTAAGGCATTATTCTCACTTATCCAGCATCGTCAGTCTCCAGTCATCAGTCTAGGGCCAGCCAGCCACCATTTCTCTCCTCCCCTCTGAGCCCTTGTTTAATTGAGTTCACATGGGTCCTGTGAGCTATGCTACCATTGCCACAAGTTCACATGTGCAGGCTTCCGATGGCCTGAAAACCTCCACTTCTCTGTGTTCATGAACCAGCCCTGGCACTCACAATCTTTCTTCCCCCTCTTCTGCAGTGGTCCCTGAGATGTGAATGGGTAAGGTTCAAACATAGAAGTCCCATTCAAGGATATACACTCTGCATGCAGTCTTTTATTATTTAAAACTTGGCTAGTTGTGACCTTCTGTGTGCATCGCACTCTGCTGTATAAGGAAGCTTTACTGGTGAGAGTTGAGAACAGCTAGCTGAGCACGAGTCAAAAAATGAGCCAGTGTGATGGCTAATCCTGGGTGTCAACTTGACTGGATCTGGGATTAACTGAAATGAGAGAGATCTTCTTGATTAGATAATCTGAAGCTGGAAGACACACCCTAAATGTGGGTGTTAACTTCTGATAAACTAGAGCACTTCCCACTCACAATAACTTAAAAAAAATTAACTATAAAATGCTTAGGAATAAACCTAACCAAAGACAGGAAAGATCTCTACAATGAAATTTTCAAATCTCTAAGGAAAGAGAGGAACACAGTAGGAGATGGAAAGACTGACCATGTTCATAGTTTGGTAAAATTAATATGGTAAAAATGACCATCTTACCAAAAGAACTTTACAGATTCAAAGACATCATAATAAAAATCCATGACATTCTTCACAGATTTTATTTAGATAGATAGATAGATAGATAATAGATATAGATATACATATATACATATATATATCCA
>NW_008334678.1:12895-16063 GCF_000622305.1 Nannospalax galili | reverse complement strand
ACACACACATATATATACTTTTTTTTCTATCCTGCCACTTTGCTGAAAATGTTAGTCATTTCTAGAAATTTTCTCGTGTCAGGGCTGGAGAAATGGCTCAGTAGTTAAAAGCACTGACTAATAAAATCCCAGCACCCACGTGGCAGCGACCAGCTGTCTGTAATTCCAGTTCCAGAGGGTCTGATTCCCTCTTCTATCCTTTATGGGCACTGCATGACATGGGTGTACTTACATACATTCAGGTATAACACTCATACACATAAAATAAAAATTAATTAAAGAAGGACTTTAAAAAATAAATTTTCTGGTGGAATTTTGGGGAACTCATATAATATCATATCTTCTGCAAATATGGTTAAGTTGACTTTATTTCCAATTAGTTCACCTTTAATCTCCTCTTGTTGATCTACCTAGTGTTTTAATCACTATATTGAAAATGAGTGGAGATAATGAACAGCTTTGTCTCATTCATGATTTTAATGAGAAAGCTTCGAGTTTTCTCCATTTAGAATTACACTGCCTGTGGGTTTGTCATATATAACCTTAATAATATTGATATGTGTTTCCTCCAGTACAGTTCCCTTTTGGAGTTTTATTATGAAGGCACATGGAATTTTATCAAAGGCCTTTTCTACACATATTCAGATGATCACATGGGAGGATACAATGCAAGCTGTCAAGAAAGAAAAATCAATCAAATTTCCTACCTGAATGCAAAGTCTAAAAACAACAACAATGGCTAGTCCAGCAAATCATATTGGTGCAGTAGTGGCACTTTTATCATGGGGGAAATTGAGAGCTGTCTAAGTGAACTTAAAGCCCACTCGATGAAAGGGAAATCATATGTGGTATTGTAAAAATAGCCAAGTACACATGTTATAGAAGTCATAAACCCTGGACTTGAATCTACTTCTGTCACTTCCCCAGAGCAACATGATTTCTTCCTATACATCATCATATTTACAGTGGTGCATACCTCCCACTCCTCATCAAATAACCTTCTTTTTGCAAAGGATGGAGAGAACTACAAAGTTCCACAGCTGGTCAAATGCAGAGAATAAGTGACTAACTTGATGAATGTAGTGAAATTGTGTCTCAGAATTAAAAAATGACAATGTGAAATAGAGAGGATCTAAATTAACAAACTCAGAGATGAAGAGGGAACATTATAACAGACCTGTAGGGAATTCAGAATACAGGAAGGGCATATTTTAAAAATCTATATTCCACTAACCTCCAAAGTATAAAATGACAGGATAAATTTCAGGACATGTACAGCCCACAGAAACTCAATCAAAATTACATAAATAATTTAAACAGATCCACAATAACCAACAGGAGATACAGTAACTAAAAATCTCCCAAATACAAAAAAGCATGTGACAAGAAGAAAAGAGTGCAGAATTCTACCAAATTTTAAAGAAGAAATCATAACAACACTCCTCAAATTGTTCCATAAAATATAAAATGAAAGAGCAATTCCAAATTCTCCAGGTGAAGTCAGTATTATTCTAATACAAAAATTAAAAAAAAGATTCAATGAAAAAGAAAAATATAAACCAATTTTTCTAATGAACACAGACACAAAAATTTTCAAAGGAAAAAAACCTCACAAACTGAGTGGAAGAATGTCAAAATATTTACAGCTCTGTTTCCCTGGGCCTGCAAGACCTGCAGGGCTCTCTCCAAACCACAGGCCTCTCTCTCAGGGGTAAGGCAATCACACCCTCCATTCCTTGACTCCCCAAGCCTCATTCACCCTCCCATCTCCCCCATGGGTCTCTCTTCCTTGTCTGAGTCCTGTCCCATTCCTTGTCTTGGCGCCCCAAACACCAGAGGAACCACCACTGCTTCCTGAACCTTTGCATCCAGACCAACTCAGTTCCTTCTTGGGTCAACAAGAACACTCTAAGCCTGGCCCTGCCTTCACCTCCCTCTACTTCCCTGGGCCTGCCTGCATGACCTGCCTGCCTCTTTCCTAGATGCAGGGGCTGACCTTTCCACTTCCTGATCCTTTACAGCCAGACCAACCCAGCTCCTCAATGCAGTCCCCAGGAGCACTTGGGGCTGCTTCCTGCCCCCATCTTCCTTTGAATCTCTGGGTGGCATGGCCACCAGCTGCCCTAGACCAGCAACTTTCCTGGGTCCAGATACCAGGCCAGTCCAACCCTCAAATTCCTAAGGCATAATCTTTCCTGGAGGGATCCAGACCTTAGGAGAAAGGCTGAGAGCATCTGATCCTCATCTGATTGGGCCTCTGTGAGAACTCCTGAAGACAAAAGCAATCTGGTCACTCCATATAAAATCAAAAGAAAGAAAGGGAAAGCCAGCATCACTCCAATACCAAAGCCAGGTAAAGATACAACCAAAAAAGAAAACTATAGACCCATATCCTTAATGAACATAGATGCAAAAATTCTCAACAAGATACTTTCAAATCACATGTAGACAAACATAAAGATCATGTATCATGATCAAGTCAGCTTTATCCCAGAGATGCAGGGATGTTTCAATATACATAAGTCAATAAACATCATAAATAATATAAATGGTCTCAAAGACAAGAACCACATGGTCATCTCAGTAGATGCAGAGAAGGCCTTTGAAAATTCAACATGTCATTTATGCTCAAAGTCCTAGAGGGAATTGGACTGGAGGGAACATACCTCAACATAATTAAAGTCATAAACAACATACCCACAGCCAACATCATTCTAAATGGAAAAAACTGGAAGCATTTCCATTAAAATCAGGAATCAGACAAGGATGTCCAGCATCTTCACTCCTTCTCAATATAGTGTTTGAAACTCTTGCTAGAGCAATAAGAAAGAAGAAACATTTCCATTGAAATCTGGAACCAGATAAGGCTGGCCACTATCTCCACTTCTCTTTAACATAGTGCTTGAACCACTTGCAAGAACAATAAAAACAAGAGCAGAAAATTAAAGGAGAGATCAAGTTATCCCTTTTTGCAGATGATATGATATTATATCTAAGAGACACCAAAAATTCCACCAGAAAACTCCGAGAAATTGTTAATATGTTCAGTAAAGGGGCGGGTTACAAAATTAACCTAAAAATGTCTATAGCCTTTGTATATAACAATAACAAGCAATCAGAGAAAGAGCACAGGGAAACCCTCCCATTCACAATAGCCACAAAAAAAAA
>NW_008334678.1:9891-12816 GCF_000622305.1 Nannospalax galili | reverse complement strand
TGAAGAAGACATGAGAAGATGGAAGGACCTCCCATGCTCATGGATTGGAAGAATTAATATTGTGAAAATGACCATCATACCAAGAGTCATATATAGATTCAATGCAATGCCAATCAAAATCCCCATGACATTTTTCACAGAATTGGAAAAAAACATCCTAATTTTCATATGAAGGCACAAAAGATCTCGGATAGCCAAAACAACTCTGAGCACTAAGAGCAATGCCGGGGGATTACTATACCAGATTTTAAGCTGTGTTACAGAGCTATAGTCATAAAAACAACATGGTATTGGCATAAAATTAGACCCACAGATCAATCGAACAAAAACTGAAGACCCAAATATGAGTAAATGTAATTTCAGCCACCTGATATTTGAAAAGGTCCAAGAATATCCACTAGAAGAAAGACAGCATGTTGAGCAAATGGTGCTGGCAAAACTGGATCTGCACCTGTAGAATAATGAAACTAAACCCTATCTTTCACCCTGCACAAAAGTCAATTCCAAATGGATCAAAGACCTCAAGGTAAAGCCTGAAATTCTGAAAGTGATAGAAGAAAACATTGGGAAAAACCTACAAAATATAGGTGTAGGAAATGATTTTCTAAATGGAACATCAATTGCTCATGAAACAAGGTCAAAAATCAACAAATGGGACCTCATTAAACTAAAAAGATTTTGTACTCAAAGGAGGCAACCAGGGAAGTGAAGAGGAAACCCACAGAATGGGAGAAAATTTTCACTGGCGGACATCTGACAGAGGTTTAATATCCAGAATATATAACAAACTAAAAAAACAGTGAATCAAGACAGAAAGTAACCCAATTCAAAGATTGGCTAAGGAGCTGAACAGAGAGTTCTCAGAAGAAGTAAAGATGTCTGTGAAGCATCTTAAAAGATGTTCAACATCACTAATAATTATGCAGATGCAAATTAAAATCACTTTAAGATTTCATCTTACCCCAGTCAGACTGGCTAAGATCAAGAGAACAAATGATACCAAACGTTGGAGAGGATGTGGGGAAAGGGGAACACTCATCCACTGCTAGTGGGCTGCAAACTTTTTCAACCCCTATGGAAAGCTCTGTGGAGAAATTTTTAAAAAACTACAAATGAACCTACCATTTGTCCCAGTCATATCACTCCATGGTATATACCCAAAGAACTCATGACACTTGTACACCCATGTTTGTTGCTGCTCTTTTCACAATAGCTAAGAGAAGGAAGTGACCTAAATGTCCCTCTATTGATGACTGGATAATGAAAATGTGGTTCATTTATACAATGGAGTTTTACTCAGCAGTACAGAAAGATGAAATCATAAAATTTGCAGATAAATGGATGAAACTAGAAACTGTTAAAAGTGAAGTAACACAGACTCAGAAAAAAATTGACATATGTTCTCACTCATATGTGGATTCTAGAGCCAAATCATGATAAGTGAGTATGTATCCAGACATCACTACAGGAGCCAGGATAATGGAAAGGAACCAGGGAGGTAAATGAAAATAAAGAACCTGAAAGTGAAGAACAGTATGAAACAATAAGAGAGATATGGAAAAAAATGGGTTAGTTTAAGGGAGGGGGGAGGGAAGTGTACACAAGTAACCTAAGGGATAAAGGGAAAGGAGGAGCTCAAGAGAGGTAGGACTATAGGAGAAGGGTATTATTAAGGGAGAAAGTGGGGAAATGAGGGCACCTTAAGTTGGAAAACAATGATGGAGGGGTGAAACAAAATATATGGAGAGGCAAGGTTTATCTGAGAACAACTGGTTTTTGCCCAATATTTGTCTACATGGCACACAGTAATCAAAAGTACTACCAGACTGGTACTAACCTTCTTGGATGTTTAACAGACAAACTTTGAGGCCTATAATAATTTGGTCAGAGGGACATAAAGGATAGATTTTGCTCTTTGCCCTCCTAGGTCGACTAGTTCCAGGAGACTATGAGTATCTCTCAAAACGTCCTGAAATTGTGGTGGATCACTTGTCCTCTTGATCAAGGAGGCCAAGGAGACCCCACCAGATGGATTGGTGCAGTCTACAAGAGGAGGGTCAACACAGAGGAATCATTTCCTCCATGCTTTCAAGAGAAGCCAACCATGGTCGAATAGGACCTTTGACTTATCTTCACATAGGCAGAACTCATAAAGGAAAGGAGTCATGGGCTCCTCACAAGCTCATGTGACCCCTGAGGAACAGATCCTCAAATGACCTTAAAAATAAATATAAATTGATTTATCTGGTCCAACTGTATGGCCTAAAAAACATAAAAGGAAAGTATAACCGAAGATTTAAAATGGCCAATATAATTTCTTAAGAGTCCATATGCATAGCTAAAGGCTACATAACAAACAACAATGCCAGATAGGAGATACCTTCTTTTGACTTGTTGGCGAGGGTGGCCAATGGGACTCTCAGATAGCAACCCAGCATAGAACTGGGAAAATTAAGAGCAGACCCCAATCTTATCTAAATGAATATTGACAACTGATTGCTGCTAGATGAGGAACAGCTGACCCTCCTAAAACAAAGACCTCTAGATAGGCTGACTAGATTCACCAGAAGGGCAAGTAGTGGGAAATGGCTGGGGGTGCCGACAACACAGAAGACAGTAGCAAGGATATCACAGTATAAGAACTCTAGTGGGGGGAGGGAGGCTATGGGAGGTTGCCATCTGGGAAGTGGGTGTATAGCTGAATAAGATGGTTTGGGATGTTCTGTGTGAAATACACACGCAAAAAAATCAACAAATTTTAAAAAATGCATTATATTTGAGGCAGAAGCATGGACATTTATGTCATGCTAATTAGTAGAGGTGATAAACATTACCATTGAAATCTACCCAATGACTTTATAGACATACACAGGTGCCAAGGATCCAAGTGCAACCAATTATGACTAGTAATAATCAGATACAACA
>NW_008334678.1:0-8741 GCF_000622305.1 Nannospalax galili | reverse complement strand
CTACATAAATTAGCAAATATAATCCACCAGATAAACATATTCAATAACAAAACTGCATAAACATTTCATTAGATGTAGAAAAGACCTTTGATACATTGAATCTACAGTCATGATAAAAATCATAGAGAATCTAGGGATACAACTGATATAGCTCAACTTAATAATGGCAATATACCACAATCCCACACCAAGGATGATACCAAATTGAGAAAAACTGGACAAAGTCCAGTTAAAATCAGGAACAAACTAAGGATGTCTTCTCTTTCCATTCCTGTTCAATATAGTACTTAAAGATACAAATAGAAAAGAAGTCAAAATACCATTATTTGCTGATGATATTATTCTAAACATAAAGACCCTTAAGACACTCAACAAATAATCCTTAGAGCTGTTGGATATATTCATTAGTGTTGCAGGATATAAAATTAATGATCCCAAATTGATAGTCTTCCTTTATAACAACAGCAAGCATGCTAAGAAAGAAAGTAGGGCAGTGATTTCAATCATGATAGCCTCAAAGTGCATAAAAATATCTTGGAGCAAATGTAAAGCAATGAAAAACATGTGCAATAAAAACTGTAAGACATTGAAGAAAGAAATGTATTAAGATACCAGATGTTTGAAAGACTTCCCATGCACATAATCAGTAAGATTAACAATGTGAAAATGGTCATCGAATAAAAACCAATATACAAATTCATTGTAATTCCCATCAAAAGTGCAACACAATTCTTCATAGTAATTGAAGAACTAATCTCAGATTTCATATGGAAACAAACACAAAAACACACACACGCACGTGCATGCACACACACAAGCAGAGCCAATATATCCCTGAACAATAATAGAACTACTGCAGGCATTACCATCCCTAGCCTGAAATTATACTGCAGAGCTATAGTAATAAAAAGAGTATTGTAAAGCCACAAAAAGAGGCACATTGATATTTGTAATAGAATTCAAAGCCAAATTTAAATACATGTGTTACAGCCACCTGGTTTTTGACAAAGAACTCACAAATACAAACTGGAGAAAAGAAAGCATGTTCAGCAAGTGATATTGGTCAAATGTGGTAGAAGCATGTAAAAGAAAAGATAGGTCTCTATCTCTCACCATTCACAAAACTCAACTCCAAATGGATCAAGGACCTCAACACAAGGCCTGATACACTGAAGCAGATAGTGGAGAAAATAGAGAATACATAGGAACTTATAGGCACAGGAAAGGACTTTCTGAATAAGACATCTTTATCACAAGTATTAAGTCCAACAATTGACAAGTGGGACCACTTGAAATTGAAAAGATTCTGTACATCAAAGGACTCCATCATTCAAGTGGAGATAATCTATAGAACAGGAAACAATCATTACCTCTGACAGAGGGTTGGTATCTAGAATGTCAAAAGAACTTAAAAACTAAACATCAAAAGTTAAAAACTAGGTTAAGAAGCTGAACATGGAGTTCTCTAAAGATAAAATTCAAATAGCTGAGAAATAATTTTTAAATATTAAGCATCTTTGTTCATCAGATAAATGAAATTTTAAAACCACTTTGGTAGTCCATCTTACCCCTCTCAGAATGGTTATGTTCAAAACTAAAACAAGGACAAATGTTGGCAAGGATTTTGAGAAAGGAAACCTCTTATCCACTGCTGGTGGCAAAGCAAATGCTTGAAGCCACTATGGAAATCATTGTACGTATTCCTCAAAAGCTCAAAATTGACCCAGTAATTCATACTACTTGGGAAGACATTCAAAATATTCTATACTACAGAAATACCTGCTCTCACATGTTCATTGGTCCCCTTTTCATAATAATGAGAAATTGGAAACAGCCTAGATGTCCATCAACCAATGAACTGATAATGAAAGTGTGATACATATACACAATGGAATATTATTCAGTTGTTTAAAAAATGAACTTGTGAAATTCACAGGTAAATGGCAGAAACTGGAAAAAAAAATCATCCTGAGTAAGGCAATCCAAAAAGACAGACATCACATGTTCTCTCATAGCTGGATGCTAGCTCTTAAACCCTAGATATATATGTCCAAATTAGAAAATCCATGGAAGTTAGAAAACTATTAAGTGTACATGGAGACAGCAGAGGCTTCCTGGAAGAGGTGAGGGAATGATACAAAAGGAGGAAAGGAAATAATAAAGTAGGCAGAATCTATGTAGTGCTGAGTTCAATGTCTCATGTCTACTGGATAACTTTTAAAGTGCTGGAAGGTGTTATCCATGCTACTGGAAGGACAAACAATCATCAGCCTTACTCAGCTGTGAATCTTGTGTACTACATGTGGCTTAGTAAGATATGTCCACCAGTCCAATAATAGCACAAATATTATGGGCATAATCATTTTCTAGTAGGACACAAGCTTTGCTTCATAGGTTGGAGTACATTCTTGACATTGATATCAGACCCTGAAACTTGAAGCTAGGCAATTCCTGGGGCATAGGAGAGAGCCTACTCATAGTTTTCTATGAAAAACATAGTATCAAATTGACTCCTAATGATTTATTTTTATACCTTTATGCTGGGGACTGGAACCCATGACCCGCAGCGAGGTAAGGATTGGGGATGAGTAAGCATGCTATTTGCCAGTCCATGCCACCCTGATTACCCAGGGACACTCAGACACAATGGGGATCCTAGTCAAGCTGTGACTCATTTATTGCAAGTGGTCTAAAGCTTATAAAGTCACCTGGAAATCCCCCCTCCCTCCCTGAGGGTGTATCTTAAGGATCATCATGCGCTGATCATGCACTCCTCTGCAGTGCGGAAATATTACTCAGACTTTCAAGGCAAGCCAGGCTGCAACCCCAGTAGCTTCCTTTCAGACCTATGCAAGGTGGGGCTTTTAGGTCCCCACATATCCCCCTTTTTATTTTTATTTAAAGGCTGGACTGACTTTATTTCACGGGTAACCCACCTCATAGGCAGCTCCTTGAGGAGAGATGGATATCTCCTTCCCCTAATCGTATGCATTTTTGCCTTTCTTAGGTTGTGTCACCTCTGAGCAAGCCTTGCCCATCATTGGATCATGCACCTGGCCATGTGCATGTCCTGTCTTAGGAGTATTTGTCATGGGACATCTTATCCATCTTTGGCTAAAAATGTGTTATGATTAAGGGCAGCCACAGGGGTAATGCCAGCCCATGACAGTCTTAGTCTCTGCCTAACTTGGTTAGCCAAGCGTGGGCGGAACTGGAGGGGGTCCTGGGGAAGTCCATAATCATGAGGAGGTGGGCCATGGCAGTTCCAAGGGTCCTCTGTCACCGAATTATCTGGTAAAGACACTTAAAGATAAGCATTATCAAGAGAAACAAAGCAAGTCATGGTATAGGACAAGATGAAATCCGTCTGAGACCATGTACCTTTTAGCCAATTAGCCAGTTGTAGAGGCTTACTGGCAATGAAGCCAAGGAACTGGGTCCTTTAGGTCAGAGGAATTTTTTTCTCATGAACTATTGTCCATGGACTGTCATGCTAGTCAGTCAGATCCTGGCCTACCCACTTTAGGTTTTTCACAAACACTCATATGTGGTTGAATCTCCTGTAGGGTAGACACACCCAAAGCCTCAACCCATGGGTAGCAATGGATCTGCTCCTTTCCATTGCCCAGTGATGGGGTCTTTCCATCTTACCCATACCTCAGGTCTCTGCTCCTCTTGTCCCCAACGCTTCTGAAACCGGGATTCCAACTGACTTTTTGAAAATTAAGAACATTAATAGTGAATAAGGCCATACCCAACTGTTGGTGGGGGCTTACTCCCCCTTTTTGTTTTTGTAATTGAAGTTTTAGGTTTTGATGGTTGAATTCTATAATGGCTTGACCTTGGGGATTGTAGGGAACTGCTGTATTGTGTTGAATTCCCCAAAGTGAGAAAAAATCTTGTAAATTTTTACTCACAAAACATGGTCCATTATCAGTTTTAATTCTTTGGGGCAGTAGAGGCGGTACCTGTGGAAAGGGTTGACAAGACTTACAGGTATGTACAATTTTCTTTAGGTCCTTGACGGAAACTTGAAGAAACCTCTATGGAGTCCCCACCAATTTATATGAGTGAGAGTATGTAACCCCCTAGATTCATTCAGGCCTGCTGAAAGGTAGGTGGTACCTGTACATAATAAGCCATCTTGTTTGCCTCTGCATTGCCTTGGGATAAAAGCCCAGGCAATCCTTGGTTCCCCCTAAGATGCTGTAAGAAGATAGGGGCTTCTCTCTCTTTAAGGAGCATACAAGTCCAAATCATAAAGGGAGTAATGGGGTTCCCATCCAACCTAATAGTCGTGGAAGAAGATTGACTACATACAGACTGTCAGAAAACAAGTTCACTTACCTTTGTTAATGCTAAAGCAATGGCCATGAGTTCCTTGAACTGAGCTGAGCCATCACAAGTGTGGACATATCATTTTGGTTTCTCATCTGCCCCCAGGTATACTATCACTGCAGCTCCAAATCTGCCCCCATCAGTGAAAACATTATAGGCTTTCACTAAGGGCTCCCTAACAAAGGGCTGGGAAGTGTCCCAACAGAGGGCGTAAAAGGAGGTCACCCATTTATGAGGGCCATAATGACAGTCCAAATTTCCCAGGAACTCTTCTAAGGCTATGGCCACCTTGTTATTATTTCTGCAGAGCCATTCAAAATCCCTAAGCTGATAGGAGATAACAATTTTAAGAGGGTATATGCCATAATGTCTCAGAGCTACATCACACCCTTTCTCAATCAGGTCAGCCAATTGATCCATGGGTGTATAATCCTGTGGTATGCCTCCCAGAGAGGCATGCACCCACTGAAGGGACTCCCCATCCTGTGTGAAGATGGATGTCATCAGGGTCTCACCAGGGAGTACCCATAAGTCAAGATCTTTACTAGGCATGTACCAGGCAAGTTGTGCTTGGTCCAGGGCATCCTGGACTTCATGTAAGGTGTGCAGGTGTTGAGGAGCCAGGTGAATTAGTTCTGAAGGCTGTTTCTCTACTAGCAACTGAAACAGTGGTCTTAAAGTCTCAGTGGGAATAGGCATCCAGGCTCATAGCCAATTAATTTCTTCCAATAATTTTTGTAGCTCTGTCAGGGCTATAGTGGGTTTGACAGTCAGTTGTGGTTTTAAAGAACTTACTCCTTCTAAAGAGAGTGTGGTTCCCAGAATTTTAAAGGGAGTAATAGCCTATATTTTATCAGTGGATACATGGAGTCCGCCTGTCTGTAGACAATTCTGAGTAACCTTATATAGCTCTTCTAATTGTTGAGGGCTTGGAGCTCCCAAGATTATATCATCCATATTAATGTACACAGTGGCATGTGGCAGCAAGTGAGCTGGCCCCAAAAGGGTCTTCACATAGCTTTGGCAGAATGCTGGGCTATTGGCCATACCTTGGGGTAAAACAGTCCATTCATACCTCTTATCAGGCATTTTAAATTTGGTGGAAGGCACAGAGAGAGCAAATTTTTCACAATCCTGGGGTAGTAGAGGGATAGAGAAAAAACAATCTTTAATGTCTATAACTATAAGAAACAAATCTGAGGAAACAGCAGGGATCCAAGGCAGCCCCCTTAAGGGTGTACCCACTAGGGTCATTCTAGCATTGACTTTACACAAATCTTGCAACATTCTCCATTTGCCAGAGGCTTTCTTAAAAACAAAGACAGGTGTGTTCCATGGACTTACAGAAGGCCGGATGTGGCCCAACCGTAATTATTCCTGCACAATTTCCTTTAAAGCCTGTAGCTTTGTCTCAGGCAATGGCCACTGCTCCACCCATACTGGTGCCCAAGGGGACCACTGGATAGCCAGAACCTGAGGGGCAGTGGCCCTCAGATTTGGGGATGAACCCAATGCTCTTTCTTTGGGCTCCCCCTGTAATTGATATGGCAAGACAACCCTTGAGTTGATGACTCAGGAAGCCTATCAGAGTCTTCAAGATCCAAAAGGTCATCATAAAAGGACTTGCTGTCAGTGGCTATGCAGGGCTGTGCATCCCCCAAAATATCTTGTCCTATGAGGTTGGCAGATAACCCTGCCACCACGAAGGGTCTCACCTCCCCTTTAGCTCCATCTGCATCCTGCCAGGTGAGCCATTCTCAAGTCTCCTCTGATGGGGTGTATCCTCCCATACCTAGGATTTGGGACCCAGAAACTATGTGCCATAGTTCCTAAGAATGGTTCTATCAGCCCCCATGTCCACTAGGCAGTGAAACCTCTTGCCACCTATTTCAAGATCCATCTTGGGCTTTACACCAGGGATAATAGGGACTATCCAATTCGCCATAAGTTTTTCACTTCTCCTGATCCCTCCCCGAGGGCACTGTAAATGTAGTTGATCATGGGGAAGTTCTCCTTTTGTCAACGGGGCTGGAGGCTGCCCCCCACTTAATTTAAAGGCTTTCCTTCAATATCAAATCTGGATTTACAATCCTTCTGCCAATGGAACCATTTGCAACACCGGGGACAGGGCATAGATGGGGGTCTTTTTGATACCCCACCTCCAGGCTTAGGCTTGTTCTCTTGCTGAGGACAATTTTTTTTAACATGGCCAGTCTGGTCACAGCCAAAACATGGGCCTTTGATTCCTCTAGGCCCCATTGTTACTTGCTGTCCCAGATTAAGTGAATTAAATGCCTGGGTTAGGGCATGGATCACCTTCTATCCCTCTAGGCCCCATTGTTACCTGCTGACCCAAATTAAGTGAATTAAATGCCTGGGTTAAGGCATGGGTCAGAGCCTCCATTTTTGTCTGTAGGAGAGCAGCCATGAGTTTGTTTTGCCCCCTCTGGGTTCCCCCTCCTTGGAGGCAATTATCCATTGTTCCATGGACCTGTCCTTAAGGCCAGCACAGGCTACCTTGTGATCAGCATCCATTCCATCCCATACTAAGAGTTTAGTGAATTGCTCCCTCAATGGGCCTTGGGGTAATTTTTGTTTTAAGCTCTTCTCCACTCTGTCTATAAACTCAAAGAGGGGTTCACCAGGCTTTTAATACCTGCAAAGGGGGATTTGGTAGGCCCCTCATCCAATTTTCTCCAAGTATTTAATCCTATGACCCTGACCTGTTCTGTATATGGGGCTGGAATGCCCGACTGTTGCTCCCCTGTGGAGTAACAGTCACTTGAACCAGTCAACATCCCAAAAGTAATGGGGACTGGTGGATTGGCACTTGCATTCCTCTCAGCCTGTATCCTGCATTCTTCCTTAAAGAGGGCACACCATTTAATATATATGGGGCTAGGAAGGACTGCTTTGGTCAGGTCCAGCCAATCCTTTGTAGTACACTGCTGATAAGCCAAGCCTTGGAGGAGAGTATCTACCCAGGGTGATCCCGGGCCATCCTCAGCCACCGCCTTTTTAAATTCCTTTAAAACCTTCACCTCCCAGGGGTACCAGAGGTCAAGTCACGTTCCTCCTGGGTTTACATTAATAGGATACACTTCTACCTGTGGCCTCACAGAAGCCTCCTGAGTGGGACCAGAATCCTGGAAATGAGGATGGTTTTCATGGGTTTCAGGAAGCCCTGAAGCTGGGCAGGGCACACCCAATGTGCTGCTTGCTACTTTGGCTGCTTTTGGATTCACTTCTATTGCATTTCTGCCTTCTTCCTCAAACCCTTCCCATCATTCGCATGCTGGGGTTTCTGAAGGCTCATCAGGAGGTGGCACTGAGGCCTTACATCACTGGGGCTGAAAGCATGCCTTTAATGCTGAAATAATCGGTTAGAACTCCAGTGGTGGATCAACTCCCAATTGAACCTCCCTTTGTCGAGCTAGACGTTCCACCTGTTCCCATGTATCCCCAGTAAAAACATTAGCCCCAAGTAGCCAGGGAGCCAAATGAATCGCCTCTGCCCAAACCTTTTGAGCTACGAGATCTAACAAATCCAATCCCCTGCTTTTAAGCATATCTCTCAGCGCTTTAAGCGCTGGGTCTCAAACTTAAAAATTCGGTTACCCATTTTTAGGGTCTTGCTTACCCTGAACCTCGATTGCCCCCAATCCGTTTTTTCTTCTTCTTACTTCTTTCTTTTCTTCTTTTCACCTTCCTTGAGTGCCACGTTAAGCCCCAGATGCCGTGGTTTAGAACCAGCCACCCCCGGCGAGGTGAAGATTGGGGATGAGTAAGCACACCGTTTGCCAGCCCACACCGCCCCCATTACCTGGGGGCACTCAGATGGAACCGGGAGCCTAGTCAAGCTGGGACTCATTTATTTCAAGTGTTCCAAAGCTTATAAAGGCACCTGGAACTCCCCCCCCCCCAGGGTGTATCTTAGGGATGGTCATGCAGTGATCATGCACTCTGCAACATTGCAGAAGTATTCTTCAGACTTTCAAAGCAAGCCAGGCCATGCCCCCAGTAACTTACTTTCGGACCTATGCAAGGAAGAGCTTTTAGGTCCCCACACCTTTAGATTAATGTAGTGTTCAACTCCCACCCTCATACATTTGATGGTGATTCACACAGAAACCTACAACCCTCCAAGGTGTAGAGGAAAAGAAGCTGTGGAGTGCTTATCCCTGATTAGGACACCTATATCAAACTTCTTCCTCACAAGGCTCAGGGATAATTTTTGTAAAGTGTAGGGAAGACTGTAAGAGCTAAGATGACCATAAGGAAAAAAATTTCCACAGACATGTTCAATTGCTCATATGATCACACAGCAAAGGCAACAGCATACACAAATCCAATCCAAGCTCAAACCTGACAAAATCCCAGCATAGACATGGAGAAGTGGTTTA
>NW_008334677.1:5301-6472 GCF_000622305.1 Nannospalax galili | reverse complement strand
AATGTAAATGCCCTTTAGTTCATATGACAAACAAATCTTTGACAAATAAATTTGTTAGTAAGTTTTAGGATATCTTCAGAATTCTGATATATGTTTTGCACAGATATAATTATACTAAAGTAGGAAAAAATAATTGACCTTGTTATTCATGAAATAATCAGGAAAGACGATATATTATGATATCATGCTGTAATCGAAAGTCATAAGAAAACTGTTCTTAGAGTTCAAAAACAAAAATATATAGCCATAATTTCCAGATTGGTGTGTATTCATAGGGCAACCGACCTCTGTGTTAAGTAGTATTCAAAATCTAGTCACAGGGAGCTAAATTCAGTGATCTCCTAGATCACTTTATTTCTAAAACTATTTGCTTTAAGTAAGGGGAGCTAGATGTGATATATTTCCTAAAATTGGATCCTAAACAATAAGAGTACTAGACAAAAATGGTAATGTTTCAGTAAAATTTTCCCTTCCAGCCCTCTGGCACACTGAGTGTCTTGTGGTCCTGATGCAGACTAACAAAATGGCCATAACACATTTCTATTGGGTTTTGCATAGTTTATATGACATTTGGGAGGGGTGACTTAAAAAGAAACAGCTTCTCATAACCCCTGTGCCATTCACGCCCCACACTGTGTCTTGTGGGATGCTCCACAATTTCCAGATCATTCCCGGAGTTCCAACATGGTCACCACTAATGCTCCATCTGCTCACTCTCCAAATGGTGGTCAGCTCCACCCCTCTTCACATGGTGCTCCTCATCTTGCTGCTGGCTGGCTTACTCTCCGTAGGCTCACTCTTTTCTGAGAAATGAGGATTTTGCAGGCTACACTCCACCCTTCTCTTCTGGCTCTTACAAACTTTCTGCCACCTCTTTCACAAATTTCCCTGAGCCTTGGAAGGGGTAACAGATGCAGGGCGATCTATCGTATGTCATGGCGAGATATTGACTTCTTGGGCCTCCACATCATTTGTCTTCAAGACATGGCTGCTGATCTATCTCTGTGGTGTTTCCTCTACTATAAAGACAAGTGGAAAGAAGTAGACACATCTAAACAAACATGGTTGTAAATACAAATGTCTAGAAGATATCCCAGTAGGTGTACCATATTCATTAAACAGTATACTTGTAATGGCTTCCCACCTGAGGCATGTACCCTTCCCTGACACA
>NW_008334677.1:1696-4669 GCF_000622305.1 Nannospalax galili | reverse complement strand
TTGAACACAGCATGGAATGGTTTTGTCCATTTTTATTATTTGCTTTCTCTGTAGATCTTTGTTAGGTACCATAGCATGGGTAAGAGACATTAATTTGGTTAGTTCATTACTATCTTTAGTTATCCCTTTGGAGTCACTCCTCATTCTGGAGTTCTTAAATGGAGTCTTTTTGTATTTTTTTATCCTTGATACAGTTACAGGTGTTGGCTCCAGTTTCCTGACCCTGCACCAGGTTAAGGAGGCAGGGGGTCTCTCTTGTCCCCATTGCACCTGTTAGTTCCCCGAGTCAGGCTGGCCCTGGATCTGCCTCCTGGCTGTATCCATATCATTCATCTCTCCATTGACCACACCTGGCTTCTGGGAGAGGCCCTGATAAGAAAAACTGCCTCCACCCCTAGTGTAGCCTTTCTCAGGAGAGAAATCCATCTTATTTAAGCTTTGGGGATCCTTAACTACCTGTGCGACAGTTTTTTCCTTTGAGTGCCTTTTGTAAACTGTTCTTCAGGCTTTAAAGCCTTCCAGAAACTCCTTAGTACTGAATTTGGTTTTCTATCAATTTTTTTCTTTGGGAATTTGTGCTTGTACTGAATGTATTAGGAAAGTAGAAATAAATTAAGATGGATAAAAGAGTGACTTTGAAATGAAACTGGAAACTTGATGTGACACTGTGTGAAGTAGAGAAGTAGATAAGAAACTAAGTTGTAACCTAGGAATTTATTAGGAATTTAGAAATTAGGGAGTAAAGATGAATATTAACTCTGTAACTCTGAAACCAAATTGAGCATTGCTGTGACACTGTGTGAAGAAGCTAAGTTGTAACCTAGCAACCAAGTAAACCTACGTGAATTGAGTGCCTGTGTGTTGGTGATAAGTGACCACATGGTGTGACCCATATCTTAAAGAACAGCTGAAGCTAATAATGTAAATGGAATGAGCTATAGCCAAAGAAACATAAAAACTGGCAGCTCAAAGGCTCCATTGATGCTTGGCTACATGAGACACTGACTCAGTGGGCCTCATCCTGGCACATCGCCCAAGACCTGAGACCAGCCTGAAGCTCTGCCCAAGACCAGACCAGACCGGAGCCTCGCCTGAGACCTGATCGAGGACCTGAGCCTGAGAGCCAGAGACTGAGGGAGTCTGCCACAACCGAACGTGATCAGAACCTGCAAGAGACAGCTCCACAGCCGGGAGAGTGCACCGATCACAGCGGACAAGAGAACCTCTCCACACCGAGTGCCTGAAGGCTTAACCTCTGGAAGGTACTCCCTGAGACTTTGGGACTCTTAACTGCTAGAGGACCGGGTTTCCCCTTGAGGGTTTGTATTGATGTGTGTTTATTATGCTTTCACCTAGTAAACACATATTGCAATCAAACAGTAGTGTGTGAGAATCTATTCTGTCTGTTGCGCCTGTCCTAAGCTCTCCTGAGAAGCAGTGACACACTCTAGATGTCACACTCAGGCCAGTGGCTTGAGACACATTCAGGACAGCACTCAAAATAAATCTTGCCACATTTGTCTGCGAGTAACCCAAATGGACCATTTCTTCTGTCTGGTCTTTTTTATATCTCTTATAGGTTGTTCTGTTATTCTACAGACATGTTTTACATGCTGGTTTTGAGTTACTTAGATTTGCTAAAGCCTCTCTCACTTTAAAAATATTCTGTCCCATTAAAGGACTTAGTAAAACCATTAAAGCTCTATACCATTCCTGAGGACCCAGTTGAATTAAGCTTTCCTTTATCTCTCTGGTGAACATAGCCCTATCTGGCCCAGCAACATGGGCATCATACATTACTTTTTGCATACCTAGTTCTCTCAGTAATGCCCGTCCCTCCTTTATAGTCCTCCAGCCCCAGTTAATTATGGGAGTTTCCCTTGGTAATGACCATGTATCTTTAATGCCTTGCACCAGCCATCCCATTAAGGACTGCTCCCACCTAGACTGGCCCAGGTTGAACAGCCTATGTTGCAAGGATGGATGGGTGGTTATATACCTCATCTGTGAAGCTTCTGAATGACTTAGACTAGCATTATTTGTGCCCATGTCCCATACCCACAGGAGCCATGTGGTGTGGTGCTCTTTGATCTCTTGTTTGTAAGTCTTTCCTAGTTTCAATAGCTCCAGTGTGGAGTATTTTCTCATAGTTCTGTTAACTTTTTCTCTTTTTGTAGCAAAGGTGGAATCTGAGGGGCAGCTTTAGCTACTTTTATTTCTAGGTTTGTTCTTTTTTCATTACTGTCTTTTTTCCTGGGTCCTTGGACTCTGGGTCCTTTAACCTTACACAAGTTAAAATCTCCCATTTTTCCTCCCCTAAGCTTTGAGGCTGAGAGTAATTCCTTACACTTTTCAGCATCCTCTGCCTTGGGAAAGTCTTTTATTATGTAAAGTAGTGGCCACACCACCTCTCTGTTTTCCTCTTTTGCTTGTAAGGTGTTTTCCAGGATCTCTAGTTGTGGCAGACTCCATTTTTTTTTAACAACTGAGATATTTGTCCACATTTATAGCACAACTGTGGCCAAGGGATTTTTCCCTTTGAGTCCATCCACATCTGTGTGGCTTGTGTCATTCTAGTTATAAATTCTGTGATCCATTGTATAAGCCATGCAAGTACCACAGCTCAGCTCCTTGCTTTTCCTAAACTACTGAGGTTTGTGGTTTCCAGCATTATCCTGCCAATTATGCCCATTTGTTTCACTAGTTTTTCCCTTTCAACCCTCTGGGAGACTGGCCCTCAGCGATTGGGGTCTCTAGGTCCTGATGCAGATCGACAAAACCAGCATAACACATTTCTATTGGGCTTTGTATAATTTACAAGACATTTGGGAGGGGGTGACTTACAAAGAAACAGCTTCTCTTAACCCCAGTGCCATTCAGGCCCTGTGCCATGCCCCATGGGATGCCCCACCATTCCCAGATCGCTCCCAGAGTTTCAACATGGCCACTACTAACTCTCCATCTGCTCACTCT
>NW_008334677.1:0-1191 GCF_000622305.1 Nannospalax galili | reverse complement strand
AAACCCGAGAGTCGATACTAAGTAGCTTGAACGCCTGTGTGTGATAGATAAGTAATCCTATGGGAGAAGCCATATCTCAAGAAACAGCTGAAGTTACTGATGTAAGTCAGAAGGACTCCAGCCAAAGAAACATACAAAAACTGACAGCTCGAGGACTTCATTGATGCTTGGCTACACGAAACGCTGATTCTGTGAGCGTCAACCCGACATATCACCTTAAAGACTGAAATTCTGCCCAAGGCCAGGCCAAAATTCCGTTTGAGACCAGATCGAGGACGCCGGCAGAATCCTGGTCTGCTCTAGGATTGGAGAGAGCTTGCCACGACCAGACGTGATCAGAGCCTGCTAACTGACAACTCCAGCCGGACCAGTGCAGTGATCACGCGGACCCTGAGTGACTCTACACGGAGTACTGGAAGGATTAACCTCTAGAAGGTATTCCCTTGAGACTTTGGGACTCTGAATTGCTAGAGGACCAGGTTTCCCCTTGAGTGTTTGTGTTGATGTGTATTGTTATACTTTAACTGTGTGATAAATACATATTGCAACCAATCAGTTGTGTGGAGAATCTCTTCTGTTCGTATGCACCTGTCCTAAGCTCTCCCGAGAAGCAGTGACACACTCTGGATGTCACACTCAGGACAGTTCAAGTAACTGCCCCACTCAGGACAATGGGCAACTGGAGTGAGAATCTGTCTCAATAAGAAAGATTTGCTGAAAATGAGTGGGAATCAACACAGAAGAATACACCCTATCATTTCAGAAGCAACTGGAGACCACAGGAATCCTGACTGGGAGAGAGGCATGGTGACCTTCCATGCCCTGGCGCAATCCATTTCTTGACCTGGAGTGCTTTGCAATATTATTCATTCTATGGTAATTCACTGAACTGTGCTTTCTTATGTATCGCCCACCAATATTTTTTAAATGTTTAATATCAGTCAGATTACTTCCCTATCACAGACAAAGTTAGGATAAAATTTATTACAATAAGAAGGGGAGAATCCTGTACAGATACAGATGTAGCTGTTATTAAGTCATGGTCTGTAAGTTCCAGGGCTAGAACACACCTTGGAAACCACAAACCCAGGAGTGGCTAGTTCTTCATGGAAGCAGCTTTGCAGATGGCTGCAGTTCCTTAGGAGAGTCTCTTATCCAAATTGTACACCACTGAGATATCCCAGGGAGGTT
>NW_008334676.1:0-543 GCF_000622305.1 Nannospalax galili | reverse complement strand
AGGCAAGTTTGAACTTGGAGGTGATCTTATGTAAGTCAGAATGGGCTTGATTCAGCCACATAAGTGGACTGGTCTGCTAAATCACACCTAGGACCTCTTGGAGGGGCCAGAGTAAGAGGGGTTCATCTGGACAATGTCTTTCCAGAGGGAATGAGGTAAGGAGAGAAGCAATTCTTCGTAAAAGAGCCTTGGCCTCTAATGTAAGTCTCATTTTTGAGGAGGGGCATGAAGTTCCCTCCAGGAGGAAGAACAGGGCATGCATTTCTTGATCTGGGATTGGCAGGAATGGTTTAAGCCAGTTAACTGTACTGTATAACTGTTGTAACTCTGTGAGGGAGTAAGCATCCTTAAGGGACAGTGCACAAGCCAGTGGTTGAATCTGTTTAGAAATACAGAATCCTAAAAAGGCATATGGGGGGAGCAATTGGATCTTTTCAGGGGCCACCTTCAGGTTGAGGTCTGTTAGGTCTTTTAAGCATGTAGATGGCACTTCTTTGAGTTGGGACAACATGGGGTTGGCCAATAGTATGTCATCCATGTAGT
>NW_008334674.1:0-787 GCF_000622305.1 Nannospalax galili | reverse complement strand
ATGGTCCAGCAATGTGCAATTCCATTGAATACCATGGAATTGTCCTCACTAGCCTTCATAGCAACCTCATCGCTATGAAGGAGAATTTCCTGGTCAGTTCAGATTGATTTTTCTATGCCCTGCGAACAAAATGTTTTTGTGACTTCAGCAAGAATCTTAATATCTACTTCAGCAGATCGAGTCTTAATATCTACTTTTAAGTTGTGACCAGCAATAGTGTCTTAATATCTACTTTTGAGGACAATCAAGAGTAACGGCAGTAACCTGTGTTTTTTGGGTACTTCTAGGACCTCCCTGACCAGTAACTCACAAAGAAGTATCTCATGTCAGACACTGAGATTTTCAATTAATAGTCTATACCTTCTGAGAGCAATATTATGGACCTATGCAGAGTACCTTGGTTCAAACTCCTTTTTAAAATTATATAGATATGCTCTCTCCTACCCGCAGGCCTCTCTCCAGGGTAAGTCCATTGCGCACTCTACGCCTTGACTCCGTCACCCTCGTTCACCCTCCCATATCCCCCACCTGTCTCTCCTAATTTGGGCCCTGCCCCATTCCTTGTCTTAGGGACCCAGACACCTGGGGAACCAATACTGCTTCCTGATCCTTTTCATCCAGACCAAGGTAGTTCCTTCTCTGGGCCCCAGGAGCACTGCTTCTGGGCCTGGCCCTGCCCTCAACTCCCTCTGCTTCCCTGGGCCTGCAACACCCACCAGCCTCTTTCTGGAACATGTGGGATGACCTTTCCTCTTCCTGATCCTTTGCATCCAGACCAACCCAGCTC
>NW_008334673.1:7573-7815 GCF_000622305.1 Nannospalax galili | reverse complement strand
ACAGACTAAGCCAGTCATGGTGGCACATGCCTTACTCTCTGCACTTGGGAGTCAGAGTCAGGCAGATCTTTGTGAGTTCAAGTCCAGATTGGCCTGCGTAGCACATTTCAGGCCAGCTGGGTTTAAAGGGAGACCCTGTCTCAAAAAGAAGAGAAAAAAACAAAGAAAGAGAGAAAGAAGAACGAAAGAAAGAAAGAAAGAAAGAAAGAAAGAAAGAAAGAAAGAAAAAAAGAAAGAAAGAA
>NW_008334673.1:1342-4385 GCF_000622305.1 Nannospalax galili | reverse complement strand
TCTTCTGATGTCTTCCTCAATTTCTTTCTTTAAAGAGTTAAAATTTTCCTTGTAGAGCTCTTTAATGTCTTTGGTCAGGTTAATTCAAAGGTATTTTATTTTTTTTGTGGCTATTGTGAATGGGAGGGTTTCCCTATGCTCTTTCTCTGACTGCTTGTCATTGGTATATAGAAAGGCTATAGACTTTTGTAGGTTAATTTTGTAACCTGCCACTTTAGTGAAAGTGTTAATCAGTTCTAGGAGTTTTTGGGTGTAATTTTTGTGATCTCTTAGGCATCATATCATCTGCAAAAAGGGATAATTTGGCCTTTTCTTTTCCAATTAGTATTCCTTTAATTTCCTCCTCTTGTCTTACTGCTCTAGCAAAAGTTTCAAGCACTATATTGAAAAGATAGTGGACATCCTTGTCTGGTTTCTTATTTTAATGGGAATGCTTCCAGTTTTTCTCCATTTAGAATGATGTTGCTTCTGAGTTTGTTGTATATAGCCTTAAATATGTTGAGCTTTGTTCCCTCCAGTCCAATTCCCTTTAGAACTTTTATCATGAATGTGTGGTGAATTTTGTCAGAAGCTTTTACTGCATCTATTGAGATGATAATGTGGGTTTTGTCTTTGAGTCCCTTTATATGATTGATGACATATATTGACTTGCACATATTGAACCATCCCTGCATCTCTGCACTAAAGCCTAGTTGATCGTGGTGAATGATCTTTCTGATGTACATCTGTATGCGGTTTGCAAGTATTTTGTTGAGAATTTTTTTAAATGTAGGCACTTAGAGCTATAAACTCCCCTCTTAGGACTGCTTTTAAAGTGTCCCAGAGGTTTTGTTATGTGGTATTGTCCTTTTTGTAGAATTCCAGGTATTATTTTATTTGTTTCTTAATTTGTTCTTTGACCCACTTATTTAGGAGTGCATTGTTCAATCTCCATAAGTTCCTGTAGTGACTAGGGCTTCTCCCAATGTTGATTTTTAGCTTTATTGCATTGTGGTCTGATAGAATGCATGGAATTATTTCAATATTTTTGTATTCGTTGAGGTTTATTTTGTGGCCCAGTATATGGTCAATTTCTGAAAAAGTTCCATGGGGTGCTGAGTAGAAAGTGTATTCTTGGTGCTTGGGTGGAATATTTGAAAGATGTCTGTTAGGTCCATTCAATGTTTATTCTTTGTCCAGTTGACCCGTCTAATGGAGACAGTGGGGTATTGAAGTCCCCTGCTATTACTGAGTTGGGGTTAATCTGTGTCTTAAAGTCCTGTAGTGTTGTTTTTATGAATTTGGGTGCACCAGAATTTGGTGCATATATATTCAGGATTGTAACATCTTCATGGTTGATTGTTCCTTTGATCAGAATGAAGTGACCCTCCTTATCTCTTCTGATTAGTTTTACTTTGAAGTCTATTTTGTCAGATATTAGAATTGCAATCCCTGCTTGTTTCTTTGTGCCATTTGCTTGGACATTCTTTTCTGTCCTTTCACCTTAAGGTAGTGCCTGTCCTTGAAGGTGAGATGGGTTTCTTGCAGACAGCAAAGAGGTAGATTTTCTTTATTAATCCATTCACTTAGCTTGTGTCTTTTGACTGCGGAGTTCAGTCCATTGATACTTAAAGTTATTATTGAAAGATGTGTATTGGTTGCCATCATTTTGATTACTGTTTGCATTCTTTGTCTAATATTGTGTTTCCACAGTTGCTGTCCTTGAAGGTGAGATGGGTTTCTTGCAGACAGCAAAGAGGTAGATTTTCTTTATTAATCCATTCACTTAGCTTGTGTCTTTTGACTGCGGAGTTCAGTCCATTGATACTTAAAGTTATTATTGAAAGATGTGTATTGGTTGCCATCATTTTGACTACTGTTTGCATTCTTTGTCTAATATTGTGTTTCCACAATTTACCTTTACTTAGTTTCTTTCATTGCCCCTGGAGTATAGTTGTTCCTTTCTCAGTTATATATGTTGCTTCAAGTATTCTTTGAAGGGCTGGTTTTGTGGACACACATCCTTTCAGGTTATTCATCCCATGGAAGATTTTTCTTTCTGCCTCAACTACAGTAGACATTTCTGCTGGATAAAGTAGTTTGGGCTTACATTTTCAGTCTTTTAAATTCTGATGGTCTTTCCTTTATATGTAGCTTGTTTTTCTTTTGCTGCTTTCGATATTCTCTCTGTTCTGTACATTAAGTGACTGTACTATGATATGCCGTGGGAAGTTTCTTTTCTGCTCCTATTTAGTGTTCTATGTGCTTCTTATATTTGTATGGCGATGTCTTTCCTTAATTTTGGGAATTCTCTACTACAATACTGTTTAAGATCTGGTCAATACTATTAACATGAAATTCTTCTCCTTTCTCTATGCTTATGATATGTAGATTTGGTCTTTTTATGGTGTTCCACATTTCTTGCATATTCCAATCCTGTGTTTTAAAATTTTTTCATAATCTTTCCTTCTGCAGTCCAGTTCTTCAACTTTATCCCTAGTGTTGATACTCTGTTTTCCATTCCATTCACCCCTGTTGTTTCACATTGGCTTATTGAGTTTTTCATTCCCTTCTTCATTTCAGCCTGAGTTTTCTTCAATGTTTCTATCTCTTTTGTGAATTCAGTCAGAAGTTACCTGATTTGGGCACTCTCAGGCAGTCTGCTGAGTTTTCAGCCCCTACACCAGATGGAGGCCAGAAGAGGCACACTTGGACTATTTGATGAGGTCTCAGCCTTACCCTACCATAGGGCAGAGGTCTGACCTGGGGCCTTGGGAAGGGTAAGTAATCCGAGTTAGGGGGTTGGGTAGGGGTGTAATTTGGAGAAACTCACCATCACATGGAGGCCGGATCCAGGCACTCTCAGGAGGTCTGCTGAGTTCTCAGACCCTACACCGATGGAGGCCAGAACAGACACTCTCTTGTGCTTCTTCTTTAAGGACTATATTTAATTGTTTTGTTTTGCCATTTGAACTTTGGTATTTTGGTATATTTGGTGGGATTTTTTTTCAACATGTATATACTAAACTGTTTGAAATAAATTTGCCAAAGACATTCTTCTGTT
>NW_008334673.1:0-339 GCF_000622305.1 Nannospalax galili | reverse complement strand
CATTATAGGACATTTTGAGAGATGCTCATAGTCCCCTGGAACTAGTCGACCTAGCAGGGCAAGAAGCAAAAAGTGTCCTTTGTGTTCCTCTGACCAAATTATTATAGACCTCAAAGTATGTCTGTTAAACACCCAAGAAGGTTAGTTCCACCAGTCTGGTATTTTTAATTATTGTGTGTCATGTAGATAAACCTTGGGCAAAGACCAGTTGTTCCCAGATAAAACTTACCTAGACATATATTTCCTGATCCACTGTGTATAATTTGTCAGTAGGTTGTAGGAGTAATATGGCCCTCTCTGGTTTTCAAAACTAGCTAGGCATTGTTTATCTCTCACATT
>NW_008334672.1:187084-188068 GCF_000622305.1 Nannospalax galili | reverse complement strand
TGCTCTTGTAGAGGATCTGGGTTTGATTCCCAGCACCCACATGGTGGCTACAAACCATCCTTCACTCCAGTTCTAGTGGAATTTGAAGCCCTCTTCTGACCTCTGCCGCACTGCACAACATAGGTGCACTCACATACATGCAGGCAATACACTCATACACACAAAATAAAAATAATAAATAAAACATTTTTTAAAAAACCCAGAAAGATGGAACACTGGGGGACATGGGAGACCAGCAAGAGGTGGGCATGAATGGAGAGAATAACTGTGGACAAAGCAAAATGGCATCTATGTAGGAAAATGCCACAATGAAAAACTAGAATGCATTATGTATATGCACAAAATTGTTAATTTAAAAAAATACAACAAAATAAAAAAGAATGAGGATAGAAAAGCGAGATTCAATTTTTATTACTCAGCAATCAATACTGTAGCCAGAAATAGATTATAAAACAGTAACACCAGTCAGTTCTGCCTTGAGATTGTTTCCTAACAAATATTCTAAAGACAAGGTCCAGTTTTTGTGTGTTAAGACAGTAGTTGTTAAAAGGTATCTCCAAATGAGACTTTTTTTTTTTGCCTGAGATGGAATGAAATGAATGAATTAAATATTAAAGGAAATAAACTTCTCATCGTGATTTAAAATATGATTTTCTTCATTAGAATAGCACTTCCTGTCCTCTTGTGCACCACCTGTACTCGTTAGAAATGATAATAGTCTCAGGCTTTGGGAGGCATTATGCTTATCAGCAGCTATTGATTTTCAGTCTCAGCTTGGCTCTCCTTTAACACGGGGAAATGAGAGAGGGTGAGGTGCCCTAATTGTGTATTTTCCTACTTCTTCAATGCGCAGGTAGCATGAGTAATGGGGACACTTGAGTAGAAAAGCCAGTAGATGGAAAATGCTTCATTAAAACATACACCATTAGTATTAACTGATCACTCTACAATCTCTCTCTCTCTCTCTCTCTCTCTCTATATATA
>NW_008334672.1:186319-186958 GCF_000622305.1 Nannospalax galili | reverse complement strand
TATACACACATATATGATTCTCTCTTTCTTTCTCCCCAATAATATGCGAGACCTAAGTGACAAGTATGAATTTAGGATTGAAAACTAATAAATGAAACATTTTCTTCTATGAAGTTAAAAGTAGCAGGGTTAATGAATTACAGGTGAGTTTGTTTATAGGATGGGCACTGTTTGCTTTTCCTGTCATCACTTTTATTCTTAACTGCCAGAGTAAGTTCACTGACAATAGACATGGGGGAGGGGAAACAAATATAGCTCTAAAAATTTTAATTTCTTTTAGAATCTGTACTTCTCAAGGATATCTTTCTGGGCATCGTGGATCTGACATGAGGAAGGAGGATTACCACAAATTCAAGGCCAGACTGGGCTACCTAGCAAGATTTAAGCCAGACTGTGCCAGAGTAAAATCCTGTCTTACACATACGCACGCACTCATGCACGTGCACACACACACAAATGGTAAAGAAAATAATTTTTACTGCCCCTTTCTAATTTTTGCTGCAGAATCTCATTTGCTATTTGATTCTAAATACTATCAGGCCACAGCTTGTATTGGTTGTGTGCAGTGTTTGTGCTGGCTGTAATGCTGGTAGCACGGGAAGTGGATGTGTGTGGATGTGTGCATGGGTGAGTGAACCT
>NW_008334672.1:179886-186134 GCF_000622305.1 Nannospalax galili | reverse complement strand
GGAGCTATTTAGTGGAAAGCAGGTTTAAGGAAGGGATACCCAGATTATAATCCTCTCTGTTTGTTTATTTATTTATTTATTTATTTATCTGTTCTTTTCCTGCATGTATGTAAAGTGAACCCCTGGAGACCAGAAGACGGTATCTGATCCTCTGGAACTGGAGTACAGGACTATTGTTAGCCACCTTGTGAGTTCTGGGAATTGAACCTGAGTCCTCTGCAAGAGCAGCTGAGCTACTTTTCCAGCTCCCAGATTGTAATCCTTTCATAATGTCAGATGAAGTACAAAATGTTTGTGATCTACCTAAATGCTTACTTGAGGACTTTATTTATAAAGGGAGCTCTTTAAAGTTAGGAGGAAAAATGGAGTCATCATAGATGTTAGCTTCTTATTCTAGGAGTCCTGGTGCCTCTTCTGAGTCTACTACAAAATGGTCATCACATGAAGAATGGAGGCTATGCATGAGCTCAACAGCATTACCTTAACCATTAACTCTGATGACCTGAGTTAGAGACACTCATTTGAATGTCTAGTCTGACTTACCTGAGAACAACGAAGGTATATTATTCCTTAAGGGAAGAGCTGAAAATCCGCTCATTATGGAAGATGTAGCTCTTGTTCACTCAGGGACAGATATAATAAGGATCCGATTTGTCTTCCCTGTTTTCAAGAATTCTGCCAGTCTTGATTCACGCATCTTATTTTATTATATCCATGAAACTCCACACAATAGCACCTAAGACCAAGGCTCATTTTCCATTAAAAGGAGTGAGATGTTGAATTCCTAGCAATAGTATTCACACTGGTATTAATTTGTATTAAGACCAAAATATATACTTTGATAGAACAGTAAAATAGCTGATGAAAGGGTAGTTCCACTGCCAGTTAGGAAAAAATACTTGGTGATCTTTGGTTCAACCTACATAATCTGGATAAAATGTATAGAAACCAACCAACCAAAAAATGAAGCTTATTCAATCTTACTATTTCACACAATTCATTGGGAGAATGTTTGCCTCATGACCTTGGCTCTGTAGATTTAAAGGTGGAAACTTTCCAAAAGGGAGATATGGAAGCTTGCAAATGTGCCGTTTCCTCCGTTCCATGACAGAAGTCTTCTCATGTCCTTTTATTTCAGCATGAACAGGGGCTGATTAGTGAGCATACACTCGGAAGGTTCAGATGTGCTGTATTCACTACATGAAAAATGACCTGTTATAGCCTGACTGAACATGAAACTCATGGAAGTATCTTCATGCAACATCTTGTTTCATGCCATGGGAGAAGTTTAGGTATGATGCATCTTTCATGCAGTACAAAGATATTCTGTGCTTGTTTACTGTTGGAAAATAGACACATGGAAGGATGTGAGCATGTCATCTTTGTCAGTCATGACAGTTGTACTCTCTTGGTGAAAAGCTAGTTGTTCAATGTCCTCTAAGAGAGGAATTTATGGAAGTGTGAGAATTTGGCAGCTTCTTCCAGTTCGTGACAGTCCCTAATAAAAGTGATCCAATTTTGTCATTTCAGATGAGTCAGCCAACTTCAGATCTTTCAAAACCGTACTTTCTCTTTTACTCTTAGAATCTGTTGATGAAATGGTTACTGATAAAATGTTGAGTCAAAACCCCAATGATGGTGTGGAAGAGAGGATGGCCAGACTCCCCACTTGCTTCCTAGGTTCACTTCCCCACCTTCTGTCTTAGGAATGGGATCATCAAATAAAGACTCTCCTTCCATACCACCATAATATGGACAAAGATCAGTTTTGTATTTGGTATCTGAAGTAGGTTTTGCTTTAAAAAACTCCAGTTTTTGTTCCATGGGTTATAGGGCAGGCTGTTTTTCTCTTTGGTTCCCTCCTCACTCTGACTAGCCTCATGGCTGGTCTTCTTACGAGGGGTTGTGTTTCCGTTTGTTTTTCATTCTGGTAACTTCGGTGGAGGAAGTCCATCAGATAGATTCAATGCACTCTAAAATCACACTTTAAACTTCCCTACTACCAGGTCCTTTTTATTTTTGTTGATAGCATCTAATTACTTCTAATAATAAGGATCCATCCACAGTACCATTTGCTTCAGTGAAGTCTAAATCTCTGGTTAAATCCTCTCTACTTTCAAAACCTTTAAATGTGGTAGTTTCAGAAAGGAAAACAGCCAAGGTAAAGTTGAAGTTAGAAAACTGGAGAAATTCTGTAACGTCATGAAATGATCATCTTTTGTATTTGAAACATCTCCAAGATCTCATCGACTAGGAGTTTTGTTCTCTACCCTTTCTTGCTGCTCTAACGCTCAGAACAGTTTTGAGCTCAGTCTTGATATGGTTCAGGACACTGCTGTTCTTGGTGTGTGTACCTGCAGGCCCTGCAGCTTTTGCTTGGCCACTACAGTAGCCATTGCTGCCATCCTGTTTCTTGTTAAAGCCTTTCTTAAGGCGAGATTTTGACATAAATATTGCCTCTACTTCCACTGCAAGAGCACATTCGGGTTTGCAAAAACACATTCTATATTACTCAGGCTTGACCTAGTCACTATGAGACAGGATGTGTGGTAGAAACCTTTCTCAAAGCGAGACTTAAGATGTAAGTAAATGACAAATGGTGTCATCCTATTCCATACCATATTTTATGACTTTTCAACTAGAATGGAGAAATTTTATTACTCACTACTCATATGGGCCACATTAAATATTGAAAGGAAAGTTTCTAGAGACTTTCTAAAAGAGACATTTATAAATAGCATGACTGTGCCATATAACATCTCATGAGGATTGCATGCGCTGCATATTTCGTATCCATCAGGGATAGACTGTGTTTATTAAGAACACATGTACTACTGCCCGTCTGCATATGGACCATCTTAACAGAACATTCTCAGAGACATGAAAAGGAGATACTTAGGGGGTTTTGAGATGTTCCATCTTCTTCCATTGCATCAGGAATCTTGTGTGTGATGCATCTTTCATCCACCCTGAACACATTCTTTTTCATGAACACAAATTCTAGTGCTCATAGGTACAAAAATATTTATGTGGCAAGAAATTTCAAAAGGGAGATTTATGGAGGATTGGAATGTATCATCTACTGTGAGTCCGTGAAAGAACATAATGTATGACATCTTTCCCCCAGCATGACAAATGACTTTTTAGAAAATATTTTATTTTATTATTTTTATTTTATGTGTATGCATGTATGTAACTGCACCTGTGTTGTGCAATACCTGCAGAGGAGAGAAGAGGTCGTCAAAGCCCCTGGAACTGGAGTTAGGGACAGATGTTAGTTGCCACGTAGGTGCTGAGATTCAAGCCTGGGTCTTCTGCAAGAACAGCCAGTGTTCTTAACTGCTGAGACATCTCGCTAGCCCAACAAATTACTTTTTATAAGCATATGTTTTAGTGTTGATGAATGAATAATTCAGTATATGACAGAAACTTGTTAAAACCTTTGAAAAAGAGAGAATTAAAAAGCCAGATAACCTGATCTCTTCTTCCAATCCAAGAGAAATAGTGTTCTAAGATGCATTTTTTCAGGGCTGGAGAGATGGCTCAGCGCTTAAGAGATCTAACTGCTCTTGCAGAGGACCCGGGTTCGATTCTAAACACCCACATGATGGCTAACAACCACCTGTAACTCCAGTTCCAGGGGTCTGATGCCTTCTTCTGACCTCCACAGTCACTGTACAGCATGGGTTCACTTGCACAAATGCAGGAAATACACTCATATACATAAAATAAAAATAAAGGTAATAAAATTTTTTTAAAAAGATGTTTTTCATTCAACTTGAACACCTTACCTTCTTACCTTAGTGTTCATAAACACAACACAATATTTGACAAGGAAACATGGCACCACTTGAAAAGGGAGGGAACTAACAGTGAGCTATTGTATTTCACTCCATGAAGAAAGTCAGTGCATCATTACCTAACTTCAACACGTTGTGTTGTATAAGCACACATTTCTTAGATCTAATTAATGCTGTATTCACTATGTGACAAGAATCTTGTTAGAGCTTCTGAGAGGTTTACAAAATGCTCAGAATATACTATCTACTTCTACACATTCAAGAATTACTCTGTGATGAATCCTTCAGATAGTAATAACAAACTGAGTTTTATGAGCACAAATTTGATAGGATTGATAGATACAATATTCACTATCAGGCAAGAAGCTTTTGAAAGTCTTTCAAATATGGAGAGCTAGAATCTGTGAACTTTTTCCATTACAGTAGAGAAGTTAGTGAGTGATGAACCTTTCAAAGGCAGTGTTACTCCAATACTAAAGCCAGGTGAAAATACAACAAAAATGAAAACTGCAGGCCAATGTCCTGATGAAAATAGATGCAAATAATTCTCAATAAAATACTTGCAATGTAAGTTAAGAAATGTAATAAATCATATAAGTGGTTTGACAGAAAAATATCACATGATCGTCCCAATAGATGGAGAAAGGCTATTAACAAAATACAACATGACTTCATAATAAAAGTCTTACAGAGCCTAGAACTTGAAGGAATATACCTCGACACAATAAAGGCCATGTATAACAAACTCACAGCCAACGTAATCTTAAATGGTGAAAAACTCAAAACAGTCCCATTAAAATCAGGAACATTATGAGTGGTACTGGCTTTAGATGCATAAAATGTGCAAGAGGAGGAGGTTGTGGATTCTTCCTCCACAGTGCAGAGAGTTGCTGAGGCCGGGCAACACATGCCAGGGTAGTCCCTGCATGGAGACACTGAAAGGCCATTGTGTCAAGTGCTGAATTTGAAGCCTATGTTGCAATGGAGGCCCCAAGATGTTGGAGATGCCAAAGCCACGAGACATCTGCCAAGGTGAGCTTCATACAGGGAGTGAAACCAGCCTGCGAGAGATGTATGCTGCAGGCAGGAAAGCTAGAGGACAGAGTCCTTTAAACCCTTAGATCTAAGGTCCCAGACATCAAACATGGAGCTACAGGATTTAGTGTTTGCACCACTAGTTTTTAGTCTGGTATCGGTCCCATATCTTTTCATTATGTCCCCATTCTCCCCTTTGGGAATGGAAATGTGCATTCTGTGTCATTATATGTTGTAAGTTTGTAAGTTAAAACATTTTTTTTTCTTTTATAGGGGCTTACACTTAAGAGATTGCCTTGCGTCTCAGAAGAGGCTTTGGACTTTGGATGTTTGAGCAGTCTTGAGACTGTTAAGAACTATGAGGTTTTTAAAAATTGGACTAAATTAATTTTACATTATGAGATGGCCATGAGCCTATGGGGGGGCATGTGGTTTGAAAGAAAAATTTCACCCATAGGCTCAAATATTTGAACACTTTGTCCCTGGTTGGTGATGCTGTTTGGGAGGTCATGGAATCTTCAGGAGGCAGAGCCATGCTGAAGGAGTGTGCCACTGGAGGCAGGCTTTGAGAGCTCATAGCCTTGCCCCACTTCTAGTTTGCTCTCTGTGTTTTGTGTTTGCTATTGAATATGTGAGCTCTGAGCCTCCAGTTCCAGGTGCCATGTTTGCTGCTTGCTGCCATGCCTCCCTGCTGTGATAGACTCTTATCCCCCTTGGAACCATAAGCCCAAATAAACTCTTTCTTTTATTAAAAAAAAGGAATACAACAGGTTGTCCACCATCCCCATTCTTTTTAAGATAGTGATTGAAACCTTAGCTCTGACTAACTAGACAAGAAAAGGAAACTGAAAGGATACTAGTAGTAAAAGAAGTCAAATTATCCCTAGTTCAAGTGATATGATATTAAACATAAGGAATCTTCAAAATTCTACTTATAGAAAACTGCTAAAAGTGATCAACATTTTCAACAAAATGGCAGGACATAAAATCAATTTGCAAAAATTAGCATCATGCTGAGGAAGAGATAATGGAAACACCTCCATTAATAGATAGTATCAAAAAAAATCTAGGAATAAACCTAATCAAGATCTTTTTGATAAAAACTTAAAATCTCTGAAGAAAGAGATTAAGGAAGACACTAGAAGATAGAAGACCTCTCATGCTCATGAATTGGTAAAATTAGTATTGTAAAAATGGCCATCCTACCAAAAGCAATCTAGAGATTTAATGCAATCCAACCCAAAATCTCCATGACATTCCTCACAAGAGAAGAATGTGCTGAAATTCTTGTGGAAGCACAAAAGACCTCAGAGAGTGAAAGAATCCTGAACAAAAAGAATAATGTTGGGGGATTATTTTAAGCTATATTAATGTAAAATAATACAAAATAATACAAAAATTAATGTAAAAATA
>NW_008334672.1:138322-179785 GCF_000622305.1 Nannospalax galili | reverse complement strand
GTAAAATAATACAAAGCTATAGTAATAAAACCAGTATGGTACTGACATGAAAACAAATATGTGGATCAATGGAACAAAATAAAGGAGCTAAGCATGGGCACACATAACTACAGCTACTTGACATTTGAGAAAGCTAACAAAAATGCACACTGCAGGAAAGAGAGCATCTTCAACCACTGGGGCTGGAAAAACCAGATGTTGTTATATAGGAGAATTAAATTAGAGCCATATACATCAGTCACCACAAAAATCAATTTCAAATGGATCAAAGATCTCAGAGTCTGCATTTCTCTTTACATTCCTATCTCCCAGCTTCCCACAGAGAACCCTATTAAACTTCAAACTCTCAATGGCTTTTCTAGCCCAAAGTTCCAAATGTTCCCATGATGGTCCCAAAAATCAACATTGTCAGGTCCATTCCAGCAAGGCCCCACTCCCTGGCACCAATTTCTTTTCTAGCTACTTTCCCTGTTGGTGTGGTAATGACCATCATTGAGGAAAAACAAGCCAGGAGCTCAAGACAGGAACCTGGAAGCAGGAAATGGAGCAGAGATCATAGAGAAATGCCACTCACTGGCTTACTTCTTCTGGCTTGCTCAGCTACTGTTCTTATAAAGCCCAGAACAGCCAACCCAGACTATTATGCTCAACAAAACTGTCCATTAAATTTGAAGTAGAAAAAACATATTAAAGAAATTTATGATTATTAAGCCAGTTCTATGATACCAGAATGAATACTTCAGTCTAAACAGGATAAACACATCAAAAATGGTTAACAATGTCAGAACAATTAATCAAAGATGGTCCTATTAAACCATCAACAAAATTATAAGAATCAATACACATATTTCAATAATAATTGAATACTAGTAGTCTCAATTTTCCAGTAAAAAGACACTGAATAATAATTTGGATTAGAAAACAAGATGCATTGTTTAATTGCTTCCAAGAAAAAGCACTTTACCACCAAAGATAGACAGTATCTTAGGATTAAAGAATGGAAAAAGGAAGGTACTGTAAGCAAATAGAGAATCAGGCAGATGTAGCTACTTTAATGTCGGCCAAAAAGATCACAAATGAAAAATACTTAGAAAAGATAAAGAAGGTATTACATACTAATGAATGGAGCAATATATCAAGAAGACCTTTCGGTTCTAAGCTTATATGTGCCACATATGAGTGTACCAAATTTCATAAAATAATACTAGATGTAAAGCCACAGATTAATCCCAACAGAGTGAATGGGTCATTTCAATCCCTTGCTCTCACCAATAGACAAGTCATCTGAATGAAAAGTAAACAGATAAACACGGGATTAAATGCCATCATAAATCAAATGGACCTAAAAGAAACCTATATAACATTTGTCCCAAACACTCAAGAATACACATTCTTCTCAGCAGCCATGAAACTTTCTCCACAATTTATTGCATATCATGACAGAGCATGTCTCAAAAGTGTAGGCCAATTAAAATAACATCCAGTATTTTATCTGATTGTAAAAAAAAGAAAAAAGAGGTCAACACCAGTAGAAACTACAGAAAGTATACAAACTCATAGAATTTAAACGATTGAATGACATATAGGTCACTGAAGAAATAAAACAGGAAATAAAAAATTTCCTAGAATTGAATGAAACAAAAACAGCATATCAAAATTCACGGAACACAATGAACACAGATGTAACAGTAAAGTTTATAGCACTAAGTGCCTAAATAAAAGAAAATGGACATGTATCACAAATAGATTAATTTATGATACACCAGAAGGTCTTGGAAAAACAAAAACAAAAGTACACCCAAAAAAGTTAGGCAGAAAGAAATCATCAAAATTAGAGCATAAATTAATAGAAATAGAAATGGAAAAAATACAAAGAATTAATAAAAGAGCAGATTCTTTAAAACTTAAACACATTTGACAGTCTAATAGCTAAGTTAATCAAAAGGAGGGAAGGAAGACCCACGTTAATAAAATTAAAGGAGAAAAGAGAATATAACAGGTGCCAAAGGAATTCAGAAAACCATGAGTTCATGCCTTAAAAGGCTTTACTCCACTGCTTTGAAAAGTTTAAAAGATGTAGGTGAATTTCTAGATGCGTATGACATATTCAAACTAAGCCAAAATGAAATGAAGAGTTTAAATAAATCTAAAACAAGAATAAGCCTAACAGTAAGAAAAATCCTCCTGAGAAAATCCCAGGACCAGATGGCCTCACTGCAGAATTCTACCAGAAATTCAAGGAACTAATTCCAATACTACTAAAAATACTCTATAAAATTGAAAAAGAAAAAAGGTTTCTATGGAGCTGATATTACTCTGATATCAAAACAGATAAAGATACCACAAAAAAGAAAATTGCAGATCAATCTCTTTGATGAACACACACACACACACACACACACAGACACACACACACAGACACACATACTCATCAAGGAAAATATTCAATACCAAATACAAGGCAATCAGTGTGGAAAACTCTTAAAAAACTAAAAATAAATATACCGTATGATCGCGTTATATCACGCCTTTGCATATACCAAAGCACTCAACATCCTGCTACAGAGATACTTGCTCAGCCATGTTTGTTGCTGCTCTTTTTACAATAGCTATGAAATGGAAACAACCTAAATGTCCCTCAACTGGTGACATGGATAATCAATGTGGTACATCTACACAATGGAGTGCTACTCAGCGGTAAAGAAAAATAAACCCATGAAATTTGCAGGTAAATGGATGGAACTAGAAACTGTTATACTAAGTGAAGTAACACAGACTCAGAAGAACAAGCAGTTTATGTTCCCTCTCATTTGTGGATCTTAGCTCTAAATCCTTACATGTGAGTATACATCCTGATGTAACCACAGGGGCCAGGAAAATGGAAAGAACCATCAGGGTAAGGGGAAAAAAGAGCTCAAGAGAAGAGGATATGACATTTGATAAAAAATGATGAGAATTCTAAAGTTCCTTACTCAGCACAGTGTCTTGGAGTACAAAAAGTAGTAGACTGTGCATAATTAACTGATGCTATTTGTATAAATCTATAAAAATTACTTGACTTTGGGGGGAAATGAAGTATTGTTTTACCGTAGCTTGGGATCTGAAGCTGTTTTACCAGTTGTCCCTGGTTGAGCTATGCCACCTTAAATCTCTTAGTGACAATGTGATTTGGAGGACTGGAGATGTTAAGAAACTGGTTGAGGGGCTGGAGAAATGGCTCAGCGGTTAAGAACTCTGATTGTTCTCGCAGAAGACCCATCTTTGAATCCCAGCACCCCTATGGCAGCTAACAACAGTCTGTAACTCCAGTTCCAGGGGATCTGATGACCTCTTCTGTCTTCTGCGGGCATTGCACGACATGGGTGCAGTTACCTACATGCAGGCAATACACTCATACACATAAAATGAAAAATGAAAATAATAAATAAAATATTTTTAAAAAGAAACTGGTTGACCTGAAGAACAGTGACAAGCGTGTTCCAGAAGTATGAGATGACTTATTTTTTCTGAGCTACTGCTTGGAATGAGGGACAGACACAGCAAGAGTCTGCAATAATGATGTAAGTTGTGCATTGGTCTCTCCAGCAACCTGAAAAAAATTCATGTACTGGTATCATATATAATGTACACACTTATATACAATATACATATTTACATATATATTTCAATCATGTTTTGATACCATATGCTCACATACATATTCAGTCTACTAAAATTGTAATTTGTTGCAAGTTGAGTGAAGGTGTTTTGAAAGAGTAAAGATGTTTTTTCATTTGGATATGTTGTTGATAATCCGTCACTGAAAACTATAACATTGAGTTCACTTGTGGGCCTTTTGCAAACATACAATCACATCACATTTTCTCCCCATTTCCCATTATCTATCCTCAGAAATCACTGCAAACACATACTTACTTTTATACTGATGTTTTTCATTGTCTGGTAGCACAATACATACAGAGAGAGAGAGAGAGAGAGAGAGAGAGAGAGAGAGAGAGAGAGAGAGAGAGAACAGCAAAAGTTGAAAAATCATTGTTACTCAGACCTTGGGCCTAGAAAAGTCACCCCAGAGGGCAATCTATGTGTGTGCAGCGCATGTGACACAATGAAAGGAATTAGCAGAAGCATGTCTTAGGTTTTACCCTCTGGGAAATAAGACTTTACTTAGGAAATCTGTTTTTATTTATAGACGGATGCAGAGTTTGGGGCTCTTCAAGCTGGCTGTTCTCACACCTGCTTCATCTTATGATAGAGCATTCCTAGAACATTTCTGATTTATCCTTGGAAAGAAAATATAGGGAAATTGAGAGAACTGGGTCACTTCTATACACAAATACCCCTCCTACAGCTATTTTCCAGCACACTCCATGTCCTTAGAGCAAGTAACACCATGAAAGACTCGGACTTGTAATTCTTTAACTGCTGGTTAAAGCTCCATTGTTTCTAAGATATCTATAGAAGTATGTGAACACAGTGAAATGGCTCTCAGGGAAATACAAGAATTATGAGCAAGAAGTCCTGTCTAATAAGGAAAATATTGTGGACTAGGTCTCTTGAGTATGGTCTCTTTTTAGGCCATTGAAGGAGCCCAGGGAAATACAAATTAACCTAGTCCTCATTCTATGAGAAGAAAGTATCAACCTGAAGATCCTTCCCAGGCCAGTGGTAGAGGCTTTGGAGACATGAAGTTCACACTCACATTGGTTCATAGTGTGTCTCTCCATAGATGCAGATGTATGACTTGCATGTTCCAGCATCTTAATTCTAAGAAGCTATGGACAGTCTCTCATTGAGAAGCACAATGTAAATCAGCACATTTGCATAGTTTCCTGCCAATAGCTGCTTTCAAGATAGAAGGACAGAAACAACATTGGGAGATTCAGTGAAATGTCACATCTTGCTAGTCTTTTCACTTCCCACATTGATCCTCTGAGATATTAGAAATCTTGAATGGCAGGTGCATCATATACATTTTTTTTTTTGTCTCAGACTTTTTGATGTGATTTCTTTCCGTGGTTTCATTATGTTCTCAAATTTGATATTTACCCGCAACCTCCATTTGTGTGGTAAGGATAAACAATCCAGTAGCTGCATTAATTCTGGTATTGTGATGACAGGTGCCAGTGCAAAGAGGAACAGGTGTGCCAGCTCATCTTTCTTAACCAGGAGAGATTGTTACTAGGAGTCAGAGTTCTGGGAGAGGCTTTTCTACGTCTGCTAAAGACACAGGATTTTCAGGACGATCCATCTCCACCGTCTGTGGGTGTGAAATGTTCCCACATTATTCTAAAAAACGTGGTCAGAGACTAGGAGACAAATGCTAGATGCTAACTGGATGAGAAAGAGGAGCTTAGTACCTTTTGTTACAGTGACTGGCAGTCCTAAAGCTGGTGACATAGATTAGATGTATGTTAATAGCTCCCCCTGCTGGATTGATTGTCTAAATGAAGCCCGGTGTGCATTTGAACAAGCAAATTCTGCTGTGCTTGGATAAAAGCATCTGAAAAATCATGGCAAAATGTATTATTTCTTAAGCCTACTTAAAAATACACATAATACATATGTGAGTGTCTGTGCATAGCTGAAGGCTATCTAACAACAATCCCAGTGCCAGACAAGGGAAATTTCCCTTCAAGTTGTTGGCCAGGGTAGTTTAAGAGACTCCCAAATTAATTTAAGCTATTGCCACAGTCCTTGATTGCTTCCCAGAAGTTGAAGGGAGGACCCTATTGCTGAAGACAAACATACTTCAGACACACTACTTGGAGTAATTGAGTAATTGGAAGTGACCTGGAAGCCTCGTAACTGAAGGTTAGTTCTCATAGTACCAGAAGGTGCTATGCCATCAGCCAAGGGAGAAAAACAATCAATAAAAAAGCAATCATCCTACACAGCTGTAAAGCCCATGACCACAACAGTAATGCTCCAGCAAAATATCTCTATTGATGCAATAGTGGCACTTTTATATTGGGGATAATTGACAGCTGTCTAACTGGACTTAAGGCCTGCCCAGTAGGAGGGAATCCAGGCATGGTGTCGTGGTACTGTGAACATAACAAATTACACATGGTGGAGAGGTCATAGATCTTAGAGGAGAACCTACTACTGCTGCTTTCATAATCCAATATAATTTCCTAAGCAAATATTATTTCTTACTGTATTCTAAGTACAGGTCTCACTGCTCATCAAAGAACCTTCTATGTGTAGCAGATGAAGACTATTACAGAGATCTACAACTGGTCAAAATGCAGAAAATAAGTGGCTGTGGGTTGCTGAGCCCTAACTGACACATCTGCAATGCAACCCCTACACCCAAGGCTCAGGAAACATTGCAGAAGAGGAGGTAGAAAGATTGAGAAACAAGACACCTGCTGCTAGATAGCACATCCTAGGCATGATAGGGAAACTGCACCCATGAAATCTCCACAATACGGTAGCCTACCAAGATCTGTGTAATGACAGCACCATATGACATGCTAATGTGGATGGGGGAAATTTCATGGGGTCACACTTCTAGATGAAGAGCTATATGGATGCTGAGGGAGGGAGAGTCCATTTTTTCCAGGGACTAGCTCCCTGATAGGTTGTCTAATCCAAAGTGGTGAGCCCTAAACACACGTACACAGGAAAATCAGTAAATGGACTCAATGAATTATATATTATAGATATAATATATTATATATTTGTGTGTATCTGTATATTTATAAGTAAAAATAATATCAAAGAAGAAAACAAAAATTTGAGAAGAGGACATGGAAGGAGTTGGAGTGAGAGGGGTAGAAACGATGCAGATAGTGTTCTCATGTATGAAACGCTCACTAAAAGTTACACAGAAAAGAAAATTCAAACTGGAATTGTTCCTCTCAATGAATGATCAGCAGAACAAAAAGTAAGTGTGCATATACAAGAACACACGGAAGCATAAGCACATGTATGCACACATACAGAGAGAGAGGAGAGAGAGAACATTTCTTGTTAATAAGGAAATATAGAGGACAATTGTAAACACAGCTCAAAAGTCTATGATGTAGAGAGTGTATGAAGTCCTAAACACATTCAATTCATATTCACAGCTATTCTCTGTTTGATATATGAGTTGCATCCAGCTATAATCATGTAGCTTGGAACTATTTTGAACCAAGAATGTACTTAATACACCCAAGCTATGGAATCACCTAAGCATTCATATGCTCAGAAACTAGCATGTGATTCCATTGAGGAAAAGTTACCTAGTATAAAGTAATCATACAATAAAGTTATGAATGTCCCCTGTAGTTTACCATCTATGGGACACTGTGACTGGTTGGCACCCCTAGTGCTCATGTAATTGCCTGAGCTGTGGATTGCTGCCATTGCTCAGCATGGAGCGAGAGTACTGGCACCATGAATCACAAATTCAGAAAATGGTGCATGTTTTGTGTTTTTCCTATTTCCCTATTACTTGTTCATTTGCTGGAAGCCTCTTGAGCACTAGGTATAGGTGTGTACTACCATATACAATGGAACAACGCAAAACAGAGCTTTGTGTCTCCAGACTGGATATAGTAAATTCAAAATAATAAACACATGAAGTTTTTCCTTTACCTTTTTTGAAATATGTGGCAATCTCTGGCATATTTTGCTAATTTCTAAAATAACCCTTTTAATGTTACTTTCACAAGAATTTTGAAAATTCGCATTGTGGGACAAAATGCAAAGAGTAATGACTATAAAATTTATATCTAAGTTAAGAGTAGCATAGTTAATTAGTATGCCTTATATTTTACTGAATTTGCTACAAATCCCTCCTGAGGAACTGACATGACACTGCTTGGTTAGCACAGTGAAATTCAGACCGTTTACCTTTATCTCCAAAATCAAGTTATTTTCATATTAGAAATTACACCGATTAAAGAAATTTAGGAGGGACAACTGGGTACAAATGCTTGACAGGATAGGACTTAGCATATATGGCAGAATGCGTGAGATCCAGTGGGGGTGATTTGGGGGGACACAGATATGAGGGGGGAGTCAAAATTTGATCAAGATCTATTATATGAAATCCACAAGAACTCAATAAAATATACATTATAATCAAAACTATTGACTATTTTATGTTTCCATAACTTTTCCTTTCTCCAAAGAAGATCTTTCTTACTGATTTTTCACCTAGCTGTCATCAAGCACGGGGCGTCTCCCACTTCCACTACTGACATTTTATACTTGTTTCCAAGTTTCATAGTCATTGATTTTTTTTTTTTTGTCTTTTTGAGGCAGGATCTCCCTGTAGCACCAGATGGCCTGGAACTCACTATGTAGAGCAGGCTGGCCTTGTTCTCACAAATATCCACCTGCCTCTGCCTCCTGAGGGCTGGGATTAAAGGCGTGTACCAATTTCTTTTGAAATCTCTTGTACATTACATATGTTTACATGAAGAACTTTTGATCAAGAACTTGGTGGAGGCAGCAGTTACATTTTCAACAGCAGCAGAGGTGGAGTAATACCACAGCAGCTCACCTTTGCCCCACGTTACAGGCAAATATCGTGCATGATGCTTCCTGTTGCTTGCATCATCTTACCTGTCCACTGTACACCCTCCCCTCTGTCCATACATGTTTCTGCAGATGCTGTCGGATAGTACATTGCTAATTTCATTTCTAAGCCTCATGGGAGTGCCCCTAGTTAAGAAGTTCTATGGGAACTGATAAAAAGGGATTCCGACAGCTAATGATGGTGATATGCATTTTACTAATATATTCATTGATCATGGTAAGTTTAGTAAGTTCTCTTTAAAGAAATGTTTAGGCAAAGTGACTAACACTCATAGGCTAGGAATTTCTATCATCTTTGAACAAGGATACGTCCAGAAAACTGATTGTCAAACAGCTCATTTCAAAGGATTTCAAACTACCTCATGAACCTCATAAATTAGAAAGACACAATACAAATGATGATTATTTACATTTTTTAGACAATTTTCCCCTTATTTATCACCCACCAGTTATCTTGTCCACAGTGAGAGGAAGGACAGACATGAAATCAGAGGTAGATGATTTGTGTTTGAGCCAGGGACTAGCCATGTAATCTTTGAGGACTGATCATCATGGGAGCCAGAAAACATCCAAACACAAACTAAATACGAGTTATGTTTGTTTCTTCATATATATTTGAGGGCTACCTCTGGATTTGCTCTTCCTTCTACAGGATAATAGTGACAGCAGGTGTATAAGAAAATCAGTTTCAAGGCAGACATGGTGGCACATGCTTTGAATCCCAGCACTTGGGAGGCAGAGGCAGGTGGATCTCCGTGAGACTGAGGCTAGCCGGGTCTACATAGAGAGTTCCAGACCAGCTGGGACTATATGGAGACCCTGTCTCAAGGGGAAAAAAGGGAATTTAAGTTTCAAGTTTCCCTTTAGTGAGCCACTCAAATCCCATCTCATAGTTGGCTGGATATAGAAAAGCAAATAAATTAGTAGTCATGACTGAGGGCAGGGGAGGGACAGAGAAAGGAGAGAGGAGAGAGGAGAGAGGAGAGAGAGAGAGAGAGAGAGAGAGAGAGAGAGAGAGAGAAATTTATTCTGTGGTGTTTATGCAAAGAAAGAAGGCTTGGAGCTTAGTTGCTTAGTAGCCTGAGTGTGTTTACAGTAGTATCAGGTCTTGTTTCATCCTGATCCATGTAAGCTATGAATATATAAAAAGAGCCTCTGTAGATGTAACCTTAGGTGGTAAGAATATCCTGGATTAACAAAATATAAGTATAATCATAAGTGCCCTTATAGGAAGAGAGCAATTGACAGAGCCTTATCAAAGAACGGGGGAAAGCTGTGTGAACATAGGAACAAAGATGAAGGGATACAGGCACATGGAAGGAGAGCTGCAGCCACCCAAGTCAGAAGAGCAAGGGGCAGAGGCTCCTGTAAAACTTGTGCAGAGAGCCCCACCTACCCATACCCAGATGTTGACTCGTGAAACTAATTGTAGGGTTCTGGACCCCAGATCTACGAAAGATTATGTAACTTCTATAGGCACTCTTTTATATTTTATTTTATTTTATTTTATTTTATTTTATTTTAGGGTCTCCCTGTAGCCCCAGCTGGCTTGGAGTTTTATTTTATTTTATTTTTTAGTGATTTCTTACAACAGCCTTTAGATACTAACTTAGGTGACTCGGGGAAAACCTAGCCCGAGGTTATTGTGTCTGTTTGAAGCTTCCTTCGATTTTCTAATTATATACATAAATATATTGTAGTAATTTTATATAGTGAAATAAATGAAGAGGAAACCTCACAGTATATAGTGAGACACAAAACAGCTCAGAGTAAATATTGAGACCATAATCAAAATATATCAGGTTGGCAAGATCTTACATAATATCTTCATTCGTTTTTATTCAGGGTACATAAAAAGATGAACGAGTATTCTTTATAAAACATACTTCACAGTGGATCACTGACTAAACTCTCAGGTCACCCTTTGATATCTTCAATGCTGCATTTCACAGAGGAGGAAGCCCGTCATCAGAACACATCTGTGGTCTATCCTTGGGTCAGTAAGTTTGGGATCAGATTTGAATTCAGTTCTGTCTGACTTTAAGTGCATTCATTCCTTTCATCTCTGAGATGACCAATGGCCTGTAAAATCAGAGAAGGAAGAAAATAGAATGATACTGCGAGACTCATACCTTTCTGTTATCTCTGCCCCATACCACACTGCCCCTAATTGTCTATGAGTCCAAGAAGCTCTGACTTCATGTCAGATGAGGGGGCAGGGGAGATGGGCACTGCTGTGACAATTGCCTCACCTCTTCTACCCTTCCCCATCGCTCCCATTCACTCCTTCCCTGTCCTGTTCTATACTATAAATTCAAAGTGTCTTCCTAGTATAGAAATCAGCAAACAGCACCTTGCTCTTCACCCAGCTTATCTGTGAACTGACTATGAAACTCCCTGCACAGATTGGCAAAAGATAATGTGTTTTATTCAAGAGATTTTCTACCTAAGATTTCTGGTTGTGTCTGTGCTCATCATATGATATTCTGTTTCATATCAAAATTGACTTGAAATATTTGTGACATCAGAGAACAAACTCTTGGAGGAAAACACAGACCGAGTGTTTCCCAAAGCATCAATTCCTGATCATCGCTCCATGCTTACATAGCTGTCAGGCAACATGGTTCAGGAGATTAAAGCCCTCACTGCTTTGTCAGGGGCCTTTGCTCATTCAGTGGACTGGAAGGAAGAGAATACAAATTCTCAACTTTTCAACTCTAAGATGCTCTATGATCATTCCCATCAATCCAGTGACCCTTCTCTAATACTGCCTCTCCTCCTGCTGTGGATGTTTTGTGATTTTATTGTTCTTACACAGATATTTCAGGATACCCTCTTTATCACAAAATACTTAATTCAGTTACAGCTGTCAGGGTCCTTGCACCTTATAAGGCAACATTCATGGGATTCAAAGATAAGGACATGGATGCCTTTGGGGTAATAAGTTGCTATTTTTCCACCAACAAAATTAGCCTTCCCTGAAGGAGAATAAAAACCTCAAATATATATATGAGATGGTGAGGATGGAAGAAATGAAAAATTGAGGCCTTTGACCTGTGGTGCTCAAGTTTTGGTGGTGCTTCCTTAGCTGTTCATGGTCCTTAGCTGTTCATTACAGACTCTTTGGATTTTGTATCCCAGGAAATGAAATCACCGTTAAGGTAATTTAAGGTACCAATAGGGACTGCTCTATTTGCCCACATAAAACCTATTACCTTAGACATGAACTGTGTCTGCATAAACCAAACTCAGCATGTAGGGAGGAAGACATTTCTGGTGCTATTCAAGGCCTAGGACAAGCAGGAAGGGATTTATGAATAGATTGCACCATGGTGTCACAGTCACTTGTAGTTATGTCTCAGTAATCTGCGTTTCAATGCTTCATTTCTATGATGGTTAGTATTGATTGCCAACTTGACAGGATCTAGAATAACCTATGAGTCAAGCCTCTGAGCACAAGTTGAGGCAATGTCTAGACTAGGTTAAGCCTGGGCATGTCTGTGAAGGAATTTCTTGATTAGGTTAATTGAGGTGGGAAGACCTACCCTTAACACTGGGGTTTCCTTCTAGCTGTGATCCAGATATAAGAAAGTCTGAAGGAAAAGCTTGTGTCTTTCCAGGAGGCTTCCTGGCATTCACCATCAGATCAGGACTGCTGAGACATTGAGCTTGATGGACTGAACAGCTATCAGGTTCTCAGCTTCTCCACTGTGAAAATAGCCATTTTTGTAGAATAGGACTGTTTAATGTAAACCAATCTAATTAAATACATTTTAATACATATTCATTCTGTTGGCTGCCTTCCTTTAGAGAACTCTTATTAATACATTCTCCTTTATACAGGTTTATGGTGTTTGTCCATCTACATGGATGTTAGCTTCATATTAAATGGAAAGTCTCTTAGAGACATAGAAAGGAAAACTGACATCTTTTCACCATGATGTGCCTACTCACTGCTAAAGACATAATAAAGAATACCATGTTGATGGTGTATGGCGGGGTCATGAACTGAGCCAGATTAGAAGGTTTGATGAACTGTCCTCTCATGGGGCCTCCCCACTCCTCTGCTCTCCACAAAGCCAGGCTCAAGCCAAAGTGCACTTGAACCTTTAGGAATATGATGATGAAGAGGGAGCTGAAGGAAAACCCCAGAGGCCCCTGACTTCTTCCTTCTTGGAGACGGTTGATCCTGGGGAGGGTCCTGAAATGGTCCAGAGCTCCATATTTATTCTACTTCAGGTTCTAGAGATGGAAGAAGAAGCACAGACTTTTGTTGAAGCCATAAGCACCTCTGTTTACCCCTCAGACTGAGGAACTGTAGCAAATACTACCAAATGGAGGAAAGGGAACAAATACGAGGGCTTGATAGGAAATGGAAACTCCAAACCAGAGACACAGTGCAACCCATTTAGCAGTCTGCCGTGACCGAAGTCTAGAGATTTTGACAATGATGAGTCTGCTAGTGATACATACATTTATTATTTTTGTGTGTTAGCACACAAATGTTTAGTATAATATACAAAATAACAATGATTAAGAAGTCATTATAGGGCTGGAGAGATGGCTCCCTGGTTAAGAGCACTGGCTACTCTTGCAGAGGACCCTAGGTTTGGTTGAACCCACATGGCAGCTAACAACCCTCCATAACTCCAGTTCCAGGGGATCCAAGGCCCTCTTTTGACCTTGCTGGCACTGCATGAGGGTACACTTACATACATGCAGAAAATTAAGAAGAAGAAGAAGAAGAAGCCATCACAAAATAATTTTAACTATATGTGTCTTTCCAATGAGTATTATAGTAATTATTTTAAATGAAACAATTATAGAATTGTTAGAAATATATCACAAAATGTTTTACATCTTCTACAAAACATTTGAGAGAAAGAGAAAGACTTGAAAGTGCCATATTCTAGTATTTACTATGGCTTGTTTAAAAAATAACATTCTGTATGATCTTAGTACAGCTAAAATGGAGTACCTATACCTAAATCCAATTCAAGTTTAACCAGTTTCCCCAAATATCCTTTCTAATAAATGGGTCATGGGCAGAAGTAAATTTTCATCAACAAAATTTGTGCTGTCCTGGTCTGGCTTTGGACACGAAGGGACACAGCCCAGCTGAGTTACTAAGACCAACAAACCCTGCAGCTGTGCCAGCCCTGTTCAGCCCCTGATGATATGCAAGGCGCGCAAGGCACAGCCCACTGCCCCAAGGACCTAATCGGCTGTTTACACCTTGTTCAGGCGTCAGTCCCAGCGAGGACACAGCATGAAAATGAGGGCCTCCATCCTGCCTGCTCAGACTCCCAGGAGAGGAAGGAGAGCTCTGGGAAACAGCTTCTGCACTGTGGTCAGGGCTGCTTGCCTCTTTAGGGAAGTCATTTGTAACAAAATTAACCACGTAAATATTGTTGTATGTTTTGAATCTCATGTTGGACTCTAACATCCATAAGACCCATGTTCCATCCCCCCTTTCTGTTTCTCTGGGGGACAGAGTTGCCATCACTTGCTGGGCTACTCATGGCATTAATAGTTTGTTAGACCTGTTTGAGTAGAAACCAGTGAAAGCCCTGTATTCCTGGTTTCGCATGCATCCAGCTTAGAATCTGGGGTTCCATTGAGGTTCAGTGGCAGTTGGTCTGGACAGATGACACTCTATCAGCAGCCTGGAATGTGAAGACATTGATATTGTCACTGTCAACAGTATTGGAAATCTCTTCCCACAGTGATTCAAGTCACAATCGAAGCTATTCGAGGACGTAGCAAAGTGAGTCAGGGCTGCCTCACTGTCCCTCCTGGTTCTTCCAACTACTGATCATGTTTCTCAGGTGCAGCCAGGTTGGTGTGACATTATTGCTATTGTTGATTAGCCTATTTTATTGATTGATTACTTGGGGGTGTTCTGTTGTTATCATTGTTGTTTGTCAGATTTATCTCTCATCTTTGAAATGGTATATGTTAGAAATATTATCATCGTCATAGACAATGAAAAATTTCAAAAGAAAGTCCTTCTAGCTATAAGACTAAAAAGATGGATTCCTATAGCTTTAAGAATAGGGGGTAGGATCCCCGTGTCACAAATCTAAAGGCCAGACTTTGCACTCTGCCCAAGGACATTTCTCTATTCCTATGCTAACAGAAGATGTATAGTGTCATGTTATAGAATTTTATATTTCTAGACTAGTGAAAGTTCCAATGAACACAAACTGTCCACTTCATTTTGTAAGTGGTTATAACTATTGGAATATTTATGTTATCATTTCCATAGTAAGCAAATGTCATTTTACATACGTATGAAAAGACTTGTTTAACCAGTATTAGACTTTGGGATGTTAGTAATTTTATTTTACTGTAAATTACACTTGTTAAGCAAGATTGTTTTTCAAAGAAACTTTGGATATTCTCTAATTATAACTGGAACAAAAGTTAGATTGAGAAAAATACTTACAAATTTGTAAATACTTACAAATGCTTGAAGTAAATACCTGTTGGGGAACCAAACTGTTTCTATTATGCTACCCCTGAAACTCAGCTGTGATTGCTCTCCATTCCTCCCTGTCCATTGTGACACCTGGAAATCACTAATAAACTATATTTTCCAGCTTTTTAAATAACTGTTGTAAAACAGCTGAGAAAAAAGGAACTTAAAAAATGTTGTGGCCTCTGCTTGGGGCTTCATTGTTTCTGGGCCTATAGTGAAATAGAACATGCTGGTAGAAGTGTATGATGGAGAAGATCAACTAATCTCAGAATGGCTGGGGGAGGCAGGAGAGAGAGAGAGAGAGAATGCAAAAGCAAAGCATAAGAGAGAGAGAGAGAGAGAGAGAGAGAGAGAGAGAGAGAGAAAGAGATTTCAAAGGTATGTGTCCCAGTTAGCTACTTCTTACAAGACCCAACTTCTAATATTTTCATCTTTTTTAAATAATGCTTTTAAATTATGAACCCATGATTCTAGCAATTTATTGATGAAGTCAGAGACTTCATCATTCAGTCGCCCCTCAAGAATGCTTGAATATTGCCACATTGAGAAGTAAGCTTTCAAAATATGAGATTTGGGGGTTGGCATGTCTTATCCAACCCATAATTTATTTTGTTTGTGTGGGTTTCATGTTAGGATGCGTTCATATCTCTTGTGGTCTTTCAGGATGAGCTTATTTAAGTTTAATTCATATTTTATGTGTCAGCCTCCAGACTTTTTGCCTTGTAATGTGGTAATATATTGTTATGTTTGCTGTATTAAGTTACTTTCGTTGCACGGAATAAATTGGGAAGTACTACATGTTTTTAAATTACCTAGAAGAGTATTACCTTCAAAGAATATTTTGAAAACCTGGCAAGTAGAATAATTTAGTTTGTGTGTAGTTCAATAGTAGAGTATTTTCTAGCAAGCAAAAGGTCCTGGATTTGACTCCCGGACTTGTAAACAGTGAGATAACACACACACACACACACACACACACACACACATCTCGCTAATTTCTATGAAATTTTCTCTCAGACCTGGATAGGATGTTAATCGTTTGAAGAAAATGTAATTAAAGAAAACTACTTTTACAAGTTACTTTAGCATAGCAAATGATTCAGAAGTTGTAGAAGATAATTCCTCACATGCATGTGCTTCTAGAAGGTAATGTTCTCAAACTTTTAACAGCTGACAGGTTTTATCTAAACTACTTTGGAACACAGAAACCAGCAACAACTTGCAGTTTGGATATTTGAATTAATGAGAGCACTTTGACATTACTCTCACGGTCTTCCACAAGGGCTTACAAAAACAGTATAGGCATCACGCACACATCTCATGACTGAACACTGCTCACAATATCACCAAGAAGCAATTTACAATGGTCTTTCTATGTTTTTGAAAAATGTTCATCAAAGACTCATGTGTGGAAGGCTTATTAGCTGGTTGCTGTGTGACTGACTTCCCAGGGAATTTTGAAAATTTGGAGGAGGAGAACATAAACTGCTTATGTTGAACACAGATTAGCTATAGATAAGTGGGGCAAAGTTTTACAAGGTGAGGCCATCTTTGGGATAAGAGGACTGTCTCTAAGGAGAAACAATTATGGTTTTGCTTTTTAAAATGAATGTTTACGTTATCACACGAATAATGGACTTCATTATGGAATTATTCATCTTTTTCCTTATTCATCTTCTCCTTCCTAACCACCTTACTGAGGGGAGAGGGAAGAGAGAGTGATGGAATAGATGTGATACGTAAACAGCAGAAGGACTGTTTGGAGTGGTAAATGTAAGGCTTTGTTTATTGTTTCAATAAACATTCATGAGCATGGAACAGTCTTTGTTGGTTTAGGGATATAGATGTTAACTGATTAACTTTTCTCATACTTCCTTCCTCCCAGCACTTGTAATTAAATTCAGGACATCTCAGAAATTTCCATTTCTCCTGTTACACAGACAATGGCTGGCAGTGGATAAAACAGTAGTGAAGACAGACTAACAAGATTTCTGTGGCCCTGAGCACTCGACCTCCATAGCCTCTCCAATGTGAACTGCAGAATGTTGAGTAGAAAAATATGGTGTAGGAGCTGGAGTGATGGCTCTTGCAGAGGACCTGGCTTCAAGTTCCAGCACCCACATGGTGGCTAACAACCATCTGTAACTCCAGTTCCAGGGGAATTCAATACCCTCTTCTGACCTCTGTGGGTATCACATGACACAAATTCACATAAATACATGCAGGCGATACACTTATATACATAAAATTAAAATAATAAATAAAATATTTTTAAATAAGAAAAGAAAAATGCCATGTGGCATTTGACTCCAGATATGATACTGGAATCTGCTTTATACCCTATTAGCATTTACCTGAAAAGTATATATCAATGTCTAATTTATCAGTAGTCTTGTATAGTAAATGAAAACCATTTACCTTTTTTATATAAACGAGAAACAAGCAATCAACAATGTAACACGTTAAAAAATGTACAAACAGAGCAGAAAGAGGAAAAGGAGAAGGAGGAAGAGGAAGAGGAAGAAGAGGAAGAGAACATACTATAAAAACAATACCCAGCAAAGATAGAAACCTCAGCGTGTCTTTCTACCTTTAGCCACAAGAGGGCACCCCATCCCAAGAGCGAAGGCAGAGAGCTCGGCCTGTCTCTTGAAATAAACTCGGAAGTTTGGACAGATTTTGTGTATCACTGTTGTTACTATTTCATCATGCAATCGCACAGATCACCTTTTAATCCAGGAATAACTTCACACTCCCTGCTGCCCATTTGTCTAGCAGATACCATGTCCACAGGACAGCAATAGAAAAAGATTCAAAATGACCCAGTCAGTGGGTAATTGGCTACAAACCAGTTATTCTATCACATAAAAAAAGTGTTCTTAAGTCTGATAACTTACCTAAACTTAATTGATGTTCAAATATTGGGGGGGGGGGTCAAGATATTGTGGCAAGTGGCAGGGCTGTCATTTGGGTAGGTTACAGCAAGTAATGATGGATGGGAGGCACCTGGAGGACATGGTATATAAATGTATACATTTATCTGTATCACGAACATGTGTGAAACTATATCTATTATGCACTTCATATCTCTGTCCCCCAAAGTATATGTGTTTTACTTAACAAAATAACAAAAAGACCAAACTTAAACTTTAAAATAATTGACTACAAAGGAAATAAGCAAAAACAAGCACGGAAAGGTACCTGTGATGAAGAAAAGGGTGAATTTACCTGGGATAGCGTGATGAACTAGAAATCAGGGAGAGAAAAAAGGAAGGAACATTAAGGTCTACGCCTCCTGCTAAAGGAGTAGAGATTTCGGCTCTCCTTACTAGTGTTCTTTGAAGTGTTGAAGACATTAGTCGTGGTCTTCAAAGCAGAGAAACTCAGTCTCGACTTCATCCCCAGCATTCTGTCTCACATCTCTGCACCTATAAGGAGTTGCCTGTTGCTCCCTGGGGAGGACCACCTTTCCAAGTCTGAGATAAAAACACAAAGCTGTGATATGGCCGTGACTGACGGAGACTCCTTAATTTGATTTGAAATGAGTTCCTTACTCAGATCTGCTTTACTCCAGCTCCTGATGCTCTGGATCCCTGGTAAGTGTGGAGGGAGATGAGGAAGGAAAATGAGGAGCAAGGGTAAGCTTTGGTGCTTCACTAGTGTCTGGAGTTTGTCAGATAGGCAAGTCTTGGCTTCAAGATGAAGCATGTGGGTATTTAGATCTATGGAAAGGAGGAACATTCCTGAAGGAGCAGGCGTCTGTGCTCTTGTGTAAACTCTATCACAAATAAAGCAGGGGAGGAGGCGAAGATTACCTCTAGAGGACATTTAATGCCTTTGCATTGCTCATTCTCTTGTGAAAACAAATATTGTAGGGTTCTGAACTAAAAGTGCCGACACAAAAGTAAACATGTTACTTGAAATAAATAACATAAGGAATCACATCAAAAGTTGTTCATAATGATCGATAATAACCTTGTGCTTCTCTCTCTTTATTTCAGGTATCAGTAGAGCTGTAGTGATGACCCATACTCAACTCTCCTTTCCTGTCACCTTTGGGAAGCCAACCTCCATCTCCAGCAGATCTAGTCAGAGCCTTCTACACAGTGACATAAATACCTATGTGTATTCGTTCCTACGGAAGTCAGGCCACAATGCACAGACTCCAAGCTATTTGGTTTCCAGTAGATTTTCTGTGATCCCAGAGAGGTTCACTGGTAATAGGTCAGGGATAGATTTCACAATCTAAGCCAGCAGAGTAGAGGCCGAGGACTTGGGAATCTATTACTGCGTGCAGCATATACATCTTCCTCCAACACTGATACGGTCCTGGTCACAAATCTCTGCTTGGGGAGCCCCAGCTACCATGTGTGCTGCTTGTCTAGAGAGTGAGTCAACAGATCCTCTGTTTCTGTGAGAGAGCTGCCAGTGAACTCAGGGCAACAGGATGCTGCAGAGTGCTCTGGACCATGAGTGCCTTGGCTTTACTTTGAGTGAGACCCATTTCAGGCCAGGAGCTGAAGCAGTCTTGACATCATATTAGCAGCAGTAGAATAGAATGGAAGTGCCTTTTCAGCAACCACACATGAAACACCCGGGAGGAGGGAAACACCATTGGAGAATTTCCTCCCTCAGATTGGTCTGAGGCTATGTTTGTGAGGCATTTTCTTGAACGTATCTATGACACTGATTGCAGGAACAGCTTCATGCATGCATATGCTCATCTGTAAACCTATTAAATTTTATATGTTGTGCATGCCAATTCTTCTGAACCTCTGCAAAAGCTCGATAAAGTGGCTAAATAAAAAAGAATGTGGCTAGAATGTGTTCCTGGCTCAATAATGCCTATGACGGTGGATGGAAAGATGGCTCGGTGGTTAAGAGCACTGGGTGCTCTTGCAGAGGACCTGGGTTTGGTTCCCAGCACCCACATGTGGCTAACGATCATCCGTTAACTCCAGTTCCAGGGATCCGACACCGTCTTCTGACCTCCTCGAGCATTGCATGACACGAATGCACTTACATATATGCATACACAGACAGTAAAAATAGTAAGTAAAATTTTTTTAAACTGCCTGTGATGGAGGTGTGAAGCCTTTTCTAAAATCTATAAATTGTCACTCAGTAAAGCTTGTAGATAATCATTCTGCTTCACAGGGAACCCAAGATCCTATTTTCTCGGCTTTTGACAATGTGTCTGCTGTATGCGCCCATTCCTGTGGACATGCGCACATGTGCATGTACATGTGGGTGGAGGTCAAAGGTTGACATATAAGTAAAAGAAGCATTTTAAAAGTCACTCCTAATTGTGCTCATGAAATGTTAGTTCTTCAATTATTCCCTCTATCAAACATTCAGGTTTTATTTTCCCTTTTCTGCTGTGTGTGGAGTATGTACCTGCAGGTATGCGCAACATGAGCACACAGGGAGGTCAGAGGTCAATGGAGGGTACATTTCTCAATCTCTCTACATTTCTTTAAGAGAGTGTCTCTTACTGAAACTAGAGCTCATCAATTAGATGAGGCTGGATTAGCTCTAGGGATCCACCTTTTTCTGCTTGCCACTCAAGAGCGGGGTTATAGTCAAGTCCTCTTGCTTGTTTAGTAGGCACTGTACCAGCAGGGCCATATTCCCAGTCCAATATCCAATACCGTAGTCCTAGTAACATCAATTTGTACCCAAATGTTTAAGGGTTTTTTTCCTCAAGTAAACACAAAAACCTACAAAGATGCTCAGCTGTACACACAGGTAAGCTGACATTTCCTGGGCTGTGGATGAATGTTTTCTGTCTTTGTTAACCTTCCCGGTTGCTCATAGACTAACTGGACAAAATGAAATAGGAAGCAGTTGCTCACGTGAGCATATTCTACTTAAGCTCTTCACCTGCTCTAAGATCCTCTTCAGGGTCCTTATCTGAAGGGGTCGCTGTCTTCAAGGAATTTCTGCTTATAAGCCACAACTTGCTTGGAAATTGTGTATATTTCTACTGTTTTAAGTTGAGGTTTATTTGCTTGATCTTGTGAGAAAGGTGATGGATACAGGTGGGAGGGAGATGGGAAACCTGGGGGTCAAAGTAATTAGAATGCATTGTATGCACGCATGAAATTGTGGTAGAAAAATTTAATAATGAGTATAAAAGGAAAAAGAAAACATGATTCACTTGAGAAATGAGACTGACAACCTTCTCAATAAACTCTTTTCCTCCTTTTTACTATTTGAAAATTTAATACATTCACATAATGTATTTTGATTAAATCCACCCCGTTTCCCCCCACGGTTCCTCCCTTACCAGCCACCACTGCTTCTTGCCAACTTCATGTGCTCTGTGAGACTTACATTGCTGCTTAATATATGCTTTACTTTGGAAAGTTTTCCTTGTATGGATGAGAATAATGTGTACTCTAGAGCTGATATATATATTTGTTAGGTCTCCTTGATCAACAGTGTTCATAAACGCTGATGCTTATTTCTTTCTTGATGACCTGTCTGTTGATGAAACTGTTACATGGCCCTCTTTCATCATTGCGTCAGAATCTTTGCTTCACTGTAGATCTAGAACTATCTTGTGTATTCTTTTTGTGAAAAATATACACACAATTATGTTTTATAATCATTATGTCATCTTGCCAAATTTACCCCTTTACTGTTACATAAACTAAATAATATATATATTTTTTCACAGTAGTCACCAGAAAATTTCAAAGTGCCTCAGATGATAAAACTCTTGTTTATAAAATATATAAAGGCATATTTGTGCTTACATGTGTTTGTGTTAAGTTTTAGAAAATTTCTTGCACATTCATTTAATTCATTCAATCAATAAAGCATTATTTGAATACACACTACAGTCTGGAAATATTTTTAGGTTGTAGATGGAAGAAATTTCATATCATCTATATTTTGCATCTCAGATGTTCTCCAAATGCCAGTATATTAGTAGCTTAATTTAAAGTGCATTATTGGATGATGGTGAAATATTTAAAAGAAACACAGAATGCAAAACTGTATCCACCTTAAAGTCAATCCAGCCTACTCTAGCCAGGCTACATCCCAGGCACCTTTCCAGGAGCAAGTCTTTCATTATGAAAATCAACCAGTAAAGATGGTAGAGGCAATATTTCTACCAAATTCATAAATAACATTCAGATATAAGAAGCAGTTTTAAAATCAATAAAAAGTATATCTTTAAATGACCATAATATTTCCTAAAAAGAGAACTTGATAAGCAACTCAATGAATCAAAAATAAGAAAAGTAAATGAAAGAAAATTGCATGAAGAAGCCTACGTAACACATGCTGCATTATTAAGCAAATAAGCATTTATATGTGGGTTTTCCAGACAGAGTAGGGGAAAGGCATAGAAAACACATTTAATAAAATAATATCTGAAAATTTCCAAAGTCTTGGGAATATGTAGATCCTAGAAGCTCAAATTTACCAAGTGGATGCAAAAAGGCCCTGCCCAGGGCTCAGTATACTCAAATTGTCAAAACTCAGAAAAGTCATTTAAAAAGAGAAAAGTGTTAAACCACATATAAGGGAATCTTAATCAGACTAAGATAAAATTTTTCAGCAGAGAGTTTACAGTCCAGAAAAAATTGGATAATGTGTTGAAATTTCTACCTAAAAAAGCCAACTAGAAGTAAAACTACTATTCCCGAGAAAAATATTCTTTAGAAGTGAATGAAAAACATTTTTAAGACAAGCAAAAACATGGACTTTATTACTGCAAGGTAAACATTTCAAGAAGTATTTCAGAGAGCCCATTAGCTGGAAAACAAATGGAAGACATTTCATCCTGAAAATATATGAGTGTATATAATTCATTAAAAAAATCTACAAAAGAAAATAATTATCAGTATGAAAAAACACTCAACGGCAAAGATAAACAGTAAGAGGAAGAAAGGGACAAAAATGTGGGTACAAAATATTTGGATAAGTCCCAGCAGTGTGTCCTTATCAATTGGCAACTGTGACTATAAATGAATAAAAAGTTTTCAGTCAAAGTGGTTAGAATGACTGAATTGGGGGAAAAAAAAATGCCCGATTGTTCTTTTGAAAAGCAATTTTTCAGTGGACACATTTAAGCCAAAAGTAGGGATAAAGGAAAGTACTTTACATAAATGAAAACAAAAGGAAGCAGGATATGCAATATTTAAACTATATAAAATAGAATTTAAGACAAATCAAAAGGGAGATGAATGAAATCACTATGTACAGTAATCAGTTTAAGAAGATATATCTCAATTAAATGGTTGCTAAATTGAATAATTTTGAGGAGTGAATGTAGGAAGACATGTTGGATCATGTTCTGGTTTGGTTTCTATTGTTATTTTAAAATATTTATCAAAACTAATTTGGGGGAGAATGAGTTTTTTCATCTTATAGCTCCAGGTAACAGTTCATCAAGTGGGAAACTGGGGCAGGAACTGGAGGCAGGAGCTCTTTGGTAGGAACTGAAGAAGAGCCCACAGAGGAGAGTTGCTTACCGGTTTGCTTCTCTGGCTTGCTCAGTTACTTTCTTTCCTTCTTTCTTTTTATTTTATGTGTGTATGAGTGTTATACCTTCATGTGTGTAAGTGCACCCTTGTCGTGCAGTGCTTGTGGGGTACAGAAGAGGGTGTTGGATCCCTGGAACTGGAGTTACCACCATGTGGGTACTGGGAATCAAACCAGGGTCTTTTACAACAGCCAGCGTTCTTAACTGCTCAGCCATCTCTCCAGGCCCTCAGTTACCTTTCTTAACACTGCTTAGGCCCACCTGCCTAGGGATGGCACTGCCCACAGAGGGCTTGGCCTTCCTAAATCAACCAGCAATTAACAAAATGTCCCACAGACATGGTCACAGGTCAGTCTGATGGTGGAAATTCCTCACTGAAGTCTTAACCTTCCCAAGTGTCTCTAGTTTGTGTCAAGTGGACAGAAACTAACCAGCACAGGACAGCATGGGCTTACCCCCATCATTCCTGGTTACTCAGAGGTCACTTACCATTCTCCTGAGGCAGGTGTAACACCCAAGCTGTTGCAGCTGATGAGTTCAGAACTGGGTGACACTTAAGATACAGCCAAGACATTCAGGCTCCAGAGCATTCAGCTGCAACCAATTACACTACATTCTCCAGCATCTCGCTTTCACAAGGATTCAGGATGTGTGCTGAATTCCTAAGACAAGCAACATGTTTGGCAGCTCAGCCACTCCAAGCAAGGAACTTTTCAATCACGTCTGTACCACTGTGAGAACATACTGAGCTTGCACGCCATAACAGGCTCCAATGTCCTCAGCCTCCACTGAGCTGATTTTGAGTGTGAACTGTGTTTCTGATCCACTGCCATGGAGTCTATCTGGAGCCCTGTATTCCTGGATGGAAGGCCCGCAGATGAAGAGCTGGGGTCCTGGCCTTGCCCATGCAGGTACCAATTACATAATGCCATTTTAATTAATTGAATGTAGAATTGTCTACTGAATTCCAGCTTCTGAAATGTATTGTTTCTTCTGAAATAAAACTACTTAATAGTTTATTAGCAGTGAATCATCTTGCAGCAATGTAACTTTAAAAAAGAAACAAATTACCAATTTTAAGTGCTGCCAGATGCAGTAACTTTGTTTTAACAGGCAGCTTTTGTTCTTTTCTTTATTACGCTTTGCATCTCCAGGCAGTTTTCCCACATTCAGGTAAAATGTTTAGCAAGTTGTAAACAATGCTTTCTGAAAGTGTGAAAGAGTGGAACTTTGAATAATCTGAGAGACATTCTATATACTTTTAAAATCAGAAATCAATTGGGATGCCAGAAAGAACAACTTGCATCTTTAGTTTTACAGATAATATGGAAGTTGGTATTCGATAAATGATTTTTACAGCAAATATAAAGATTTTGTTAATTTATAATTTATTAATGTGGTGATACTATGATTGAAAATGTTATGGATACTTTTAAATTCAGTCTTTGTAAAAAGAAATGTACGGAGCAAAATTATATGAATAAATATTCCCCCCAAATACATCTGAGTTAAAAATACTATCAGGGCTACAATAGCGAATGCCTTTTCAAAGGATATATTAAAATACCAATGAGTAGATTTGACATTCCAAAACAGGGAGAGTGCTGTCAGTGCCTTCATTTGGTGCAGTCAGCACAGACCTGTTTCCTCATTCAGCCTTCCACGATATATTTACGTATTTGATTTTTATTTAATGTTGTGGCTCTTATCCTCATACCTCCATTCAAATGTCATCCCCAGCGCTCACTGACAACATAACTTTGGGCAAAGCATTTGTGTGCTCTGATGATTGGTTCCCTTATTTACTGAAGGAAACATAAAATATATCAAAGGATGTACTCAAGGTTTAATAAGACAGGTGATTACAGAGCATAATTTTTAAAGAAAAAAATATAACTGCTATGTAATATGTATTCTTGTATAACTTAAAATGGAGCTTCTATATAATTCATCATTAACCAGAAGTTATCGCCAATCAAAAGTCATCAAGTTGTTCTACAAATAATGTTTAACACTCTGTGCATTGTGGTGTTTCATGTTTAATTTTTACTCATTTTGCATCAACAACTGTGACACCTCTAGAGTGGAGTAGAGTACATGGTAATAGAAGTGGACATGGGAAGGCTGGAGCAGAGAAGGGAGTTAGAAACTGTATGTTAATATCAAAGTAGTTTCTTGGTGCATATAGACTAGCAACTGATTGGTCATAACTACAGTCATTAGTGCATTTAATCACTTTTATTTGCACAGGATAGAGGGATTGGGGTGAGCATAACAGTCAGCTCTTCTCTCTTTCAAGCCTGGTTGTTCTGCAGGAATGTGGGACCTCTTCATTCTGCCAAACAAGTGGTCCCTGAATTATAAGATAAGAACCTGAACTTTGGAGGCCACTGCTTCACATTCTTCCTCCTAGACTATAGGGAGCACGCGCTGGGCTCTCGGGGTCCCTGCGCGCACTCTCGGGATGGCACGGCGGGTTCGCAGGCTTCTCCGCCGAGCGCCTGGAGGAAGGCGGGTCTGGCCCCTTGGGCTTCTCCGTGTCTCTATGGGCCTCAGGCGTGGGGTGTGGGGGTATATCGGGGTCGCTCTGGGCCCCTGGATCTCGGGGTCCCCGCCACACCTGGCGAGTCGCGGCACGGCTCTGGCCACAGGCGTCTCTGGGAGCGGCAGCAGATAGGTCGCTGTCCGCTGCTCTGGTGCCGGCAGTCTCTCTGCTACTGGAGCGTTGTCCAGCCGAATCCTGTCCCTATTTTACCCGTGTACTTTCCTCAGGATGCGAGGTCCACTGGCCACTGAACCCCACGGGAAGAGTACGAGGACAGCGAAAGTTAGGATGTCTGTAAGTCGGTCACCGGGGAGTGCGCCCCCGGGAGAGGCTAGGTCGCCGGTAGTAAGGCACAGGACTCAAGACTAGGCTTAGTCTGTGTTACAGCTTTATTAAGTGTCTCTGCTCTCAGTAATTCAGCAGCTCTGCAACCCAGCTCTCTCTCTATTAAGAGAAGACTAGGATACTTATACCATGGGGGTAGTGGTAAAAGCTTTGGCTGTTAGATGCTTTGTGAGGCATTCTATTTACATATGGAAGTGGGTTTTCTGCCAGACTGCTGTCTGCCTGGGAAAATCACACAGGAAAGCATGGTACCTTTCAGAGCCAAAGGCCATGTTTACGCTAGAGCATTTGTGGTGGGCACTTCAAAAGGAGAGTCAGGAAAGATGCCAGGAAGGCACCCTGCTATGAAAGGAGCCCTCAGCACATGATCCCGAGCTGCATGAGCTGTCCGGTTGTGAAGGGACTTCTACTTTGCATAACAGAGGTCCCCAACATTAGACAGTCTCAGAGAATCTGCTGTGCTGTTCTCCAGACCACCGACAAAAGCTGGCCTCCCCAGGCAGGGACAGGGAGGTTTCTGATGGGGCTCTACCACTGCGGGAGGAGCTTCTGCACTTTGCATGCAACACTAAGCTCCAAAATCCTCAGCTTCCACCCTGATGATTGTCAGTGTGAAATCTTTCCTTGACCTGCTTCCACTAACCCTGTCTGCTACCCAGAGCTACGGTTGGAAACACAAGAGCTCAGGAGCTGTGAGACTGGCCTGGCCTTTGCACTTGAGTGCTCTGATGATTGGTTCACCAGTGCAAATAGGTGTTTCCATTACTATGGCAGAGGCTCTTACTAGTCCTATGGGAGGTGGAGGACAGTTCTCCAGTGGTGACAGGTAGGGAGAGAGGTGTGTGGGTCATGACAATATCCCCACTGGATTCTGAAATAAACATAAGAGAGAAATGCTAGGTTACCTACAATTATAATGGGACCTAATTCATGATTTCTTTTTGTTGTTTACTTCCAGTTCATCATGTACATGATTTTCATTCATATTCTAAAACTATTCAACATAGAAGTCACCACTATTTACAGAACATACAGGTGCCTCTGGAAGCCACTTACAAGATTTTTTATTCTTGTCATTGTTACTACCAGAGCACAGGTTCTTACCCTGGAACCTTCCTCATTCTCTGCCCCAAACCTCAAATGCTACAACCTGAAGACCAATACCTTGTACTTCACACTTGGACAATAAGACCCCGAGGCTCACAGTTCTTACACATCCACTTTGTTCATTTTCTCTACCCTTACCCCGAATCTAGAGCAAAAGCAGGCGCAGGAACTGAGCGTTCTGAGAAGTCGAGATGATGAGCAGTCTTCAACAGTCAACACACTTTCATTTTGGACTTGCAAGGAAAGGTCCTCCTTAGGGAGCAATAACAAATCTCCTGGTGTGTGCAGCTGTTTGAGAAGAGCCAAGGATAGGGTAAAGCACACTCTTGTGAGCAGAGGCAAAGATTGTCTTCTTGTTTGGAGGAAACCTTAAGAAGCTCATGCTACCTGAGGCCGTGAGCACAAGTATTTCAGTAGGAAATTCTAGATCTGGGCATGAGGGAAGGGGCTTTCCCTGCCATTCTAAGACAACATCAGAGACTCACATGTTGATCAGTCTCTTAGAGAGGAATACAAATCTGTGTGGCATCTCCCAGCTGGTGTAGAGAAAGGCACCACCTCCACCTCCAATATTTTTAATTCTCCAATGTTTTAACAAACATCATCATAGACTTGAGGTACTGCAAGGAGTCTGACATTTCTTGTTGCCACATTAGCTGTTTAAGGGATATGATTTAAAAGGCTTAGAAACAATCTTTCTGTGGGATATATTAAATTTAACTCTGTAAAGAACACTGGACTCAGTGGGCTAATTTTTTAAAGGACACGAAAATGTGGGGGATGAGGGAGGTTCATGAAAGGGGTAAGGGAGGTTCATGAAGGGATGAGGGAGGATTGTGGGGTGAATATAACCTAAATTCGTTGTAGAAATGTATGAAATTCTAAAAGACTAAATAAAAATTACATTAAAAAGTCACTCACAAAAATACCATTTTCACAAAATATACTTTAAAATGTTTGAATTTTAGGGAGGATTGCAATTTTGTGAACTTAATATAAAATTAAATAATGTCCAATATCAATCATGTGAGATAAATATAAACTTTCAGACTCCAGAGGTCCAATGTAGGTCATCCAGGTCTTTGATTATCTGATACCCTAATGAGTACAGGAACATATAAACTATATAATAACTCATTATGGGTGAAAATAAGACTTTGAACTTTTCCTGTTCTGTTTTTAGTCTATAAGTACTTAATGTAATTCTATAAAGCAATCTGTCTCCTTTACTGTAACAATTCACTCTGCACGCTGGGTACAAGTAATCAGCTGTTAAACTTATGTTTACACAAAATTAGAAACTACAAGATGGTAAAAAGATGTGAGGAGAATCACAACTAAGTCCATGTAAGGGTTAAATGTAACCCTCAATATCGTGGCTGGTTTTGATAGTCATCAAAATGAGAAAGGACCTAAACTGGCTATTTGAATTGCTGTTCTGGTATTTCCAGTTGATGTTTTCTTAGTGACTATAAAACAGTCAGGACGTTGGCATTCCTGGGAGTTGGAGGACATATTTGGAACTGTTTTTCATTACACTGACGTCAGTGACAGGGAGGTGCCGAACCTGACACCTTTTGTAGACTGAACTGTAGACATTTGACAGCTCTCACTCTCAAACTCACACTATACTGGATGAGATAGGGCTTGTTCTTGACCTTCATTCTCGTCCTTGATTCCAATGTGTGGGCTTCATAATTAAGAGACCATGGATTTCCTTTGAATGAGAACTGAAGTCAAACTGTCCAGGAAGCCTTCCCTGCTGCAGACAGGCTGGAGTGGATCCTGAGACTCAGGAACCCAGCATGAAAGCTGGCTGGTCTTTCTAAATAGCCACAGAGCTGTAGTGCACCTCTTATATCTGCACCCTCTCTTGCAGAGCTGGATCAAAACTGCACATACTATTTATCTTTAAAGATACAAAAACCTCTCCCATAGGTTCCCTAAGCAAAGTAATATAGAAAGAATATATATTCTACCCCAGTATGTTTAAAGGATGTTGCTTCATTGAGAGAAGGTTTAGCTGTGAAGCAGTTCTGACTTTTGGAGAAAATATGCCAAACCGGGAGCACCAACATGCCATCAGCACTGACTGAACACTGAAACTATCTAGAACAATGCATACTAATCTCTTTCCAAAGGTCATAAGGTTGTACCCAAACTTCTCAACTCAAAGCAAATAATATTTGCCCGTCAGCTGTAATACTTCTAAGGAGGCACAAAACAGAAAGCAACACTTTTCTGTATCCTAATTATACTTTTGAAATTTTATTAAACCAATTTGTTTTAGATTTAAACATTAACTTATAGTATTAATCCACTATTGTTTAATCACTCGAAAATTGTAGAAAAAGATGAGACGATGAAAGATCTGTTAAAATTTTCTCAAACTTCACTTTTCAGCTAGAATAATAAGAGGAGGTACTGGATAATTTGACTAACCATCCACATGTCTTTAATATTTTGAATGAAATAGACAAATATAGGAAACAAATCCTTTCAGATGGACTTGGAACAAGCCTGGTATCTATAGATAATTTGACTTGGGTGCCCCCTAGTGTATCATATTTGGAATCCACAAGATGGAATTAAACTGGAAATAAACTCACAATGGTAAATTTTAGAGCCTCCTATTTAGAAGGTCAAATAGAAGACAACGTAGCTGAAAACTATCTGAGAGTCTTATGAAGACATGACTGTCTGTGAGTCCCTGCATCTCAGGAGGCAGAAGGGAATCCCAGTGGCTATTCCAGGAAAGATGTGGCAGTAGCCTTTCCCTAGATGTATGTTGGCCATGAGCCAATACAGCAAAGAAAGAAGGGGATCTGAGGCCACCCTGGCTGTGTCCTGGAAAATGTTTGCGTAGGACAGTTGTCTGTACAGAGATGCTGGTGGCCCCTTCCTGAAAGGCTTTGCAGTGACTTCTGTATGAACCCAGTGTGGTTTCCACTAGTTCTTTGGTTGCCCCAGTCATTCCTGTCACAATGGAAGACAAAGCCTCCCTGTGAGTTTGTGTTTTGGTCTGTTGTACTATGCAGGGGTGTGATGCTTAATTTATAAATGGTCTTAGAGAATTATATGCAATAAAATATATTTACATGCAGCCCCCACTGCTCAGGCCACTGAATGGGTTGGAATAACCAGAGTGATCATGAACTGTGCTGCAGTCGCCTGAGCAGGATGGAAAGAAGGTGGATGGAAAATAAAGTGTTTCTAATATGTATATATATATATTTATGAAAGATTTTGTATGCCATTACAATAGAATGTACAAATCAGATTTATTTTCTACTTCAGAATAGTTATTGTAAAAATAATGCATTTATATATTGCTTGAAAAAAGTTTTTCTTCTTAAAATACAGTATCGGCATTATCACCTATAAAATAATGTTTAGGTTTATAAAAGGGAATTTTCATTCCAGGAATAATAAAGATGCGGCAAAGGTACAGCGTAAAAAGAACAAATTAGAAACATCATATTTTAAGGACATTAGAACACAGTGAAGGGAATGTGGAGATCAGGGGACCTTGAATTTCACAGTGAAAATCACACATTTATAGCTAAGCTGCTATTCACATGTGTTTGGTATCCTGCAGTATTTCACAAATTTGTAATGTGGATGCAAGGTCCCATTTGGAACTCACAGAAGAATCTCGTACATGGGGAGAAGCCAGTCAAGCCTGGGTGGTTCCCCGTGGGACTCTAATGTAGGGCCAGTGTCTTGCCGGTGTGTTCTGAAGCGTGGGTCACAGGGAGGCTGGGTGTCCTGATCAAGAAAGGCAGATGTCTGCCACAGAATCAGCACTCTCTTTCCTACCCCTTTGACTGCACAGATCACCCTTCACCATATAGCTCATGACCATTGTCTTGTGCTGCCTTTTGCTCCACTCTTTCTTGGTACAGAGCCAGCTGGGACAACATCTGTCACCGAATGCCAGATGTTGCCAAACCCTGAAATGTGTTCTCTGAAAGACTTCATTGAGGTAGAGTGGGTTTCAGGTGTTCACACCTGGGCTGTGTTGGGTTGAAGTGAGCACTTCAGGTCTCTGCAAAAGAGTTTCACTAAGCCTCTGTTGATTACCCTGTCTGTGCCTAGCTTTCCATTCCATTCACATTCTCATTTCTCACATTCTATACCATCAAAAATTTTAAAGATTAAACTATGAACAAAAGTTCCCAGAAAAAGTCTTGCCTTGCATTCAACCATCTACAAGAATGATGAACTGATTAGAATTTCAATGATGCAGAGATGTTGGAATGTTACTATTCCAGAGCCAAATACCTTGGGCCATATTGAGTCCCCTTAACAGCTACTTATTGCCCACCTCTATATGTGACCAAACAGTGTGACCATTAGGTAAAACCTTTGCAATGTATGAATAGATTTGTAGCTTCCACCAACTCAAAGGCCAATAATGTCATCAGATAGCATGTGAAGCCCACAGCAAAGCTTTCCCCAATTTTATTGTATTTACCTTTTTGGTGTTTTCACATATGTATTTAAAAAGTATCTTGATTTATGACTTTCCTCTGTCACTATAAAACCTTTTGCCTTGTTAGAACATGGGATTCCTAAATCCTTGTTCCCAGGACATGATCACTCATAGTTGGTTACAAATAAACTATATTTTGTGCCCATTGAGTAGAAAGCTGTGCTACTTACATTGACACCCAAAAATGTGGTTCCAGGTCTGACTTACTTTTCATTAGCAGAGCTACTGAGATCAGACGTGGGTACCAGCATTGGCCCTCTGTGCCCAAACTAACTACCCAGTGTTGCCTCTTCAAGTATATGCTGGGGAGGTCTTTCTGGGGCTTTGACCTTCCTTGGTTCAGTCAATGGCCTGTTTCTTGTGTTTATTATTTATGTTTATTCTGAGCTGGTTGTTAAGGATACTATTTGTTGGATATCATTGTTTTGCTGGTTTTCAAGGCATTGTTTTAAGGTATTTTGTTTGCTTTGAAAGCATGTTGGTTTCTGACCATTTGTTCTGTTAATTTGATAACATTCTGTTTTATTTTCTCTAGACACAATTCCCATATCTGATTTAAAGAGGGAGGAAATGTTTAAAGGAAAAATAGATATTTTGTTTTCCAGATGCTTTATATTTGGTAAATGTGTTTTAACAATTTTTAATTAGACGTGACATGCCCATCAAATTTCCTTGTAAAAATTTGTGTTTGTTCTCATAATTTAATGCTGCTGTCACTCTTGGTCGGTCATGTAGGGCAACATCTTTTTTTGGAATGGATGATGTTCTTGAAAGATTCATTACTGGTCGAGTTCCTGAGAATAAGTGAGAGTGAATGTGACATAGTGACACAATGATTAGTCATAAATGAAAGAAACTAACGGACATCTACCACCAGCCCCTTCCGTGCCTCAGGAGCCATTGACAAACAAAGACAGAAAGAATCTAAGAGTTATAGGAAGGGGTGGGGTGCTGTGTGGCTGTTTACTTTGACCTGAAACATTCTCTCCTGGAGGGAACAGGAAACCTAATGAGACTTAGGAAGTTAAGGAAAACTCACGAAAGCTGAAGGATTCACAAGACCCCTTCCTAAGTTTGCAAAAACAGCACATAATTTATGGAGAGACCAGACACTGGCAGGAGCTGCCTGCAAGTTATATAGAGAGGTATAGAGACTCAGCTTTCAAGTCATCTCCCAACCCATTCTAAGCTTTCCTTTTCAATGGTGCAGCTGAATTTGAGACACCTAAGCGCCTGTAAGTAACCTTTTATCTATACTCTAGTAAGTAAAATAAATAAACTGATTCATAACATGAATAAATTGGTTCCCTATGTTAGACGTGGGTGATATTATTATTTTGGTCTATCATCAGTCCTCTATCTGGGATGAATGGATGTTTATTTATGTCTTCCTAAAAAAACCTCTGCAATCAAACCACTCTGACAAAAGAATAAGAAATTCACCAAATTTCAAAACTATCCATCCACACATGGAGAGAACATGACTCAAGAGAATCACAGAATGAACTGAATACATCCCATAAAATGACCTGAACTAGAACTCAATGGAGCAAACACACTCAAGGCGAGATCATAGACAGGCAGAACACGTGCTGGTAAGCTAAAGGTATCTATCGTATAAGGTAAATACAAGAAGATGTGTGACCACGTGAGAGTCCCAGACTTTGAAATCTACATGAGGGCACTGTAAACATTAAGCACAATTTAGAAGATGGTAGTCACTGGATGGGAGATATTCTCAGGCAGTGTCATGCTTATGGTCAGAAAAGTACTAAGGGAAGCCTGACCCCTGATGATTCCTGGGCAGAAATACAAACTGACAAGTGACTTGTTTGAACTCCATAGAGACACCACCTACTTACTGGTTTTGTCTAACAGACTTGAGCTACAAATACAGCTATAACTCTTCCACTGCTCCATAGGATACCAGGGAAGGAGAAACAAACCTGCCCCAACAAGGAGGTTATATTAACCGGTGCTATGATACTCCATTATTTTTCCTTTATTTTACTTTGTCTTTATTTCTCTTTTTTAAATTTAATTTTATTTCTATTTTTTAAATTTAATTTAATTTTTTAAAATTTTATTTTATATATATTCATGTATTTCCCACATGTAGGTAAGTGTATCTGTGTCATGCAATGCCTGCGGAGGTCAGAAGAGGCTGTTGGATCCCCTGGGACTGGAGTTACGGACAGTTGTTAGCTGCCATGTCGGTGCTGTGATTCGAACCCAGGTCTTCTGCAAGAACAACCAGTGTTCTTAACCTCTGAGCCACCTCTCCAGCCCCTATTTATATTTTTTAAGTATCTACACTCTTGCCTCAATGTGTCTTGCTGTGTTTTCATTGAATTTTGTAATTTTGCACCTGCTTCTGCAACTGTTCCATTGTATTTGTTCTATTTTCTTTATAAACAGGTTGTATACTTTCCCTCTCATTCCTAGTGGGTCCTTCAACTCTAAGATCCACCACAAAAGTAATTTCAGTTTTCATCACCATCACAACTCAACTCCTGTTCCACCACTTTATCAACACAATGTAAGCCAAAGGCTGGATATCAGGAAACAATTGGCTTTTGCATGTGCCCAATATGTTCACATTTATTTTCTCTCAGGGGTGAAGAATACTTTTTGTTATGCCTTATTAAATTAGTTGGTCAGATACATATTTCCATGCTGTCATGATTAGTTTTGATTTTCAACTTTCCTGGGAGGGAATCTCAGTGAGGGTTTGTCTAGATCAGGTTGGCCCGTGATCATTGCTCCTGGGGATTATCTTTATTATGTCAATGGACGTGAGAAGATGCTCCTACTGTGGGTGGAACCATTCCCTGATTAAGAGCCAGGATTATATAAAATGGGAGAGAATGAGCCTGGCACAAGCACGCATGCATTAATTCATCGCCGTCTTGACAGTGGATGTCCTGTGACCAGTGGCTTCAAGCTCCTGTCACCTTGACATGCCTACTGTAATGGAATGTAGCCTGGAATTGTGAACCAAATAAGCCTTTTGCCCCTTAAGTTGCCTTCTCAGGGTCTATCATCAGAGCAATGGGAAATGAAACTGAGACACAGGTGTCCTGTTTTTACAGACTCACTTTATTTATTTTTAAACGCCAACTTTAAAATTCAGTAATTCCCATTTCATTTTGCCTTCTCAGGGTCTATCATCAGAGCAATGGGAAATGAAACTGAGACACAAGCTGTCCTGTTTTTACAGACTCACTTTTTTATTTTTAAATGCCAACTTTAAAATTCAGTAATTCCCATTTCATCTCAGCATGCCGTGACTGAACCTGAGGCTGTTTTTAAGCCGATTTTCCAAAGTTTTATACAGAAATGTGACAATCAAGAAAGTGCGTGATTTCCCTTGGCTCCTTCCCTAAGGACAGGAGTTTCTAATGCTGTGCTTCTTGCACACTGGACAATAAGTGGAAGTGAGAAGGTTTGGAGGCAGGAGAGAGGGTCTTTATAACTCTAAGTACTTTCCTGACTCACGTATACTAGCAACTGATCAAAGTGTTCCATCAAAATGCAAAGCAGTGCACCCAAATCAGAAAAAAATAAATATTAAGATGTAGATGAATTTTAATTCCCATGAGTCATCTGTCACCTTCAGCCTTGGTTACATGGCTGCATTCACGAATTAACTTAACCTCTGTATTTGCACATGGTAGGGATGATTAAGACAAGCTGACCTGTTTGCTGTACCTTCCTTCATACCTGACTCTTCCAAAAGCACTTGGACTTTCTTTACTTTTGCCATTTACGTCAGCACAACAGCGGGTTAGCTGACGGGAAACAAGGGTGAAGGCCACACAAACAGTGGGCAGATGCGACAGCTGTGACTTATTCTGGTGAGCCCTTTCAACCTTTAACTTATGTAGACAGAGACAATCTGCTGTGCTACTCCACAGTCAAGCAACAGATGTAGCAGCAGCTGGGCCACCCTCAGCAGGGAGGATTTTGTTAGGGGATGTATCACTGTGGGAGGAGCCTGTATTCGTTGTTCACAGTAATAAACACCAACATCCTCAGGCTCCACTTTGTCAGTTTTCAGTGTGAAATCGGTCCCTGACCAGTGTGCCACTGAACCTGTCAGGGACTCCAGAGTCATGACTGGAAACTTTGTAGATCAGGCGCCGTGGAGACAGGCCTGGCCTCTGCAAGTACCAACTCAAGATATGTGCCTCTATCACTATACAGGAGGCTCTCACTAGCCCTGCACTTGATAAAGGCTGGCTCCCCAAGGGTGACTGACAGAGAGGGTAGAGACTGAGTCACCATAACATCCCCACTGCATCCTAAAATTATAAGAAAGACTGCAATGTCATGCACACACATTGTGAGATAATATTTATGAATTTTTGTTATTTACTTCCTGCAAATCACACTGTTGCTCTGGTTGCTATTTTAAGAATATACAATATGCTAAAAAAAAAAAAAAAACAGCTACTTGAGCCAGGCATGGTAGCGCATGTCTTTGATCCCAGCACTCGGGAGGCAGAGGCAGGAGGATCTCTGTGAATTCAAGGCCAGTCTGGTCTTAATAGGGAGTTTCAGGCCAGCTGGGGCTACAGGGAGACCTTGTCTCAAAAAGACCAAATAAATAAATAAATAAATAAATAAATAAATAAATAAATAAAAAACAGCTACTTGCAAAGCATAAGGGGGTGGGGGCGGCTCTGGAAGACTCTTACAATATCCACACCCATCAGGGTCAGAGATGTCCCCAAAGCATATACCCTTGATCTTTTGGGAATCTTCATTCCCTCACTGATCTACACAAGACACCCTCCTTTCCTCTCCCTCCCGCTCCCCCTCCCCTCCCATTGCTCTACCGCGTCTTCCTCTGACGTTACCAAGGATCCAGAACAGTAGCAGTCCAAGGACCTGAGCAGGGAACCTCATTTTATGCTATGGAACTAAGGAGGTTTGATCAGTGAGGTTCCAAGACTAGACCTGCACTTCTATATCAGCACTGAAAGTAAAGGTCCTCCCTAGGGAACGGTATGCAAATCCCCTGGTGGGTAGGGTTTGATCAGTGAGGTTCCAAGACTAGACCTGCACTTCTATATCAGCACTGCAAGTAAAGGTCCTCCCTAGGGAACGGTATGCAAATCCCCTGGTGGGTACAGCAGAGCACACAGAGCCAAAGTTGGTGAGGGCCTGGTCTCCTGTGCAAAGTGACAGACAATGCCCTCCGTGTCTGTAGGAACACCCATGCAGTCCATGCAGCTTGTAGCTGTGGGCCAAGGATCCAGTGTGAGAGTGTTATCTGTGGGGAGGACATGGTGCATGGAGTCTTGGCCCTCTGACACAGGCATCAGAGATCCAAAACTATGCCAGTGTGCACCCAGACAATTTCTGAAAGGGGAGTGGCCACCCAGTATAGCTCCCTCTCAGTTAGTCTAGACAATAGCATAGCACCCAAACCCACTAGTTTTGATGCCCAGGCACTTTATCCTTCAGCAGAGACTAGTGAGTTTTTCCCTTATAGGTAGAGAGATCACATCCATTTCGAAGGAAAGAGGGAAAGGGGAGAGATGTTGTACTTCACAGTATGAACATACAATCTCCTGTAACAACCAGAACAATCTGATACACATCTTGCTATATCTTTACTGTATTACGTACCAATAAAAGTATTTCTATCAAGAATTCATTCTGGACAATGGGACTGAAGGAACAAATAATCGTGTTTAATCATATTGTTTCTGAGGAAATTTTCTACACATCTGTCTTTTCCTCTGTAATCAGATCCTCTTAGGTTTGTAGTTTATTTCTTGATCTATGTAACCACCTCAGAATCTCACCTGGTCCTTCTATGGGCAGACACACTCCATGAACACATTCAAGCTACAGCCATGCATTAAGCAGCAAGGACTGGATCCACTGCTTTTAGTCCAGCGTCACCTGCACCTCTGGCTGAGATTTTCTAAAACCTTCACGAAAATATTTGCTGAGACATGGTTGCTGTCTCAGAGCTCACTGAGGCATTAATTTCAGATTTTCAGCAATCATAGCTCAGAGACTATAGGTTTCTGGAGGGTTTTTGTTTGGTTTAATTTGGTTTGGTTTGGTTTTTTGTTGTTGCTTCCAAATTAGAGTTCCAATAAACTAATACTCTCCACTACTGAGACAAGGTCTCTCAGTCAGGCCCAGAGCTCACCGGTACAATTAGTTTGCTAGCTACCTTGCTGTGGGACTCCTGTCTCCATCTTCTGAGGCTGGAGTTATAGAAGGCCCCTACTCCCATCCAGCGTTTGCATGGCTTCTGAGGATCTGAACTCTAATCTTCATGCTTGAGAAGCAAGGACTTTAACCACTGAGTGATATCGTTAGCCCTTTGTAGTGGTTCTTTTTTCCCTTTTCTTCCTCGCATATAATCTTCTTAATGTTTAAGTGAATTGTTTTAGTAGTGTATTTACATTACTTGATTTTAAAAAATATTTAATTATTTTTATTTTATGTGTATGAGTGTATTGTCTACATGTATATAAGTGTTTCCATGTTGTGCAGTCCCTGCAGAGGTCAGAATAGAGCATCATATTCCACTGGAATTTGTTACAAATGGTTGTTAGCCACTGTGTAGGTGCTGGGAATTGAACCTGGGTCTTCTGCAAGAGCAGCCAGTGAGTGCTCTTATCCAATGAGCCATGTCTCTAGTCCCATACTTGGTTTTTCTTACCAGATTATCTATTACAAACTTTACTTTGTGGTTAACAGATGGATCCAAAAATTATGTTTTGACTAGAAGAAACCATTTTGAAATTGCTGGGTGTGGTGGCACATGCCTTTAATACCAGCACTTAGGAGTTAGAGGCAGGCAATCTCTGTGAGTTAGTAGAGGCCAGCCTGGTCTACACAGGGAGTTCCAGGCCAGCTGGAGATATAAAGTGAGACCCTGTCTCAAAAAATACAATTGAAATGATAAAAACGTAACCTGATGTTATAGATGAGGACATAACACAACAAAAGAATAAGAGAAAATGTAATCATAAGAAAACTTTCCAACAACAATACAGTGTGTTCCCACAGTGCACCACTCTCATTTGAGAGCCCCTAATCCATCATGGGTTTTCACAGAAATAACACAGCAGCTGGCCAATGTCAGTGATACAATGTCAGTGGTGGCAGCATCATTGCACCTAGGTATGTCACCAGCTCTGCCTTCCTATGGCCCCACTCCTTGGACATACACATGAACAGCTCAGTATACCTGTGGGTGTCCTGCCTGTGACAGGTATGCTCAGCCAAGCTGCTATCAGGTGTCCATCAGGCCTCTTCTATTCCATTTGTTTTGGTTTTTAAATTTATTTGTTTTCATTATATATATATGTGTGTGTATGCGTGTGTGTGTGTGTGTGTGTGTGTGTGTGTATGTGTGTGTAACTGAGTGTATGTATATGTACCGTGTGTATACGTGCCCCAGAGGCCCAAGAAGGCATCCAGTTCCTTGGAACTGGAATTATAGGTGGTCGTCAGTCACTTTTTGTGGGGCACTAAATCTGTGTCTTCTACAAGAGCAGCAGGTACTCTAACCACTGAGCCATTTCTCCAGCCTCCTCCATTCCATTCTTGAAATGAATAAAGGCAGCGCATTGTATATTGATTGCACATATCATATTAGATGTTATAAAGTCTATATATGACATGATATATAGCATTCATGTACACATGTATATCCTTGAATATAACAAACATTTCACATAAATGTCTTATAAATTCAGTTTTTATTTACAGTAGTATAACAGGGAAATACATGCTATTTTTGATTAAAAAAACATCAATTTTTTATTTGGGCCAACAAATTCCTGATCTGTAACTAAGTAAATATTTAAATCTCTGTCACTTTCATTTTCGGTATCAGTCTCGTTTGCAATAGGCCACATTCCTGCACAGCTATTTACTCAGCCCTGTTAATCACGTAAGAAACGTCAGGCTAAAAAGTGGTAATACAAATTGACTATTCTAAATTTATCTTATATATCTGCTTCCTGATCAAGGTCGATGAAATAAGTAAAGTGTGTTATGCTTCATCTAACATTCTGTTCTGACTCCTCTTCCTCCAGCAGCCAAAGGTGGGCCACAGTCTGAGTATTGTATCAACAACTGAATACAACACAGCCTTCATGTACTCGTTTACTACCCTTCCCAAAGTCCTCAGACTCTTATTTTCCCCCGAGGGGGTGGGGGTGGGGCAGAAATTCACTTCTGTCTGATCTTTAGTTACCAAATTCCTGATTAAGACATGTATGTCCATGCTCTTCCAATTGGTTCTTTATTATTAAAAAAAAAAAAAATCACAAAGCTTAGATTTTTAGAATTGGTCCTTTATTACTTAAAAAAAAATCACAAAGTTTAGAATTCCAAGAATGTTCATTCTATTTGAACATGACGTAGCAAACTATTAAATTTTTGGACCTAGGCCTTTGCAATTGATTAAGTTTACTGAAGTTGGTTCAAGCGTGTGAAATAAAGAATGGGACACTTTTCTTTGTTACTTCACAGACAGGACTGTCTGGTGCTGTATTTCTTCCACACTGGAGAAGGCAGTACACACTAAGAAAAAGTCGAAGTCAGCAAAGAGGACAGAGGAAAACAGGGTCTTAACATCAACAAATACTTTCCTATTCCACCTGCTCAACCAGAAAGAAAATGCCAATAAATCAACAAAAACAGCAATGATGAAAATTTAAAAGCATGCATATGTTTGGGTTGTCATGCATGATCCTTTATCTCAAACCCATGGCTGCAATTATCAATGAACTTAATCTCTGTATGTGAACAAGGCACAGAGAAAAAGGACATCACACCAGATGCCTCTCCTTTCATGCCTGGTTGTCCCAAGGGAATTTGTCTCTCTTTACTGTTCATGTCATGCCAATAATAGAGCAGTTTATAGTGGCCCTAGGGTAGCCAAGGAGATACTTGATCAGATGCCACATCTGTAACATGGGTCATAGAAACTTCCTCCTGTAGAGGCCCAGAGAACCTGCTGTGCTGCTCCCCAGACAAGCCACACATGAGAGCAGCTGGGCCACACCAAGCAGGGGAGTTTTTGTTAAGGGCTGTATCACTGTGGGAGGAACATGTGTAGCTTGCATACAGTAATAAATTCCAAAGTCCTCAGAGTCTACTCTGCTGATTTTGAGTGTGAAATCTGTCCCTGACCCACTGCCACTGAACCTGTCTGGGACTCCAGAGCCCCGGTTAGAAACCGTGTAGATCAGGCGCCATGGAGACTGGCCTGGCTTCTGTAGGAACCAGTACAAATAGGTGTATCCATTACTGTGTAGGAGGCTCTGACTAGACCTGCAGGAGATGGACACCGACTCTCCAGGAGCAACAGACAAGGAGAGAGGAGTCTGTGTCATCACAACGTCTCCACTGGATCCTAAAATGATGAGAGAAGTGTCAGGTTATGAATAAATATATTGAGACTTTTGTATTTT
>NW_008334672.1:134795-136345 GCF_000622305.1 Nannospalax galili | reverse complement strand
CATGCATGCAAGAGAGGGCAATGAACACAAAAGGTCACAACTGGTCAAAGTGTAGAGAATAAAAGACTGCAGATTGTGGGTTCCAGGACAGGCCTTCTATATTAAACTTCACCCACCCAGGGCTCAGGGACCATTACAAAAGAGGGGATGGAAAGATCGTAAGAGCAGAGGAAGAGGTGTATGACCATAAGGAAACAGTCGTACAGACTCCTGGGACCTTGCTCATATGAACTTACAGTAATGGTGACATCATGCACAGGACTCATGCAAACTCAACCAGACACAAACCAGCATAGAACTGGAAAAATGGGCTAGAGATCACAACTATGGTGAGGAACTGTGGCAACTGATCATTGCTGGGTAGGGAAGAGTTGATCTTTAAGGGAGTGATGCTAGACAGGTTGAACAGACTCCAGTGGATGCAGTCACACCAAGAGACATCTGGATGTACAAACTTGACTTTGACAAAATGCTCAAAGTCTTGTGGACGGGTATGGGGGGGGGTGCAGATAGGAAAAGGGGGCCAAATATGATTAAGATATACTGTACTAAATCCACAAAAAGTCAATAAAATTTTTTTAAAAAAGAAAAATATACAGTGTGCTTAGCACCACGAAGAAAGTTTTATTTAAGCTACTCAACATGGATATTACAACTAAATAAAAATTTTATTAGATGTTAAAAGAGAAAGCATAGAAATTTTAGTTTGAAAAATAAGGAAGCAAGATTGAAATTCACCTCTTGCTCATTCCAAAATGAGTTTCTGGATTCCAGCACAGGAACAACAAATCCAGAGGAGTCCTGTGGTCCACTGAGGTAAGGAAGAAGAGGGGCTAGTCCAGAAGAGTGAGAGCAGAGAAACTTCGTAGAGAGCTGCACAGAGACAGCCCAGCATGTGAACAGAGATGCTCTGGAGTCTCAGCACTGTTCATTGCATGAATGTATAGAGCTACCCAAGATGAGGAAAGACAAGAAAAAAACCTGTCAGTGTGCCCTCTTTGTACCATGACAGAATACAGATTGGGAGAAACTGGTAGTGCTTATCTGACTTGAGTTTTGTGATGTATAAAATTTTCATCGTGGTCTTCCCACCACAAGCTCAAGGCAAAGCCTCTAGAATCAGTTCTGGAATGGCACTGCTGATGCAGGCTGAGGAAGAAGCTGTTGTTGCATGATGTTCTGCACCCAGCTGCCTCCTGCAGAGAAGAGAACCTCTCCTCTCACTGCTGGCTGTGAAAAGACAACAGCATGCAGTCAGCGACCAGAGACCTGATCTCTTAGACTAAAGAAGAAACGTCAAAGTGTGAGGGACATAAAGGACACCAGGCGTACTGGGCCAAAAAAGAAACTCCCCATGTCGTATAACAGTGAAAACACTAAACCTACAAAACAAAGAAAAGGTATTGAAAGATGAAAGAGAGAAAGATCAAATTACATACAAAGGCAGGACCACCAGAATAACAGCTAGCTTTTCAGTGGAGATAATGGAAGCCACAAAACCTGAAGCAATGTGCTGCAAGTCATTAAAGGATAGATTCTAGCCCAGATCA
>NW_008334672.1:133862-134313 GCF_000622305.1 Nannospalax galili | reverse complement strand
ACTTTCCACTATGAAACATATTTTAGGAATGTATGTCCACTAAGCCAGCTCTACAGAGGATATTAGAGGGAACAGTTCATATGATGAGAAGATTAAACACATTCAAGAGGGCACAAGGGCCAAATAAATATTTCCAGAACAGTTAACCAAAGGAGGTCCAAGAAAACACTGCACCACCAAATAACAGGAATTTCAAAATGTTAGTTAGAATTACTCTCAGTATTACTGATCTCAATTTCCCAATAAAATGACACTGACTGGATTATAAAACAAGGTCGACACCACCTTAGGGTAAAAGTATGACAAAAGATATTACAAGCAAGGTGTAGCTATTCTAATAAGTGACCAAATAGCCTTCCACCTAAATCTAGTCAGAAGACAAGGGGAAGGACATATCGTACCCATTAAAGGAAAAATCCACTGAGAAGATATTACAGTCCTAAATACATAT
>NW_008334672.1:132794-133759 GCF_000622305.1 Nannospalax galili | reverse complement strand
GACAAAATTAGGGCTGAAATTCATGAAATAGAAATGAGAAAAACAATATAAGAATCTATGGAATGAGGGTTGGTTTTTGAAAAAATTAAGAAGATTGACAAACTTTTAGTTAAATTAACCAAAAAAAGAGAGAGAACTCAAATGAATAAAATCAGAATTGAAAAGGGAAACATTACAACTGACCCTGAGGAAACTCAGAAGATCATAAGGACATACTTTAAAAATCTATGGTGGTGGTTTCTCAGACTGTCCCGTATAGGTGCCAAGTATTTGGACATTTTATCTGCAGTTGGTGATGCTGTTTTGGGAGATCTTAGGAGGTGTGGCCTTGCTGGAGGAAGCATGTCACTGAAGGTGGACTTTGAGAGTTCTTAAGCCTTGCTGGTTTCCATTTGCCATCTGCTTCCTGTGCCTGCTTGAAGATGTGAGTGCTCCTGCCTCCACTCCTGCACCTCCGGCCACCATGCCTTCCCACCATGACAAACCCTCATCCCTCTGTAACCATAAGCTAAGTAAACTTTCATTCTATAAATTCCCTTGGTCATGGTGTTTATCACAGCAACAGAAAAGTAACTAGACAGAAGTTGGTACTAGAGAATGGGCTGTTGGCTGTGCAGAACCTGACCATGTGGGTTTTGGGAGAAATATGGAAGACTTTGAAAGTTTGGACTAGAAAAGCTGTTGAACGACATAAGCAGAATTTAACAGGCCCAGAAGAAACAATGTAGTTTCAGAGGGAAATAAGGACATTGGCAGCAACTAGTATGTTTTGGCAAAGAGTGTGGCTGCTGTCTTATGGGGTGCGCAGGGATCTCGGGGTGCCAGCTGCTAGCATGGTGCCGGTCCCCTGCGCGCACCTGGAAGGTGGCGGTCCCGCAGTGCGTCTGCTCTGCGTTGCTGGCGGGCCCCTGCTTCTCCGCTGCTTCTCCGCTGTGGGTCCCTCTGCTACCGGGGCTGGCCCAGTG
>NW_008334672.1:124903-127953 GCF_000622305.1 Nannospalax galili | reverse complement strand
ATAGACAAAATTAGGGCTGAAATTCATGAAATAGAAATGAGAAAAACAATATAAGAATCTATGGAATGAGGGTTGGTTTTTGAAAAAATTAAGAAGATTGACAAACTTTTAGTTAAATTAACCAAAAAAAGAGAGAGAACTCAAATGAATAAAATCAGAATCGAAAAGGGAAACATTACAACTGACCCTGAGGAAACTCAGAAGATCATAAGGACATACTTTAAAAATCTATGGTGGTGGTTTCTCAGACTGTCCCGTATAGGTGCCAAGTATTTGGACATTTTATCTGCAGTTGGTGATGCTGTTTTGGGAGATCTTAGGAGGTGTGGCCTTTCTGGAGGAAGCATGTCACTGAAGGTGGACTTTGAGAGTTCTTAAGCCTTGCTGGTTTCCATTTGCCATCTGCTTCCTGTGCCTGCTTGAAGATGTGAGTGCTCCTGCCTCCACTCCTGCACCTCCGGCCACCATGCCTTCCCACCATGACAAACCCTCATCCCTCTGTATCAGAAGATCATAAGGACATACTTTAAAAATCTATGGTGGTGGTTTCTCAGATTGTCCTGTATAGGTGCCAAGTATTTGGACATTTTGTCTGCAGTTGGTGATGCTGTTTTGGGAGATCTTAGGAGGTGTGGCCTTTCTATAAATTCCCTTGGTCATGGTGTTTATCACAGCAACAGAAAAGTAACTAGACAGAAGTTGGTACTAGAGAATGGGCTGTTGGCTGTGCAGAACCTGACCATGTGGGTTTTGGGAGAAATATGGAAGACTTTGAAAGTTTGGACTAGAAAAGCTGTTGAACCTTGCTGGTTTCCATTTGCCATCTGCTTCCTGTGCCTGCTTGAAGATGTGAGCACTCCTGCCTCCACTCCTGCACCTCTGGCCACCATGCCTTCCCACCATAAGCTAAGTAAACTTTCATTCTATAAATTCCCTTGGTCATGGTGTTTATCACAGCAACAGAAAAGTAACTAGACAGAAGTTGGTACTAGAGAATGGGCTGTTGGCTGTGCAGAACCTGACCATGTGGGTTTTGGGAGAAATATGGAAGACTTTGAAAGTTTGGACTAGAAAAGCTGTTGAACGACATAAGCAGAATTTAACAGGCCCAGAAGAAACAATGTAGTTTCAGAGGGAAATAAGGACATTGGCAGCAACTAGTATGTTTTGGCAAAGAGTGTGGCTGCTGTCTTATGGGGTGCGCAGGGATCTCGGGGTGCCAGCTGCTAGCATGGTGCCGGTCCCCTGCGCGCACCTGGAAGGTGGCGGTCCCGCAGTCTATAAATTCCCTTGGTCATGGTGTTTATCACAGCAACAGAAAAGTAACTAGGACAGAAGTTGGTACTAGAGAATGGGCTGTTGGCTGTGCAGAACCTGACTGTGTGGGTTTTGGGAGAAATGTGGAAGACTTTGGAAGTTTGGACTAGAAAAGCTGTTGAATGACATAAGCAGAATTTAACAGGCCCAGAAGAAACAATGTAGTTTCAGAGGGAAATAAGGACATAAGCAGCAACTAGTATGTTTTTGCAAAGAGTGTGGCTGCTGTCTCCCCACAATTCTCCGCTGCTTCTCCGCTGTGGGTCCCTCTGCTACCGGGGCTGGCCCAGTGGAGTTCCGCCCTAATTTCACCCGTGCAGTTCCTCGAGATGTGAAATCCACCGGCCACTGGATCACGTGGGAAGGTGCGGGGCAGCTAAAGCTGGGTTTCCGAGAGTCAATGACGGAAGGATAGCGCCCCCGGGGATACTGGATCGTAGGCAGTAAAACACAGGACTCAGCTCTGATCTCAGTGATACAGCTACTTTATTCTCCTGACTCTGCTTGGCTCCAAGTCTTGGTGATCCAGCTCCAATTATTGAGGGAAAAACAGGACACTTTATACCGTGGGGGTAGTGGTGAAAACCTTAGCTGATAGGTACTTTTAGGATGCCTTATTTACATGTGGAAGTGGGCTCCTGCCAGGCTACCAGACTGCCTGAAAATCACACAGGAAAAAGCTGGCAGTTCCTGAGCCGACCTGGCATTTCCAGAGCCGGAGGCCATGTTTCTGTGGCGGCTACTTCAAAAGACGAGTCAGGAAGATGCCAGGAAAGCACCCTGTTGACAAAAGGAGTCTCTGCATTTGAAGCTGAACCCATGGGCTATCCAGTCATGAAGAGACTACTACTTTACACAACAAGGGTCCCCAACACTGACTCCCCACAGCCTAAAAGCTTGACTAAGGCTAAGTTGAAAAGCAATAGACTAATTTCTTTGATGGAGGAAATTTCAAGACAGCATCTTGTAGAAATGGTGGCATGGCTATTATTGGTGACTATTATGCAGCTCTATCGTAAAAAGACCAATTTAGTTAGAAAGAAATACAAAATTTACATTTTGGATTGCAAAAGAGCACTAAGGAGATTAAAATTGGGGCCAAGGCTTGTGCTGAATTAGGGACTCTCTTTGATAAGGAGATTAGAATGATTAAGGAGAGGCCTAGAGATTTGCACTTAAACAATGTTGAAAGAAGAGCACACAGCTAAGTCTCCAACTTGTGAAAGGAAAATGCAGGAGGTGTGGTCTGCTTCCAGAAAACCACAGCAGAGGAAAGCTGAGAATGTGGATGAAGCAGGCTGGGGTCTATCCCAAACTTGCAGTCAAACTTGGCATTGTGGTTTACTTAGTGCTGGCTTTAGAGGCTTGAAATATACAACAATGAAGGCATCGGCAGTTCTTTTTCCAGGGTTTCAGAGAGCCACTGAGGCCAGGCAGCATGCAGCAGGGGTTCTCCTGCATAGAGAAAGCCCTGACAAGCCAAGAGGCCCTGATAGGCCATGGCATGAAGCTGTGAAGGTGAAGCCTGGTTGGCAGTGGAGACCCCAAGAAGATTTTCAAGATTCCAGAGCTGTGAGACATCTGCCAAGGAGAGCTGCATATAGGGAGTGGTCCCAGCCCATGAGAGAGGTATATGTTGCATGAAGCAAAGCTGGGGGGCTGGGGCTGAACTATTTAAGCACTTTGGAAGTAATGCCCAGAAGTCAGACATGGAGCTACTGGATTTTTTTTTT
>NW_008334672.1:114268-124431 GCF_000622305.1 Nannospalax galili | reverse complement strand
GTGGGCTTCTATCAGGCTATCAGACAACACCTGATTAAAAACCTGGCAGCTCCTGTGCCAGAGGGCATGTATTTGTGGCGAGCACTTTAAAAGAAGAGTCAGGGAGGATGCCAGGAAGGCACTCTGCTATGAAGGAGTCTGCAGCACATGGTTTTCCAAGCTCGTAAGCTATCCGGACGTGAAGAGACTTCTACTTGCATAACAGAGGACCCCAACAGAATGTGCTGGTTTAAGTGAGAATGTTCCCCATAGGCCCCAAGTATTTGGACATTTTGTCACCATTGGCTCAGAAGGTGTGATCTTGATGGAGGAAGCAACTCACTTGGTGCAGGCTTGGAGAGTTCTTAAGCCCTACTGGATTTCTAGTCAATCTTTGCTTCCTGTCCCTGCTTCAAGATGTGAGCTCTCTGCTTTCTTCTTGGGCCACCTCCTGCCACCATGCCTCCCAGCCATGTCAGACTCTAATCATAATAAAAGCAATATACAACAAACCCACAGCCAACATCATACTAAATGGAGAAACCCAAAGCATTTCCACTAAAATCAGTAGCATAACAATGAAAAAGTTCAAAAGAAAATATGCATAGGATTCTTATTGGCATATAATCTGTATATAACAGATTATAAACACTTCACCAGAAAACTCCTAGAACTGATAAACACATTCATTAAGGTATGAGGATTAAAAAAAAAGTAACACAAAAGTCAATAGCTTTCCTATATGCCTCAAACAAAACACACTGAGAAAGAAATCAGGAAACAATCCCACTCACAATATCCTCACAAATCATAAAATATCTTGGAATAAATCTTACCAAGGAAGTGAAAGACTTATATAATATTTAAGACTATGAGGAAGAAATTGAAGAAAATGCAAGAAATGCAGACATGGAACTATCTCCCATGCTCATGGATCTGTAGGATTAATATCAAAAGCAATCTGCATTAAAATCACCATTCAAATTCCAGCACAATTTTTCATAGAAATTGGAAAAGGTGTTTTCATATGATAATACAAAAAACAGGATAACTACAAAGTGTCTGGCGTCTACAGGACGCTATGTCAATAGAGGAAAGGACAGGAGAATCACCTGTCAGATGCTGCATGAGCATCACGCTGCTGCACTTTCTAGACATGACAGAGAGCCAAATGGTTAGGAAGCATTTAACTTGATAAGCTTTGGTTTCCAGACCAGCTGCAGGGAATTCCCTCTTCTGTATTTTCTCTTTTCTAATAATATACCCCAGGTTTTATACCTCTCATCTCTAAATTTCAAACAAACAAACAAAAAACCCTGCATAGAAGACACAAGGTAGATTTACTTTGCTACGTGAATAACTCCTAGTATCATTATCTTGAATCCTCGGGTATAACAATGCATATTTACTGTGGAAAGGAGGATTAAGATGTAAACGAACCTCCCTGAGTTCCTCTACCAAACTCTCCTAGAGGCCATCCAAGCATGGATACATCTCAGAAATTCTTTCTGCAGGTGGTGACAGCAGGCACATCTGGGGCAGCACAGCCTCCTACTTCTGCTTCCCTAGGTGGTTTATGCTATGACTTGTGTCACTGTGGGGAGGATAATAGCTGTATTGTTGACAGTAATAAGTTCCAACATCTTCAGACTCCAGGCTGCTGATGGTGAGAGTATAGCCTGTTCCAGATCCACTGCCGCTGAACCTGGATGGAATCCCAACCTGCAAATCCACTGCAGCATTGATCAAGACCTTAGGAGCTTCCCCTGGTTTCTGCTGATGCCAGGCTAAATACCTATGGATGTCCTGACTTGCATGACAAGTGATAGTGACCCTGTCTCCGAGAGATGCAGATAGGGAGGATGGAGACTGGGTCATCTGGATGTCACATCTGGTCCCTGATATTTGGGAAAAAAACACATACAAAAATAGATTCAAATGCTTAGTCTTGCTATGAGAGCATTCCTTGTAGGGTCAGTTAGCACAGACCATGCAGGGCTGAATAAATTGTGTTTTTCTTTTCTTACCTAGGATCAGGAGCAGCACGAGCCCCAGGAGCTGAGTGAGAACCCTCACATCCATGCTGTGTCTTGATTGCAATTGACTTCCACACAGTGTGTGTAGCCTGTGAAGAAGGTCTTAAGGCAGAGACCTATGCTAGCACAGGCAGCATGCAAATCAGTAGGGGCTGGACACAGCTGAAGAGCTGGTTCCTCTCAACTCAGAAAGAGTCCAGTGTCCCTGGTCACATCAGAGCAACAAAGAATTGTTTGCAGAGAATTTCTTCCTTCTTGAAGGCATTTTCATACTGAAGGTATTTTTATTCTATTATCCATCTTTGAAAAGACAATAAATATTAGATACTAGAATGGACCACATAGTTGTATTGATTTAAAGTAGGAGAGTATCCCTGTTTGTAGAGCATGCATAATAAATGTGTTATTTAATTATTCTACAATATTTCTGACTGGACAGCAGTTTGTGTTCTCTTTATATGAGGAGTTTGGAAATACTTATTTTTAAATAAAATGACAGTTTGTCAGAATCACACTAAATATATTCAAAACTACTTTTTGTAGTTGCTTTAGCCATGACCCTTCACAGAGCGAGGCCGTTGAAAACACTGCTACCGCACAAAGACCATGGTAAAGACCATGATTCCCAGTGTCGCTCACAGTTCTGACATCATCTGAAGCTACGGACCTCTTTGTTCCAAGGCACTAGATGGGCTGCCCCTTGTGCTTGATTTTAGCCTCGTATACTGTGACATTTGGCGCTTGTTTGCTACCACGCTCCACAGCTCATCAACAGAAAGAACTGAATAGTGGTGCACATCCGATCACTTCAACAAAAACGCAGGGTCTAGACGACGGACGTCCCTGTAACGCACCGTACATGCTGCTTTCCCTTTCATGCTTTAGTGAATGAGGACACGTCTCCCCGACTCAGGCACTTACCTCACTGTCTAACTTTTCATCAGAGAGAGCCATCTGTTATGTACCAGTGTGGATGAACATACAGAAATATCATGAATTTCACTAAAACCTTAATAAAGAGTTGATCTCATCCCATGTGACATACATGATTTTCCCCAGTCCGGCTGCAGAAGTGCAATCAGCTTTGCCTTCACAAGCCACACCATGGCAACTAGGAACCTGTGATCCGACTGATTAAGGACTGAAGGTGACCCGGGCACAGTGTCGCAGCCTGGAAACACTCCAGCCGTTGCTGGTTCAGGAGCATGACGTACAAAAGAAACAGCTGGAAACAGTAGTCATCTTACTACTGGATGTGTTTTACTTACTGGGTGTAGTCATCTTTCGTTGTTTAATTTCCATAAGTTTGTGTATGATTTAAAGTACCTCTAGCTGCTGATGTCATTTTATACAATTGTGATCAGATAGGATACAAATTTTTTTTTCAGTTTCCTTGTACCTGATGAGACGTGCTTTGTGATCTAAAACATGATCTATTTAAGAGAATGCTCTGTGGGCTGCTGAGAATATCAGTATTCTGCAGGATTGGAGCAGAACCCCTTGAATTTTTGTCTGTATAACCTAGTACTGAAGGACTGGTGGGGAAGATCCCTACTGTATCAAGGCCAGTCTGTACCTTTACACGCAGTAGTGTCTGTTTTATGAAACTGGGTAAACCAAGGTTCAGTGCATGTAACACTACAATAGTCATATCCTCCAGGTGAAATCTTTCCTTAGCCAGAATTAAGTGACTTCATCTGTTATAAATAATTTTGCTCTGAAGTCTTTTTCATATAATATTACAACGTCTATTTTCATTTCAGTTCCATTTACTTTCAGGATCTTTGTATGTCCTTCTACCAGAAGACTTTGTCTTTTTTAATAAGGCAAGTTTCTTGTAGGCAACTAATAAATAGGTCTTATATTTTAATCCAACCTGATAGTTTGTGTCTTTTGATTGCCAAGTTGTCCAATACATTCATAATTATATGATGGAAATGTATTTCATGATTATAGATGTAGGAAAAATAATTAAAAAACATCACAAACAATAAGAACAAAAGAAAGTTTAATGAATTATGCCTTATTTATAATGTCCTCTTCCAAAAATTATCAATAAATACATATCAAAACATTGCTTGGTGAACAAATGTAGAAAAAATAAATTACAGGAAAATCAAGTGTTAGATAAAAAAAATCACTGGCCTTTTTAAATACATATTCAATATAATGCAGTCAGCTATATAGATCATAGACACACTCCTATTCACAATAGCCTCCAAAAATAAGATATCTAAGAATGAATGTAAAAAAAGATATTAAAGATTTCTACAATGGAAACTTTAAATCTTTGAAGAAAGATTTAAGAAGACATTAAAAGGTGGAAAGCCCTTACACGCTCATGGACTGGTAGAATTAATATTGTAAAAATAGCCATCCTACAAATGACAATTTATAGATTCACTGCAATCCCAGTTAAAATATCCATGACGTTTTTCACAAAAATATAAAAAGCAATTCTAAAATTCATATGAAACCAAAAAAGACCCTGGATAATAAGAGCAATCCCAAGCAAAAAGAGCAATACTGGAGAGATCACCATACCAGATCTCAAACTATATTACAAAACTTTAGTAATAAAAACAACATGGCACTTGCACCAAAACACACACATAGAATAATGGAACAAAATGAAGGAATGCAATTACAGTCACCTGATATTTTAAAAAACTGCCAAAAGTACACAGTGGAGAAAAGACGGTATCTTCAGCAAATGGTAAGGAGAAAATAGGATCTCCACATGTAGAAGAATGAAATTAGACCCCATCTATAACCGGGCACAAAAGTCAACTCCAAAAGGATCAAAGACTGAGTGTGAAACTTGAAACTCTGAAACTGTTTGAAGAAAACATAGACAGTACCTGATATGTAAGAAAAACTTTCTAAATTCGGACTTTGTTCACTCAGGAATTAAGGTCAACAACTGACAAATGGAACCTCATTAAACAAAAAAGCTTCTGTACAGCAAAAGACATAACCAGTTGAGTGAAGAGGAAGCCCACAGAGTGGGAGAAAATCTCCCTCAGCTATTCAACTCATAGAGGATTAATAACCAGAATATACAAAGAACTCAAAACACAAAGAATCAAGAAAACATATGGACCAATTAAAAATGAGCTACAGATCTGAACAGAGAGTTCTCAGAAGAAGAAATTAAAATGGCTAGGAAGTACTTTTGAATTGTTCAACGTTCTTAGCAATTAGAGAAATGCAATTAAAATTCCTTTAATAGTTCATCTTACTCCAGTCAAAATGCATAAGATCAAGAAAATAAATGACCAAACAAATGCTGGCAAAGGGAACCCTCACTCACTGCTTAAGGCCTTGCAAATCAGTGCAGTCACTGTGAAAATCAGTGGGGAAAAATCTTAAGAAACTAAACGTAGATCTATCATATGATCAAGCTATCCCACTTCTTGGCATATACTCCAAGAACTCAATATCCTACTACAGAGATAAGTGCTCAGACATATTTGTTGCTACTCTTCATAAGGATTAAGAAATGGAAGCAACCTAAAGGGCCCTCAACCAATGAATAGATAAACAAATTGTGTTAAGGAATTCATGCAATTTGTAGGGAAATTGATGGAGCTACAAACTGGTATACTAAGTGAGGTAACCCAGACTCAGAAAACAAGTGACACGTTCTCTTTCATTTGTGGATCCTAGTTCCAAATCCTTAGATCTGAGTATACATCCTAATATAGCCAAAGGAGATAGGAAATGAAAAGTAACCAAGGGTGGAAAGCGGACGGAGGAGCTTGAGAGAGGGGGTAGGAGGAGATAGGGTTTGTCAAGGGGGAAATGGTGAAACAGGAGGTTCTTTAACTTGGGAGGAAAGAAGTCATGTTATACTGGAGCAGGGAGTGGAAAGAGACATAAATCATGGTGAAGTGGTGTGAAAAACCAAAGGAAAATGTATTTAATAACCCTACTGAAAAATTCACATGTAAGATAAATGTACGTGCATGTGTAGCTGATGGTTATATAACAAAACTGACAGTGCCAGGCATGGGAAACTTTGAGTTGCTTTTCAGGGTAGTACAAGAGACTCCCAAAATAATATAGGCTCTTTTTACAGCCCTTGATTGCCTCGCAGAACTTGAAGGTAAGACATTATTGCTGAAGACAGAGCATACTTCAAACACAGGAGTTGGAGAAACTGAGCTGGAACTGACTTGGAAGGCTCCTCCTCAAAGACGAGCTCTCATGGTATCAGAAGATTCCATGCAAGGTGCCAAGTAAGGAAACCAATCAAGGATTCAACCCAGCTGTAAATATTACAAACCTCAGTCATGACCAGCCCAGCAAACTGTCTCTATTCGTGCAGTAGTGGCACTTTTACCTTGGGGGTAATCAACAGCTGCCTAATTGAACTTAAGGTTTGCTCAGTAGGAGGAAAATCATGCATGGTACATATCATGCAGACATAGCCAGGTACACATGGTTGGAGAGGTCACGGACCCTAGAGAAGAATGTACTTCTGTCATTTCCCTAGACCAACATAATTTCTTACTATATTCTAAATACATATCCTTATATTTACAGCTAAGTGTCCCTCTATCACTCATCAAAGAAGTTTCTTTTCATGACAGATGGAGACTATTACAAAGTTCTACAGCTGGTCAAATGCAAAGAATAAGTGTCTGTGAGGCCCCTAGTCCTACGTGAACATCTACAATGCAAGCTCTATACCTAAGACTCAGGAAACATTGTGGAAGAGGGTGCAAAAGATTGTAAGAGTCAGAATGACAAGATACCTGTTGGTAGCTTTTCAATGGATTCAAGACAAGAGAGGAAAGCTGTAGCAATGAAATCTCCACAGTCTGGCAGCCTAATGAGATCAGCATAATGATAAAACCAGTTGGTATGCCAAGATGAATGGAGGGAATGTCATGGGGTCTCATCCCAAGACAAAGACAGGCGATCAACGAATGCTAAAGGAGGGGTAATCGGTTTTCTCCAGGGATTAGCTCCCTGGGATGTTATCTATTCCCAAATGGGCAGCTCTAAACACATGTGCACAAGAGCACCACTAAATGGATTAAGTGCATCATATATGTATATTTATAAATACATGTAGCAATAACAATCAAAGATGAGGGCAAGAACTTGAGAGGGAGTGGGAGAACATTGGAGTTGGTGGGGATTGGGAGGGATGGAAATAATGCAAAGATAATGCTCCTGTATGAAATTCTCAAAAAAAGTAGAATTAAAAGTTAAAGAAGAAGCTGGGCGTGGTTGTGCATGCCTTTAATTCCAGCAGTCAGGAGGCAGAGGCAGGTGGATCTCTGTGAGTTTGAGGCCAGCCTGGTCTACATAGTGAGTTCCAGGACAGCTGGGGCTACAGAGAAATCCTGTCTCAAAAAGACAAAAAAATTTAAAAAAGAATATGAATTAAAATTTATTTGGGATAAAGGCACACACAATTGTAAAGATCCTTAGATACCATGTAATTTACTGCCCTACCTTTCATTTTGAGAGGAAAAAAATCACAGAAGCTTATTATAGTAGAATAAATAAGAAATGAATGTGCACATAAAGTTTTGCTTTATAATTACTGAGTATTATTTTTAATTGCAATTATTTAATAGAGTTGAATTGAGAAAGAAACAAAGAAAAAGGCAGATGAAAAAAGAAAGAAAAGAAAAAGAGAGAAAGAAAGAGAAAGAAAGAAATGAAGGAAGGAAGAAAGGGGTGAAGTCCTCTATTTAATCAAGCTCACGTCTCAGGCTTCCTGGAAGAGTCCAATTTGTTGATCTACTTGAGATGTATTTACTGTCTTTGTTGAGCAGCAGTGTCAAGCCACAGAACCTTTCCACACTGATGGGAATTTTCAGAGATGCAGAGGCAGGCGGAAGAGCTTGTCCAGAGTATCCAAGGCTCACTCTGGGTCCTTCCTGAGGCAGCTCATCCTCAAAGCACTGAACCAGGTGTAGATGTGCGCTGGGGCCAGCAGTGAGAGCAGGAAATGGGTGAGGTGGGCTTCTGGCTGCAGACATTCTTCTCTGACCTCGAGCAGCCTAGGTGTGGGTGGTCATGTCAGAAAAGTTTCTGGGCTCAGTTTGATGGAAGAATTAAGTCCTTTGGACCACAGAACTTAGTCCATGTGTCTTCCAAATTTACCAAGTAGAATCAGTGAAAGGAAAATAAGTATCTGTGATCGCATTTTTCTTCTAATGCAGACTTTTTCTCCTGTGCAGTGTTAGATGAGAAAGAACTGATAGATAATTCGTATTCCTGATTCACCTTTACATTGCTACATGGTGATTTTTACAGAAGACCCTTAAAGTGATGGTGAGATGACTTCACAGTTAAAGGTTGCTTGTTACCAAGCCTGAGGACCTGAGTTCAGTCTCTAGGACTCACATGGTACGAGGAGAAAAGCAATTCCTGCAAGCTGTCCTCTGACCTCCACATACATGCTGTGGCACTTATGCCCTCACACATACAGAAACACACATACACAATAAATAAATTAAAATTCAATAAAAATTTAAAGTTCTTTAATGTGGTTTTCTCATTTTGTAGTTTTTGTAAAGAACAATAGCATTTGCCATAGCTGTGTTTCTGCAAGGACAATTATAGTACAGATGAGCCAGACCTGGACTCTTACATTTAAGTGAATGCCACCATTCCTCTGATGACAACCACTAGCTCCATCAGCCCAGACTCAGGCTGTCCTCTCCACATCAGTCTAAGACACCTGTGCTTACCATCCTAGCCTGCAGCAATCTATCATGGGACATGCCTGTTTCTCAGCTTGTATCTTGCTCCCTTGCATCATGTATCTGGGATGTCATTTCATTATACTTTAGGGGAAGAAAACTTTGGCAGTTAAAACTACACTTGGTGGGAGACTGGAAAGATGACTGCATTTAAAAGGACGTGCTCCTCTTACAGAGGTTCCCAGCATCTCTGTCTGGTAGTTCAAACCACCTGTAACTTCAGCCCCAGAGCATCCAATGTCCTCATTCAGCCTCTTCAGGAACATCTGCACAAACACACACACAGTCCCACATGCATATACATTAAACAAAAATTGGGACTGGAGAGATGACACAACTTTTAAGAGCACTGGCTGTTCTACAAAGGTTCTGGCTTCAATTCCCACCACCACATGGGCAGTTAACAATCTTCTGTAACTCTTGTTTCAGAGCATCTTATGTTTTATTCTGGTCTACATGGTACACTGACGAACTTGCAGGCAAAACATCCATACACACAAAATTTTAGTTTTTTTAAATAAAAATATTAGAAAAAATTACATTTGATGGTTGAATACCCGTGTCCTAATCTCAGAAACTGATAGTCTCCTACATATCAAAATAAATTTCTCAGATATGAATTGAGAGTGCATGAGATTCCTTAATTACCCAGGCGAGAACAGTAGAATCACAAGGGACCTTATAATAGGCATCAAAATAGTCACAGTCCTAGAGAAGACCTGACAGTGGAACATGGCGTGGGTGACAGAAAGCAGGAACCATTCAGTATGGTATGTGGGAACATCTTGGGGCTGAAGAGATGGAAGTTTGAGTCTCTTTCACTGAAACTCCAAAAGGAGCTCATGACTCCTAACTCCTAATTTTAGTTCAGAGAGACTTCTGTCCTCCAGACCTGTGGTATTATCATTCCGTGTTAGTTGAAGCTAGTGATGTCATGGTTGTTTTTTGCAGGAGAAAAGTAAAACAAAAGGTAAGAGGATCTTTTTTCATCTCAAGACAATGGCTCTTCACTGAACTCACATTTCCAACTTATTTTATTTTTAATTTTTTTTAAAATTTAATAACCACATGATTAGAAGCAGCATTTCATTACAGCTTTAACACACTCAGTAACACACTCCAGAGCAAGAGTGCATCTCCTGCACAAGTGGTTGTAAGTTTCTCTCTTTCAAAACTGAATGTAAATTTTTAGCTTCACAGTTGAATTAATACAGTTATACAATATTGAACTCAGTATAAACCCTGTAAGACATAAAATTGAATGAGTTTTTACCCTTTAAAGAAGATATCCATTTCGTTTTAAGATATTCTGTTTCCTACATTTTTTAATTACTTATTTCATAACCATATGATTAGAAGAGGCATTTCATTACAACAGCATTGACATATTCAATAAAAATTTCCAGAGCTAAGATGCTCT
>NW_008334672.1:111946-114237 GCF_000622305.1 Nannospalax galili | reverse complement strand
CTGTCTAAATCCTCTAAGACATAAAATTAAATGAGGTTTTAAACTTTAAAAAAGATCTCCATTTTATTATTAAAATACAGTTTCATACAGAAAAATTCATTTTCAATGCAATTGACATTAAGATGTTTGCACATGTGTTTCTAATCGCTATATATCAGATAATTACTAGTCACAGTTACTTTCTGAGCTCCTTGGCATCTGAGCATGGATATAAACTCATCAGGTAGATTTCAACGATAATGTTTTTCACATCTACTAATTATTAAGGAGTAAATTTTTATACTTTGAAGAAATTTTGTTTTTTTCTAATCATGCATTAAAAAAATTTTTAATAACTACATGATTAGAAGAAGCATTTCATTACAGTTTTAACATATTCAGTAATACACTCCAGAGCAAGAGTACATCTCTTTTCCCCACTACTTGCCCTTCTGGTGAATCTAGTCAGCCTATCTAGAGGTCTTTGTTTTAGGAGGGTCAGCTGTTCCTCATCTAGCGGTAGTCAGTTGTCAGTATTCCTTTGGATAAGATTGGGGTCTGCTGTTAAATTTCACAGTTCTATGCTGGGTTACTATCTGGGAGTCCCTTTGTCCAACCCAACCAACAACTCAAAAGAAGGTATCGCCTGTCTGGCATTGTTGTTTGTTATGTAGCCTTTAACTATACATATAGTCTCTTATGAAATTATATTGGCCCTTTTAATCTTTGGTTATACTTTCCTTTTGGGTGTTTAAGGCCACACAGTTGGTCCAGATAAACCGATTTATTTTCACTCCTAAGGTCATTTAAGGATCTGTTCCTCAGGGGTCACATGGGCTTGGGAGGAGACCCTGGCTCCTTTTTTTTTTAACCAGTTCCACCTATGTGAAGATAAGTCAAAGATCCTGCTTGACCCTGGTTGGCTTCGCTTGGAAGCATGGAGGAAATGATTCCTCTGTGTTGACCCTCCTCTTTATAGACTGGACACTGGTTCAAGCCCATCTGGCGGGGTCTCCTCAGCCTCCTTGACCAAGAGGTGACCCACCACCATAATAGGACATTTTGAGAGATGCTCATAGTTCTCTGGAACTATTTGACTTAGGAGGGCAAGGAGCAAAAATTGTCCTTTATGTCCCTCTGACCAAATTAGTATAGGCTTCAAAGTATGTCTGTTAAACACCCAAGAAGGTTAGCTCCATTACTGTGTGTCTTGTAGATAAATCTTAGGCAAAGACCAGTTCTTCTCAGATAAACCTTTCCTAGACATATATTTCTTGATCTGCTATGTATAATTTGTTAGTAGGTTGTAGGAGTAATATGGTTCTCACTGGTTTTCAAAGCTAGCTAGGCATTGTTTATCTCTCATATTGTTTCACCCCTCCATCATAGATTTCCCCTTAAGGTGTCCCCATTTTCCCCTTCTCCTGTAATAATACACCTCTCCTATGGTTCTACCTCTCTTGAGCTCCTTTTTTCCCTTTATCCCCTAGGTTCCTTGTATACCCTTCCCTCCCCCCTCCCTTAAACTAACCCAATTTTTATCCATATCTCCTTTATTAAGGCCTGTTTCCTACTGTTTTTCTCTTTCAGGTTCTTTCTTTTCCTTTACCACCCTGTTTCCTTTCCATTATCTTGGTTTCTGAAGTTATGTCTGGTTGCATACTTATTTATCAGAGTCTGGGTCAAGGATCGACATATGAGGGAGAATATATGTTGATTTTTTTTCTGAGTCTGAGTTACTTCACTTAGTATAACAGTTTCTAGTTCCATCCATTTACCTGCAAATTTCATGATTTCATCTTTCTTTACGGCTGAGTAAAAGTCCATTGTATAAATGAACCACATTTTTATTATCCACTCATCAACTGAGGAACACTTAGGTTGCTTCCATCTCTTAGATATTGTGAAAAGAGCAGCAAACAGAAATGGATGTACAAGGACCTCTACAATAGGAAGAGTCCTTTGAGTATATGACAAGGAGTGAGTGGCACAACTCGCTCATATGATAGATTCATTTTTAGTTTTGTGAGAGTTCTCCACACTGCTTTCCATACTGCTTACATGAGTTTGCAATCCCACCAGCAGTGAATAGCATTTCCTTTCTCACACTCTCACTAGCAATTCATGTCTTTTGTTCTCTTGATCTTAGCCAGTCTGACTGGGGTAAGGTGAAATCTTAGGATGGTTTTGACATGTTTTCTCTAATTACTGAAGACATTGAGCACTTTCAGAGATGTTTCTTAGTCGTTTTTATTTCTTCATTTGAGAATTCCCCATTCAGATCCTTAGTCCATCTTTTTATTGTTTCTCTC
>NW_008334672.1:110488-111301 GCF_000622305.1 Nannospalax galili | reverse complement strand
TTGCATTGAACCCATAAATGGCTTTTGGTAGGATGGTCATTTTCACAATATTAATTCTTCCAATCCATGAACATGGGAGGTCCTTTCATCTTCTGATGTCTTCCTCAATTTCTTTTTTTAAAGATTTAAAATTTTCATTGTAGTGCTCTTTAATGTCTTTGCTCAGGTTTACTCTGAGATATTTTATTTTTTTTTCAGCTATTGTGAACAGGAGTGTTTCCATGTGCTCTTTCTCTGATTGTTTGTTATTGGTATATAGAAAGGCTATAGACTTTTGTAGGTTAATTTTGTAACCTGCCACTTTACTGAACGTGTTAATAATTTCTAGGAGTTTTCTGGTGGAATTTTTGGTGTCTCTTAGATATAATATCATGTCATCTGCAAAATGGGATAATTTGGTCTCTTCCAATTAGTGCTCCTTTAATTTCCTTCTCTTGTCTTATTTCTCTTGCAAAGAGTTTCAAGTACTATGTTAAAGAGAAGTGGAGATAGTGGACAGCCTTGTCTGGTTCCTGATTTCAATGGGAATGCTACCAGTTTTTCTCCATTTAGAATGATGTTGGCTGTAGGTTTGTTGAGGTATGTTCCCTCCAGTCCAACTCCCTCTAGGACTTTGAACATAAATGTGTGTTGAAATTTGTCAAAGGCCTTCTCTGCATCTATTGAGATGACCACGGGATTCTTGTCTTTGAGCCCATTTATATGATTTATGATGTTTATTGACTATTGAACCATCCCTGCATCTCTGGAATAAAGCTGACTTGATCATGGTGGATGATCTTTTTGATGTGTGTCTGTATGTGGTTTGCAAGT
>NW_008334672.1:54010-110055 GCF_000622305.1 Nannospalax galili | reverse complement strand
TTTAGATATGCATCCATTTCTTTTAGGTTTTCAAATTTAGTAGCATATAGGTTTTTAAAGTATTCCCTTATAATGCTCTGTATCTTTCTGGTGTCTGTTGTGATGTTTCCCCTTTCATCTCTGATTTTGTTGATTTGGAGGTGCTCTTTCTTTCTTTTGGTTGACTGGGCTAGTGGTCTATCTTGTTTATCTTTTCAAAGAACCAGCTCTTGGACTTGCTGGTTCTTTGTATTGTTTTCTTTGTTTCAATTTCACTAATTTCTGCCCTGATTTTTGGTTTTTCTTCTTGTCTGCCGGGTTTGGGTTTAGTTTGCTGTTGCTTTTCAAGTGTGTTGAGTTGCAATGTTAAGTCCTTTATTTGTGTTCTTTCTGATTTTTTGATGTAGATACTTAGAGCTATAAACTTCCCTCTAAGGACCACTTTAGGCATGTCCCAGAGGTTTTGTCATGTTATATTGTCTTTTTCACTTAATTCCAGGAATACTTTTTTTCTTTCTTAATTTCTCTTTTGATGCATTCATCATTCAGGAGTGTGTTGTTTAATCTTCATGTGTTCATGTGGTGATTAAAGCTTCTTCAGGTCTTGCTTGTAAGCTTTATTGCATTGTGGTCTAATAGAATGCATGGAAGTATTTCAATCTTTTTGTGTTTCTTGAGGTTTGTTTTGTGCTCCAGTATATGGTCGATTTTGGAGGAGGTTCCATGGGGTGCTGAGTAGAAAGAATGTCCTTTGGTGCTTTGGTGGAATACTTGGTAGATGTCTGTTAAGTTCATTTGATATATGGTATTGTTTAATTCAGATGTCTCTCTGTTAATTCTCTGACCTGCTGCCCTATCTAATGGAGATGGTGGGGTATTGAAGTCCCCTACTGTTAATGAGTTGGGATTAATCTGGGTCTTAAAGTCCTATAGTATTTTTTTTATGAAGTTGGATGCACCAGAGTTTGGTGAATATATGTTCATGATTGTAATATCTTCTTGATTCATTCTTCCTTTGATCAAAGTGAAGTGGCCTCTTTTTCTTTTCTGATAGCTGAGCTTTGTTTTGTGCCCCAGTATATGGTCGATTTTGGAGAAAGTTCCATGGGGTGCTGAGTAGATACTATGTCCTTTGGTGTTTGGGTGGAATACTCGGTAGATATCTGTTAAGTCCATTTGATATATGGTTTTGTTTAATTCAGATGTCTCTCTGTTAAGTCTCTGGCCTGTTGATCTATCTAATGGAGATAGTGGCGTACTGAAGTCCCCTACTATTATTGATTTGGGGTTAATTTGGGTCTTGAAGTCCTGTAGTATTTTTTTACATTCGTGCTATAGCTGTATTTTACCCTGTTATACCCTCGTTGTTATTCTTTCTGAAACCCCTTGGGTATAGTCATTCCTTTCTTCAGCTCTTTGTATTACTACCAGAACTCTCTGAAGGGCTGGTTTTGTGGACATGAGTTCCTTCAGGCTATTTATGTCATGGAAGATTTTTCTTTCCCCTTTGACTATAATAGACATTTTGGTTGGCATCTGTGGTCATTTAAAACTGGAAATACTTTGGTCCAGGCTCTTCTGGCTTTCATAGGTGCACTATGAAGTCAGATGTAATCCTAATGACTTTTCCTTTATATGTGACTTCTTGTTTCTCTTTTGCAGCTTTCAGAATTGTCTCTGTTTTGTATGTGTACTGTTTTTAATATGATGTGACATGGAGAGTTTCTTTTCTGGGCCTGTCTATATGCTTCTTGTATTTGTAGGGTCATATCTTTCTTTAATTTTGGGAAATTTTCTTCCACAATTCTGTTGAAGATCTGGTCCATGCAATTATCTTGGGATTCTTCTCCTTCCTGTATGCCTATGATTCATAAGTTTGGTCTTTTTATGGTGCCACACAATTCCTGCATATTCCATTCTTGTGATTTCTTAAATTTTTCATAATCTTTGCTTGAGTGGTCTAGTTCATCCACTTTATCTTCCAGTCTTGATACTCTGTTTTCCATTTCATTCATCCGGTTGTTGAGGCTTTCTCCTGTGTTCTAATTGGCTTACTGAGTGTTTCACTTCCTTCTTCATTTCAGCCTAGTATTTTTCAATATTTCTCTTTTCTGAATTCATTTGAAGTTTGTCCCTACCTTCCTTCAGTTCTTTGATTTCTTTTTTTGTGTGTTTTTTAAATTCACTGAATTCTTTTATCATGTTTATAATTGTTCTTTTGAGTTCCATGTCCTGCATTATCTCTAGGGGATTCTCATTGTACTCCTCTAGCGACTATTGGTATTTGGTGGGGATATATTCTTTTGGTCTTTCATGTTATTATTTTTTCTTTGTGATTTTGGCATGTGAATTTGTTTTGTAGTTTCTGATTCTTGTGTGAGACTCAGACCTTCAAGTTTAGATCTACTTCTTTTTGTGAACTTTGTGTGTCTTTGTGGTTTACTTTTTGGGCATGAAATGCTGGTTTGTCTAAGCTTCTTGTTCTCTCTCTTGATTTTATATTGGAGTGGCCAGGTTGATTTTGTCTTCAGGAGTTCCCACAGAGGCCCAATTCAGATGAGGGTCAGATGATTTCAGGCTTTCTCCTAAGGTCTGGATCCCTCCAGGAATGATTTTGGCCTCAGGAATTTGGGGGTTGGACTGGCCTGGGAGCCTGGCCCAGAAAAGATGCTGGTCTAGGGCAGCTGGTGGTTGTGCCACCCAGAGATGCAAAGGCAGATGGGGCAGGAAAAGGCCTCAAGGACTCCTGGGGACTGCACTGTGGAGCTGGGTTGGTCTGGATACAAAGGATTAAGAAGAGGAAAGTTCAGCCCCAGCATCCCAGAAAGAGGCTGGCAGGTGGTGCAGGCCCAGGGAAGCAGAGGGAGTTGAGGGAGGGCCGGGCCCAGAGAAGGCACTAAGTTAGTCTGGATGATAAGGGTCAGGAAGCAGTACTCGTTCCCCAGGTGTCTGGGGCCCCAAGACTAGGAATGGGGCAGGGCCCAAACTTGGAGGAGAGAATGGTGGGGGAGATGGGAGGATGAATGAGGCTGGGGGAGTCAAGGCATGGAGGGCACAATGGACTTACCCCAGAGAGAGGTCTACGGGTGGGTGGGAGAGAGACCTGCTGGGGGTGGTGCACGCCCAGGAAGCAGAGGGAGGTGAGTCTGTTTCCTACATTTTTAATGCTACTAACATGTTTGTACGTGTCTTTAATCTCTATTAAATCTGATTATTACTAGTCACAGTAGGTTATACTCAGATCCTTAGTACCTGAGTATGGATATAAAGTCATCAGGTAGATTTCACTGGTAATGTTTATCACTTCCACTATTTAACATGAAGTAAATTTTTAAAAAAATTTTAATAACTACATGATTAGAGGAAGCATTTCATTACAGCTTTAACATATTCAGTAACACACTTCTTTTGAGTTGTTGGCCAAGGTGGCCAAAAAGACTCCCAGATAGTAACCCAGCATAGAACTGGGAAAATGAACAGCAGACCTCAATCTTATCTAAAGGAATATTGACAACTGATTGGTGCTAGATGAGGAACAGCTGACCTTCCTAAAACAGAGACCTCTAGATAGGCTAACTAGATTTGCCAGATGGACAAGTAGTGGGGAATGGCTGGGGGTGAGAACAACATAGCGGACAGTAGCAGGGATATCAGAGTATAAGGGCTCTAGTTGGGGGAGGGAGGCTATGGGAGGGTGCCATCTGGGAAGTGGTGTATAGTTGAATGAGATGGTTTGGGATGTTCCGTGTGATACACACACACACACACACACACACACACACACACTCACAAATCAACAAATTTTAAAAAATTTATTATATTTGAGGAGGAATCATGGAAATTTATGTCATGCTAATTGGTAGAGGTGATAAACATTACCACTGAAATGTACCCAATGACTTTATAGACATACACAGGTGCCAAGGATTCAAGTGCAGCCAATTTTGACTAGCAATAATCAGATACATACAGATTAGAGATGCATGTGCCAACATCTCAGTGTTAGCAGCAAAACAATGAGTCTTTTTGCAAGGAACAATATATTCTAAAATTAAATAGAGATCTTTGTTAAGGGTTAAAAACTCATTCAATTTTATGTCTTACAGGGCTTATACTGAGTTCAATATTGTATAACTGTATTAATTCAAATGTGAACCAACTTGTTGTTTTTTACAACAGAATTGTGTAGCTATTTTCTCTGATTTAAATCATTCCTTCCTGGAGGGAAGAGAGGCATCTCCTTAGGCTCATTAAGTAAATGAAATATACAAGACTCAAGAAGTGAAGAAACTTTACAAGGATCAGGAAGCTCTTGAAACTAGTAAAGTTCATATAAAGACCACATTTAGAGTATCTTCTGGCTTTAGAAAATCTGATCCAGAAAAATCTCATTTCAGTCAATTTCAGATGCAATCAAGTTGACAAATAGTTGGAAAGATTAGTCATCACAACATCCAATCTCAATAGCACTGAGCCTCATTGGTTTTATACAGTAGCAGTATGGGCATGACCGAATTAGAAAATTCTCTGGTGTCTGTTCTTACCAGGTTAACTGTTTAGGAATATAAGCAACAAATTTAATAAAGACAGTTTCCCTGAGACCTAATTACACCTTGTGAGTGTAGTCAGGTCCAAAGAACTTGACAGAGAAAAAAGCTTCTTTCTTGCGGGTAGAAAGTTAATATCATTGTTTGACATAAGAGAACAAAGGGAGCATTTTTATACTTCAGGATATGAATATGAATTTAGAAATAATATTTTTTGTAATCTGGTAAATAATCTGTCGTACTCTCTCACATGTACCAAATTAATATATTTATGAATTTCCTCTAGACAGTTGTGTTATAGGACAGAGATCGTAAAAAATCACCAATACCACTTTAAGAAAAGTAGCAAGGTAAATTTTAATTTTCGACCGGCCGGGCTGTCTATCTCGGGAGTAGAAGCAGCCCTGATGATTGTTAAGTCAGAGTTTTTATAGGATTACAGAATTATTATTAAAACAGTACATTTGTGAACCAATCAGGTTTGTACAACATAGCATAATTTTGACTCTATTAATCAACAACCAATCATTATACAGACAAGTGATACAGTCATATAACTTGGCAATCAACTTTGTGACCTTAAAACTAGCCAACTGTTTTAGCCATAATAAGTATAATAAGACAGTCAAGGTAAATGACTTCTAGGTGGTCATACAATAACAAGATGACAAGGATGGACTTATGCCCTGTGTCAGGGTGACACACGACAGCAAGCAGGTTACAGAAGTGAAAACAAGCTGGTTAGTAAAAATGTATAATGTCTGGAATTATCACATTCCATGATTCATGGCAAGGGCAGTTTTCCAAGGCCCAAGGTTGCCCCCTTTTCCTTTTGGTGTGGAGCAAAGTTGCTGCTGAAATGGCTCTGAACAAAATGGAGTAACTTGGGGAAGTTTGCTGAGCCAGTTCAAGTTGCATAGACTGTGGAATTTTATCTATTTCTATCATCTCTGAGCAGTGTTGAAAGAGAGTCTTTCCATGTAGATTATTGCTTCCTATGGAATCTGGTCCAGTCAGTGTCCTTAGTTTCTTTCTTGATTTACTCACCTGATCTGCATGTGAAGCAGTCATGGCCAGGAGCCCATAGGTCAAACCAGTTCCATGCACTAGACTAATAAGAACCAGATCCACTGTTGTCTCACCATCACCTTTCAGAAATGGCTGAGATTTTCTAGGCCATTCATCAAAATACTTGCTGAGATAAGAGTTCTGGCTCACAGCTCAACAGAGAGATTAATCTCAACATCCAACATCCAGAGCAAAGAGTGCAAGTTTCTGTTGTTCTTCCGCACTTTGTGGTGCTTTGTTATCCAGTGCGGGGACTTAGACTACGGAAAAATGACTTGGCAGTGAGAATCCTCTCATGGTTCTTCATTAAAAATTTGTTATTAAAAATAGCATTTTTCAGCCAGGCCAGTGAAGCACCCCAGGAGGCAGAGGCTGTCAGACCACTGTGAGATCGAGGCCAGCCTGGTCTTCATGGTGGCTTCCAGTCCTGCTGGTGCTACAAGGAGGCACTCTCTCTCAAAAGAAAAGATGTTTAGTTTGCTTCTTGATTGCTGTTTATTTGGTTAGTGATTAAACACTAACCAAAACCCACTAGGGAAGGAAAGGATTTATTGCAGTTTAGATTTTCCAACACAAATTCCATTTTTGAGGGAAGTCAGGCAGGATCTCGGCGCAGAAACCTGGAGGCAGGAACTGAAGCACAGACCGTGGAGGAACACTGCTTACTGGCTTCCTTCCCTGGCTTGGTCTCAGCCTGCTTTCTTATCCAAACCAGGACTGCCTGCCCAGGGGTAGCACCTCCCACAGTGGATTGGGACCTCCCACATCACTAGACAATCAAGAAAATGCCTCACAGACATGGCCACAGGTAATCTGCTGGAGGAAATACCTCAATTGAGGTTCCCTCTTCCCAGGTTTAAGTTGACAACTGAAGGTTAACCAAGACATATGTGCACAAGTTGTTTTATTCTTTTCTGCATTGGTTGATGATGTTAGTTTAAGGGTCATAAACTAAGAGTCTGCTGTAATTAATATTACTTGGATAGTCATGTTGGAAAGTTTTACCATTACAATGAAGTTTAGGATACTGTGGTGGCACTCATGATAGCATTAAATCCTTATAGACATGTCTAACCCATACTGTATTGGGAGAAATTAAAGACACATGGAGGCTTGTTTCTCATTTAGATTCCAATGGATGCCCTCCATGCCAAGAAATGAAGTTATGTAGGACATGCCTGGGATAGAGTCCTACTAAAGGCTGATTGGAACACATTTGTGACGTCAGGTATCGGATTGAGAGTGGCAGGTTCTTACTAAATGGCTCCAGAGGCTGGAGACTGATCGGTCTTAAATGGATTTGACGCACAGTTTCTATTAGCATTCTCCTCCCTAGATGTAAATTTCACAGGGTATTTTCCCTTTATTGGTAGAAATGTTTTCTTGCGTGTGATCCATGAAGATGGTGAAGGAGGGTATGTGCTTTCCACTCTAGTGTCTTTAAGGGGCTTCTCTTCTGTCAATGGAAGGAGAAGCTGGAAGGCCTTTCTGATTGCTGTAAGCACCCCAGGCCTTCAGAACCAAGGCTATGCTCACAGTAGCAGGTGAATATCAAGTGTGATGATGAAACGCATAGTAATTGACTTCCCATGGAGACAAAGTTTCACCATAACTGCTCAGTCTGAAGCAACTAATGTGAAGTTTGTTGTGTGCATGTAAATGTTAATACAAATGTTTTTCTAGTGAATAACACCATGATGATAAAAACAAAAGAAAAATAGCGTTTTGTGTTTTAAAATTAGTAATAAGATTTTCAAGATGCAGCAAATATAATTTTCCTAAGAGTCAAAGTTGATTTGCAGGATTATTCATAACTCTACTTAAACATTGTAATGTATGTAGAGAAAAGAAGAGACAATGAAAAACCCATTGCCAAAGTTTTCCGGGATTAACGTCTCAAAAGAGAGGCAAACAGGATGAGTGACACCACTTGACTAAGTACCAGCATAGCAGTAAAGTTCCAACGAGAAAGCGAAATACGGGGGACAAAAGCAGTTTCAAACGGTGAACCTGGAGTTTTATCAAAACAAGTGTTTTTTAAAAAAATATTCTATTATTTTTATTTTACGAGTATGAGTGTATTGCCTGCATGTAGGTAAGTGCATCAGTGTTGTGCAATGCCCACGGAGGACAGAAGAGGCCATCAGATCCCCTGGAACTGGAGTTATGGACAGTTGTTAGCTGTCATGTGGGTGCTGGGATTCAAACCTGGGTCTTCTGCAAGAACAACCAGTGTTCTTAATGGCTGAGCCATCGCTCCAGCCCCAAAACAAGTGTTTCTAATTTGACTTGAGTGACCCCTAGTGGATTGTAAATTAGGGACCAAATAAAATTAAACACAATAGAAGCCAGGAAAGGACAAACGGGAGTTTAGATCCTCCTAACTAGTACCAGTAGAAGAGTTATGACAGGAGAAGTCAAATGATCTGATAAATTATTGGACATGGCTGCTGTCCCCAGGAGAAACTGTGAGGCATGAATGCTCAGTGGGGATGCTGTTATCCTGGCCCTGTCCTTGTCCTTGTTTGCACAGAACAGCTGCCAAATTCAGGTGACGTAGGCCTCTCTGGTCCCTTCCTCAAAGGTACCACAGCATTTCCATCTGAGGCCACCCGGGTTCCACTCCTCCTCTGGGCACCTCAGCTGCTCTTGTCACATTGGAAAAGTCTCACTGTGGGGGTTTGTTGCTAAAATTCTTTCTGGGAGATGTGAATTAAGTCCGGCCACCTCCTCCCATCATCCTTGTGACAAACCAAGCTCTAATTCCTCCAAACTACAGTTTGGATAATCAGTGAGTTTATTTGGGCGTACTTACAGAGCAGTGGGTAAGGGGTTTCTTACAGGAGTGTGGGGACTCCCCCGCCCCCAAGGCTGCACTGGAAAGCCTCCATATAGGAGTGGATCATGACTTTCCAGCAGCCATCCAAAATGGCGAGAGCTCCTCTGCATGGGCTCCCTCAGCTTAAGTACCCTTAGCCCCTCCCCCTTGTGCACCTAGGGCCAACTGGTTGGTTGGGGGGCATAACTGACTCTCCCTGACCATCCTTTCTTGGGGAGTATACCAGTCAACAAGTTTGGCTATAATGATCCTAGGCATGCGAGTGCAACCAAACTTGGGAAGAAGGCTTCTGATGTCCATGGTCTGTCTTTCGGAGGACAGTCTATGTCACAGGGTTTGTGTTTGGAACTGTTAGTGTGTACTACCCAGTGAGTGTCCTACTCATAGGTGTGTGTAGTGTCTCCATACGAGTTCTTGTTGGAAGAAAAGCAATGGAATTTGAGATACTGCTCACACATGAATATCTGAGGTACTATTGACAACTGATGCTGGGAGAGGGTTAGTTACTTTTCCTTAAGGGTGTGATGACCATTTACATTGCTCAGGTTCTATGGGGCGGGTCGCTTGACCCCGGACGTGGTGTGTGCGGGCACCCTGGGGTCTCCGCCACACCTGGCTAATCCCGGCATGAGTCTGGCTGCAAGCGATGTGGGGAGCGCACCACTCTGGATGTGGCCCAGGGTCAGGTGTGCGTGCACTCTCCCACCGTGGTTCTGGTCCCGCTGGCTAGCCACTGGCGGGCCTGGCCGGCCGCGCCTCTCTGGAGACAGCAGGTGCGCAGACTTCTCTGATGCTGGCTGTAGCTGATAGCTACACACTTCTCTGGAGCGGAGAGCTTCCTCTGCTACTAGAGTATTATCTAGTCGGGATCCCGCCTCTATTACACCCTTGTGCCCTTCCTCAGGATTGCGGAGTCCTGGCCAGTGAACTCCACAGGGAAGAAACAAAAGTGGGGTTATCCGTGGGTCGATAATGGAGAGTGCTGCTCTCCAGTGAGATCAGGTCACTTGTAGTAAGACACAGGACTCAAGGCACGGCTTAGTCTGTGTTTACTGCTTTATTGTATCTCTGCTCCTTGCTGTCCAGCTCTCTGCTGATCCAGCTTTCTGGGACCCAGTCTCTGGCCTGATCTCCCAGTCTCTGGCCTGATCTCCGGGTCCCAGTCTCTGACCTGATCTCCGACTATTAAGAGAAGACTAGCATATTTATATACCATGGGGGTAGTGGTAAAAGCTTTTAGATACTTTGTGAGATATTCTATTTACATGTGGAAGTGGGTTTCTGCTAGACTATTGTCCACCTGTAAAAACCACACACAGGAAGGCATGGTATGCATAGAGCCAAAAGCCATGTTTATGTCAAGGCATCTGTGGTGGCCACTTCAAAGGGAGAGACAGGAAAGATGCCAGAAAGCACCTTGCTATGAAAAGGAGCCCGCGGCACATTCCCCGAGCTGCATGAGCTGTCCGGTGTGAAGGGGCTTCTACTTTTGCATAACAGAGGTCTCCCAACAAGGTTCTAGGGGATAGACTCACACATAGGTGCATTTTGGGAACACAAATTAGACTTCATAGACCTTACAATAATAATAATAGAGCTCATGAAGTCATAGGAGATAGTAAGGTGGGTGTGGAGATGGGGGGCTCTGAATATTATCAAAATGCATTGTATGAAACTCTCACAGAATAATAAAAACATTTTAAAAATCATCCTTTATTGTTTACATTCTCACTCTGTTCAGTGAAAAATATCCTGTGTGATGTCCTGAGTATGGCTTCTTCTGTATTGTAAATAAAAACACATGCTGCAATTTAGATTCCTCAGGTATAATGATTTGTAATCAGAATTCAATGGGGGAGAGACACTGTCCTATCTGTGATGCTGCACTTGAAAAGGAGAGAGCAGAGGAGCCTCTCTGGCCCCTTCATTTTGAAGCATATGTGGAAACATGAGGACGAGCTGGGGCAGCCCAGTGTCACACTCCTGCTTCTCTAGGTAGTTTATGACTTTCATGCATGTGGGAGGTTGTACTGAAAATCTGTTGACAGTAATAAGTTGTAACATCTTCAGACTCAAGGTTGCTGATGGTGAGGGTGAAATCTACCCCAGATCTACTGTCACTGAACCTCAGTGGGACACAAGATTGCAAATTGATACCCAGTAAATGCGGGGTTTAGCAACTTTTCCAGGTGTGTGATGTAAGTTACTGCCAATGTCCTGACTTGCTCAGCAAGTGATGTTGACTCAGTCTCCCAGAGTTGTAGACAGGGATGATGGAGACTGAGTCATCTGGATATCACGTCTTATACCTGACAATGGAAACAAGAAAACAACTTCAGTTACAATGTATTATACTTCTTATTGGAATATGCACATTCCACACTAGGCTAGAATGCCAGCCTAGTTTTTTTGTTTTTTAAACCTGGAAGTCAGAGCATCAGGATGCCCAGAAGCCCTCATGCCCATGCAGTGCTCTGACTAGAACTTATTCCTATACAGGGTGTGAGTACTCCATTAAAACAACCTCAGAGCAGTGAGCTGCGACCTGGTACATGCCAATCAGCAAGAACTGAGCAGGGCTGAGAAGAGCTGTTGGGCTGACTTCCTCAGGACAAGGCTTGAGTTCTCAGGTATCCCACACCAGAGGAAAACAACGTGTATTTGCCTACAGAAATGAGGTTTTTGACTAGGGATACAGGACATAATCTCTTCCTGTGTATAGTCTGCTATTGCTCACTTCATGGGTAGACATTGGTTTCTTCCTAATCAATTTTTTGTTAAGATGGATTAAATCATGTCCCTCCAAATTCTAAGAAATTTAAGAAGATCTGTGTATTTGTTATTGATGAATATTAATGGATTCAGAGAGATTTTCATTTCCATTTTGTTCTAATTCCCTGAGATACTTGGTGCAGAAAATCATTGTCACAAACAACAACTGGTAGAATAAAATATGCGTGGTACAGTGGATATGTATGTACGTGGATAAGCAGAGCAATAGCTATAGATACATACATACATAGTAGATGGTTCATTTATATATACATATATGCACACGTACATACATAGAGACAGATAGTTATAGGTCCAAATTCACATAGATTTTAAAAAATAACATTTTGTCTCTAGTTTCCTAGTCAACAGATTTTATTTATACACAGACTTGTAGAGAGCACAGGCCAAGTTAGATCTAGTATTTGAATCATATGTGTGAGTTCGTTCAGTGAGAAACAGGGGCTTCTTGAGAGGTTTGAAAAGATTGGTTAGACATTGGTCACAGTGTGGTGAAAGAGCGAGGCAGAAATAATGTCATGAGACAGCATAAAGTAGAAAAATGGTGAATTAACGCATACCCAGAGAAACTACAACTGTAGGCTATATGGCGGACTGAAGAAGTTGAAGCCCATAGTACTCATGAAGGGAGGATAAAAGAGAGGAAAAAAACATTTAAAAATTAAGTATAAAAAACCTGAAGAGATGTACCATTATGAAACTGATCATAATTGATACATAAAAAGAAGTCATTATGAACAACTTTGAGGCACTAAAATCAGTGAATGTAATAAGAACTCTGTAATAGGGGCTGGAGAGATGGCTCAGCAGTTAGGAGCACAGACTGCTCTTTCAGAGAACCTGGGTTTGATTCCCAGCACCAGCAAGGTGCCTAACAACCATCTGTAGCACCACTTCCAGGGGCTCCAATGCTCTCTTCTGACTTCCAAGGGTATTTCATGACACCGGTGCATTTACATACATGTAAGCAATATACTCATACATATAAAATAGTAAAAATATCTTTAAAAAAGAAATCTAGAATGGAGAAAAGTTGAAGATCCTGTGTAATTGGACAGTTACTACCACCAGCTTATCAGAATTGTACAAACCTTCATAACAGAGGAAATAGCTCCAAAATTACAATAGAAAGCATTGAAAATCCCATCCTAAAAGCTAATGATATTAAAGACACAATCCTATATCTGACACGAACAATATACAAAAATCCCTAGATGGCCACAACTGAAGAATGGCTAATGTATTTATGCACAATGGAAAATTACTTCTGACAATTCATCCTCTCATTCAATAGGTGTCTGGGGGATTGCATAGAAAGACATAACTACATTAAATACTTTCATAATGGTCCTGTCAGAAAATAAGTCTTCTATTTTATGTGTGAGATTTGTGACTTGGGAAAACTCCTGTATATAATTCAAATAGCAGATACCCTGGAAGCTTGCTCATTTCCTGTGGGGAACCCAAACAAATAGGAATGAGAGAGATGGGATTGGATTAGATTTTCATCAACCAAAATAGTTTAAAAATTGCCCACTAAAATCAGAAACTGCTAACACCTCTTTGAGGAAGTGGAATTCTTAGAATTCTGCTGTATCTAGTTAAGTTGGTTTTGAAGACTCAGTACATCTCATGGAACTAGCCCATACCACTCACAAGCCTGTTAGCCAAGGCCTGCTCAAGGAGCATGCCTGCAAACAGTGGCCTCCTGTAGGCTGTATTGACAAGGCTGAGTGAGGTGAGGGGGTTGCCGAAAGAAGACAGCAGTGACGTTCGTTGGTGAAATAGACTCAGGTCTGGGAAGGATGTGTGTGAGAAAGCTATACCCAGGCCCCTAGCTCTAGCAAGTGGCCTATGAGGGAAGGAGGACAAAGTCAGTAAAATCTGAAAGGGACTTCATGTTGGAAAGCTAGTGGCAGAGGAGGCAGGCAAGACCCAGATGGTAGATATGAGTCACCTTGACTTAAGTGGTGAATGGCAAGATCTGACTTAAAAGGACACTTGTCACTGCCAAGGGAGGCCAGCATGCATTAACAGGAAGGCAGAGATTACATGAGGACACTCTTAGGGGGCAGCCCCCATCTCTCAGGTTTCTTCTTTCCCTTTACACTGCATGGTTCTTTTCCATTTTCCTAACTCCTGTGGTTACAATAGGACCTATACATCTAGGGATTTGGAGCTAAGATCCACAGCTGACAGAGGACATATGTCACATGTTTTTCTGAGTCTGTGTTACTTAGTATAACAGTTTCTAGTTCTATCCATTTACCTACAAATTTCATGATTTCACTTTTCTTTACTGCTGAGTAGACCTCCATTGTATAATTGTACCAAATTTTCATTATCCATTCATCAGTTGAGGGAAATTTAGGTTGTTTCTATTTCTTAGCCATTGTAAAAAGAACAGAAACAGACATAGCTGCACAAGGATCTCTGCAGTATGAAGATATGATTCTGTAATGTTATCTGACAACTCCCGAAGGAAACTCTAAGATCTCACAAGCAGTTTCACCAAAGTGACAAGATACAAAAGTAACATTAAAAGCTGTAGGTTCAGATGCTACAAAGTGCAAGCTAGAATTAAGTGTGGAGACTTTGGAAAGAAAATAATTACAGAAGCTGAGGACCAATGTAGGCTAAGCAGCATTTGCCTAAAAAGACTTAGATGTTAGAACTGAATAATTTAATATGTAAGGATTAAATTTCTATAGCTTTGTATGGATCAGGAATGCTCCCACAACTCCATGTGTTAATGTCTTAGTCCCAAGATGAATTCAATTACAGGTGATTGAGCATTTAAGAGTTGGCCCTAGGCTTCTGGTCATTGGGAGCATGAAGAGTAAATAGGATCCACCCCCTCCCTTTGTCTCTCTCCCTCCCTTTCTCCTTCTCGCTCTCTGTTCTGAAGGTGACATCTCTTGTGGCTCAGTTGGCTCAAACTTAATATGTAGCCAAGAAAATTCTTGAATTTCTGATCTGCCTGCCTCTACCTCCCAATAGCTGGAATTACAGGCATGCATCACCATGTCTAGTTTAATAAGGTGCTAGAAATCAAACCCAAGTCTTCTGTATGATAAGCAAGCACTCTACCAAGTGAGCTATTCCAGACTCTCTCAGTTTGTTTGTCCAGGCCATGAGCAGAGCAGCTTGTTCCACTGAGTTTCCTTGCCATGACATCCTCCCTCACCACACTACCAAATCAATAGGACCAACTGACTGTGGACAAAACCTATATAACTGTGATCCAGAATAAACTATCTTTATATTTTGACTGTCTCAGGTATTTTTATAACAGAAAGCTGAATTCCATATAGTATTTTTAAAAATCTTATATCACATAACCTTTACTTGTAGTATCTATGGGTTATCCTGATTTTCATGAGAACAAAGAAAATAGACATGGTTCTCACTCACACATATGTTGTATGTGATTTATGGTCTCATATTACATAGGAATATTATGGAAGCATGTTGTCTAAAATGTGACACTGAGTTAGACAGAAAACAGTACCTTGAAAAAATTCATACATTTTAATCCATACCTCAACACTGTCAAATCTTCCATATACAATCACTAAAAGAATTCATGTTTCCCAATAAGTATGGGGAAGTTTATCAGAAAAGATGGGGGAAATAGGGTTATTCGAGCTATATTTATCTTTCTTTAGCTGACCTTCCTGTGTTTCTATGGACCGTGGGAATCTTATGTCTCATATCACTTACAGACACTAAAGAAGTTCCCATATAGGCAATTTTCAGGAAGATGATATGACAGCAAACATCTGCTCTTTAGACTTGGGACATGGTATAGCTTGCCACAATGCCTTCCACAAGTTCTTTTAAGTTTTTCCATAAAATCCATCATGTCAAGGTAGTTGATGCTGCTTCCAAATAATCCGCCTTAGAAAAGTACGTGATATGTCTTGCAATGTTGCTTTTCCTAAAAATAGAATGAGGAAACCATATGTGAGAAAAAAACAAACAAAACAGAGGCTGTAAAAGCAATCTAGAAGCTGATAAGTTTTGAAGCAATCGTAATTGTGAGGGCTCTGATCTACTTAATGAAATCATTATGTGCTCTAATGAGCAGTGATAGAAACTAGAAGGCAGGGCTTGTTTGAAAGAAATGGGTCACTGGAGATGTACATTGAAGCATGCATCTTGTCCCTCCTCCCTCCTTCCTAGCCTCCCGCCTTCCTAGGTAATGCTTTGCCTCACCACTGATCCAAGTGTTGGTGCCATCCAATTGTCAGCTTAGAAACTTCTACAGGGATGAGCCAAAATAAATCTTCGCTTCTTTTTTTCCTTGGGTGTTCTGCCACAGCAATGAAAAATGGCTAACACGGAAGTCTTCTTGGATATATTTGTCTTAGGCCCTGAAAGACTCTGGTTAGATGAAGGGTAAAGGCATTCCAGGACATTCCTCTTATAGTGTTTTACCCACCACTATGCAAGATGAAAATATTTTTGTATAAAGAAATTTTTATTGAGCTGGAAATGTAACTCAGTAGTAGAACATGTGTCTAGTGTACATGAGGCCTTGGGGTAATCTCCATCCAACGTCTCAAAAAGATGTTTAAGCATATAGCTAACTGGATTGATTATTGGTCTTAAGAAAGCTAGACATTATCTTTATTATGGTTTCAATGAGGCAGCTAAACATGAAATGTATATAATTGCATATATGAACCACATAAGTGATCTACAGTCTACAGATATGATGGTGTCATAAATGAGAGATATGAGTTTTAAAAAATGAGAAAGAATTAAAATTGTTTTTCCTCTAGCGTGCAGAATTCATAGCAATTTCTGGAATATCTAGGTACATAAAAATACATTGAATCGACACCTTTTAGGCACAAAATGAGAAGAGGTATGTTGGTATATTTCTCACAGATGAAAAAGAAAAAAATTCACCGTTTCCTTTTTTCCTGAACCTGTACTTTCCTGTCTGCCACGAATGCCATCTTTAAGTTTTCTCTCTACTTTTCCTCCACTCTTTCCCCCAAGCATGGCAGAGAATGCTAGAGCAGCAAGAGTCCTTCCTAGCTCCTTGAAAGAGGGTAAGCTACTGCAGCTTTCACACTGGATTCACTTGCATAAGAAGAGAGAAAGGGGACAGGCACTTGGGAGGCTTAGGCAGGAAGAATGCCCCTGTGACTGAGGCTGCTTTGGGCTCCATAGTTTGTTTCAGACTATACAGTGAGGCTCTGCCCTCTACAAAAATAAAATAATGAAATAAAAAGGAGACAGCATCCACATGGTTTGTAATAAATATGAGACACGGATGGTAAAATGCCTGTATGACTCAAGCAACAAGGCTTGGCAAAGTAGGGGCAAAAGAACTGCAACCAAAGTCTGGAAGAGAAAAACCCTATAGTCAGCTGCTTCGTCCACTTTTGTTGTTTGTTTCTAACAGGCAGAATCCACTTGTCAAAGCATCTGGACACTGAAAAGAAGACTCCTTCTAGAAGTTGACAGGAAGTAACATTTATGAGTATTTCAAGAATGCAAACTCAAGACTTGCCCAAGGAACAGTTTCTACAATTAAGATGAAAAAACATGTGAGATGAGAAGAAAGATGCGAGTCTAATCTGACCTAGTCCAGCCCAAGGAAGGAAAGAGCCAAGGAAAATAAGAGAGCTCGAGGAGCAGCCTTGGACTATACAAGGTACACCCAACGAACTTCTCCCTACTCCTTAACTGAGCCATAGAGAGAGCCTTTCAATTCCATCCTTGAAAACTCCCATGAGTTCACAAATGAGATGTATTGAAATGCGTCAGAATGGCTGCATTTGCTCATCGTTCAGGTCTCCTTCCTTTTTTGCCAAGGAATTATTTGTCCATACAATACACACAGGTGCTATGTCATCTATTAGGATGTGGAACATCATGTGTCAGTGATAAATAACTTCACTAGCAAACACTTCTAAGAAACACTGGGGTGATCTTCCTAGTGTGAGAGCCTGGGGAGAGGAGAACTGGCCATGTACTACAGGGTTTCACCTGCCCAGATCCTAGCCATGTAGGAGGGCCATAGTTTTCTTACATTTTATCTGCCCGATCCCATCTTCAGGGAGGCATCTGATCTTCCTATTGCTACTGCTTGCTATATATGACATCATTTCTCACCTTAGTCAATCACTGCTTGGTAAAGTCTTAGGAGTTTTCATGGAGCTCACTGAACAAATTTGCTTCATTGACCAGCATCTTTGATACGGAACAGAAGTGTTTTTTGCTTTAGAGATCCGACTATTTTCTTATTCAATTCCTGTTGCTACATTCCTATCAGCGAAGGTATGCTTTTGTTAGGTTTCTCTCCTAGATTTGGGAGAGTCAAAGTAATGTAGAACGAAAGAAAATACCGAACTAGAAATCTGGAGTACTAAATTCAATCTGGGTTTGTGCATTGAGACGGATTGTTTAACTCTCACACAACGTGTCTTTATCTTATCTTCTGTACTGCGGTGAGTAGACTCTGGGTTCTTTGTAGAGCTGAGTGTTCAGGAAGATGGTATAAAGAATGAAACTAGTGACTTCTTGAGAGTATTTGTTTGACAGAGAAATGAACCAGGGCTGTAGAAAATCAGCACATGCCAAGATGCTAAATCTGCAGCGGTAGGCTTCCGCTGAGTTTTCCAATGTTGTATTTCACATTTAGTGCTGTTAAAAAAAAGTAGTGTTCAGAACTGAGGGGGATTTATCTTCCACATCTCTCATGCATTCATCAACAGGGTTGATTCAACTGATCTGGCTGGCTAACCAGGTGACCCCTTCCTCCCGCATGGTTCCATGTGTGTCCTTCCTGAAACTGTAGTATAAAGAGGAGGCCCTTCTCTAATTGAAGAGGTGTTTTTCAAAGGATATAAGAGCATCTGTGTTCCCCTCTGAAAGCTGCATGCTAGACCTAAGCTACACACCTTCCCTAATAGAGCAGGATCTTTTTGATGGTCAAGGATATACAAACAGCTTCACTCTCCCCTCCTAAGACTCCCAAACAAGCTCGCAGAAAGTGGTAGTCATTCTGGACATGGTGACATACCCTTGTAATGCCAGCACATGGGAAGCAGAGGTAGGTGAATCCATGAGTTGAAGGGCAATCTCTGGCTACACAGTGGGTTTGAGACCAGCTTGAGTACATAGGAACTTGCTTTTAAAAAGGACAAAGACAGAAGTAGTTTCACATGTTTTGGAGATTTCTGCCTAGATGGAGAGGAAAAGGAAGAAAGGAGCGGAGGACCAGGCTTCAGGAAGAAATAGATTGTCTGGGGAAAAAAGTTTGAGACTGTCTAACCGAAGCACAGGGCAACAGGAACTAAAGAGTTTGAAGAAAACAAACATGAGAAAAAAATATTAAAGGGAGAGCATGGAGATGTTGATGGAAATAACATTGCATAGGTTAATACAGTAGGAAAGGGTTCAAAGTGAAATCTGCTCAGATCTGGGCAGACGCAGCAGAATTTAGTGAAAGCATAGGTTAATAGAGTAGAGTAGTTCTAAGGCTGGAACAGGATGTGACTAGGAAGAGCAGCTTGTCAGAAAAGACTCCTTGAGTCTCTGTTTTCTCACTGGATTTATGAACGTAGATGATGCTTGACAGTTTTGAATATGAACAATTTAGTAATGTACTATAGCAATCATTCTTAGCCAACTGAGGCATCTCATGACTAGAATCACAGCACTCAGGAGGCTGGTGCAGAAAGATCACTGCTAGTTCCTGGCTATCTTGGACTAAACGGTGACTTCCAGAAGAGCCATGGATAAAAGTAAATGTAATAACACGGTTTCAGAGAGAGTTGGGAAAATAGAGCAATGCTTTATTTCATTCTGCTTTTAAAGCATGTAGATTATGAACAGCATGGTATGTCCTGTATGTTAGAATGAGGTATTGCTATAAGGCTTGCTTTTCATCTTCACGTTTCTTACTAAGAGAGAGTACACAGTAAATTAAAATAATTAGACCTCGCTGGGTGTGGTGACACACACCTTTAATCCCAGCACTCCGGAGACAGAGGCAGGCGGATCTCTATGAGTTCAAGGCCGGCCTGATCTACAAAGGGAGTTCCAGGACAGCTGGGGCTACAGGGAGACCCTGTCTCAAAAAAGACCAAAAAAAAAAAAAAAAAAAAAAAGAATAATTAGACCTAAGAATCAAAAGAAAGACCTCTCTAAGAATCAGGTGGAAAAGTCAAGCCCACATCTCTACTTCTGCTTCATCTTGAAGAATTTTGTGTGGTCATCTGTATTTTTTACAAAATTATCTTGGCCTAGTGCTATATGTAGCTTTATGACATCATCTCCCTCTAAGCCAATCACCACCTGCTTGAGTTTTCGGGTTTCCATCTAAATAACCAAACAAATTGGCATGTTTGTCAAGTGTCTTTTTGTGGGACGCTAGAGCTTTCTGTCTCAGAAACCAAGAAAACCCATCCATTTCCTTTGACCCTTTCTATAATTTGCATTAATATATTCAAATTACCATCCTAACAATAAGGATAAGAAAAGAAACTCTAAGGTATATGTTTATTTATATGGCTACCTAAATTTGTTAGAGTGAAAATGGGATAGAATATTGGGAAAAACACCAAACTAGAAATACGAAGCCCTAACTTCAGTTTAGGCTTTGATATTTGGTGGGTCTGTGACTTTGGACAGTGTTTACTCTCTCACAAAATATATATTCATCTTCCACAGTGAGATAACACACTGACTTGGTTCTGTGTTCCCTGTGGCATTGAGTCTTTAGGAGCATGGTGTAGAGAATATAGCCAGGGACAATGGGAGGTTGAAAGGATTTGCTTTTGTACTTTATTGGCCTTGGCCATAACTCCACCCACACTGCCCGTCTTTTCTATGACCAGCATTCCCAAAGAGGCACGCTTTCCCAGGTCCAGTCAACTAGGTGTGCGTTCTTGCAGGAAATAGTTAATAGAGTTAAAGCATACTATTTCAGAGTAGCAATATGCAAAATCTCCTGAAAAGATGGATAGTGGGCTGATGGACTCTTAAGGGGTCCTGGGATGTTGCTCAGTGGTAGACCACTAGCATATGGGTGTCTTGGTTTGGGTCCTCAGCAATCTGAGGATAAAAGGATGCATAACCAGCAGCAGGGTATCTATTGAAATACATACAGATCTCTACGCAGAAATGTCATTCTGCATTTGGTTGTGGGGACAGGAACTTTACCAAACAAATATTGCTGTTCAGGTAGGTTTGCACAGTAGCCCTTAGAAATAGGACTCACCTGTTCTATATTTTTGTGTTCTATTTTAAAGAGTCTTACTTATAGACAATAAAAAGTATTGTCTAATGACCCAAACAATTTTGTGTAGAAAGTAACACAAACAAGCTGAAAGGTACCTTTAAGTTTCTGTTCTTCATTTGCATTTTCTGGTTAGGCTGGTCAAATCCGCTGCTATGGCTGGGTTGGGAATTGCTCCCAGGATTTTAGGTTGATATGGATATAGCAGAGGAGCTGTTGGTAGAAAAATCCTACTCCATATGAAAATCATTTTGAAAACATAGTTTTGGTCATTAGTTCCTCCACCTACTGGTTCCTCTTTCTTCCTGATTCATTTCCCTTCACCAGGAAGATATCTGTAGAGCTTGCTCTCTCCTTCATTGGTGTTGGTGAGCAATTCCACTCCAAACACCTATTCTATACAGTGGTTCTAAATCCTTAGAGTACAGTTGACAAAGTGACCAAGAATAGGCACACGATACTATGGGATGGGACTCTGAGCATGGTAGTTCCCTGCTAGGAACACCCACTGTGAGAGTGAGGCATGCTGCTCTCTGCTCCCTGACTTTCCAGGCTTGACTTGAAACTTAGGGGCTCCCAGATCCTGGTCACCCTTGTTGCTGCCTGACCAGGTAGGCCTGCCTCTCTTTGCATTTGAGAGACAGAGAGCCTTGCATGAGTGAGTGCCTTGAGGAAGGTTGCCACCTGCAGCTGCTTCCAGATCCCTTTTCACTGTACATAGCCCCTGGTGCTCTCCTATATCTATCTTTTGATTCCACCAATTAGTCCCTCCTGGTCCCCTTCTTTGGGGATGCTGCCTTTCCTCTTCATTGTGGCTGAACCCCATGTTGCCCAAAGCCACTTTATCACCTCAGGAGGGGGTTTCTTTTCCTCTTTTCCACCCACAAGTGCCTCTTCCCAGAGGTGCAGAGATGCCCAAAGCATCCTGTTCTAGCAAGCTGTGCTAGAATGCACTGGGATCAGTAGTTAGGGAGTTGAGCAAGTTTTTAGATTTGGAAGAGGCTGTGTGTAAGGAACAATCAGTCACCCTGCTACTTTCCATCTTGTTGCTACGTCTGCTATAGAAATAACATTATCCACATAACATAGATCTATTGAAAATAGGGCATCACGGAGTAGGCCTTCATCCTATACAACAGAAATTTCATGTGAGACACCTGTAATTTTCATTTCCTTTCCCATGACTGATACCTCACTTTGTGCCCTTGTGTTTCACACTTCCTAAAAGTATAGATCTTAATATCATCAGTATTAGTATTTTTTCTGACAGGACCTACACATTCCTTGTCCTTGTTTAAAAGCAGAAGGGTCAATGTGGGGTTGTCATGACTCAATAATTTTTTATGAGCAGAGACTTACTTCTTTAAACAATGGTCATAAGGCTCAGAGAGTGTTTCCCATACACATTTTTTTTTTCTTGATCTTCACAGATCTGTGTGCACTGAATAGGGAATATCATCCTCTTTTCTACAGAGAAGGGAGCAAGCTCAGGGTTTACTGATGAGCTCATGCTCTACAGTTTGCAATGACAGTTCCCAAGTTTTGAAACTTCTACTTCAGGGTTCATTCTAGACCACAGGTTGTTTTCATCTGCCATTTAGTAGTATTCTGTAAGTTGAAGGCAGTCTTTTGACATCACGGTCATGAGGCAACCTACTGTTTGGTAGATTTTTATGATTCATTTTGAAGAAGGAAAATACACATTTGGTGTGGAATTCAGAAGGTAAAAATAATTGTTAAAAGAAAATTCTATCCATTCCTCTTCCTCCGCAAAGTGACTCACTCTTATAGTATTCTTGTGTCTCCCCACACAGATATATGTGCATCAGTTATATCATACTGAGGCTTTTTTATCATATAATCTTCTCAAGCAGGGTTTCTAACTACAGTAATGAATAGTACTTCTTCCTAGAACTGACTTGAGTGTTGTTGAAGGATAGCAGCATCTGTGGTTTCTCCATACTAGGTGCCAGTAGCACTCTTCCCTCCCTCTGAAAACCTTCAGTGTCTCCTGAGACATTACCTAATGCTCTCTGACCTGCAATATTGCCCTGAGAGCTAACCTGCTAAACCACAGTATGAGGAAGGATCCATATTGTGATTTGAGAGTGGAGGAAAGATAGTGATATCTTTATTTCCTTTTTTGGAGTTTAGATGGATGGCCTGCTTCCTCAAAGTTCCAAAGTTTCCTAATACCATCCCAAGCCTCCTGAGTGATGGCGTCACCACCATGTCTACTTGCTATCTGTTGTTTGTTGTCATTTGCCCAGTTTGGGAGAAGAGCACAGGCTTTTTTCTTGTTCCAGAAATGGAGATGCAGGGACACGAGGTCTTTTGGGTATGCCTCTTCTGACCTCCGCCCCTCTGGAGTCTTTCTTACAGAGGCTGCATTGCCTCAGGGTCTCAAGGACATTCAAACACTTTCTCACATCCTAATCATTCTGTTCTCTTTCCTTACTCTTCACTGAAAAACTACCAAAACACTGTGATCATAAGCCATCTGCCACCATCCCAAGAAAAAGAACGTCATCAAGGTGAGTCTTCATTTTCTCTGTGGTCCATCTAAAAGCTTCAGAGCAGCACAGGGCAACAGAGATGAGGCGGGGTTAAATCCTATGTGAGACCCTGCTGCCACTCATGACTAGGTCTTCTTTGTTTCTTACCTAGGTGCCATTAGAATTATTTTTCAGTTTCCTTTTTGAAATGTTTGATTTAAAAATCACATTTTCCCTAAAGCTGAGGAATTCAAGATCAAACTCTTGGAAGATATACCAACAAATATGAGCAGAGTACAGCAGATGAGGTCTTTGTTAACAGCATAGATGCAGAAGGGACATTGTGTTGGTTTCTCAGGCTTGTGTCCTGGCACTGTGCTATGTTATATCAACAGACTTCGTGATTTTTAACATGCTAGTTCATTGGGGTGGGGGTACAGAGACCAGTAACTTAAAAAGCAGAACACTGACAGTGAAGTAGAAAATTCTAACATTTTGCCTACTTATCCAAGAGGGTGACTTGAGTAAAAGAAATCTATTGTCTTTTTGTGATATCTAGAGCAAGAAACCCGGCTACTGTGAAAATTCCCACTAGAACCCAAGGATTTTCAGCTCCTAGGATTTGGAAGCTTAACTCCTGTGTGCCTATACCTAAAGCTCCTTGTAAAAGTTGATCTATGCAGGGGTATTCATGGGGTCTGGTTGGGAAGAGTTAAAGCCCACAGAGAAACACCCAGGGCCCTGCAGTGTTCCCATGTCAGGTGGGACTATACATTGCAGGCACCTACACATTATCGTGTAGCTGTCTGCTGAGCTGTTCTGCATGCTGGTGTTGCCATCAGGAGAGTGAGCAACTGAGCTTCACATTTCTAAGGCACTAAGTGTTAATGAAAGGAACTTATTGCCTGACATTTTGCATTATTTTAAATGTCATGGTATTTAAGTGATCATCATCATCATCAAAAAGAAAAAAAAAAACTGGAGGCTTTATTTCTAGTCCAAATTCACTAGATACCTCCAAGAGAGCAGGCATGACTTTGTTTTGGTTTTATTATTTAGTCTTGCTTGGAGTATAGAATATTCCTATTAGCACAGCTACATGATGAAACTATAGATGGCAGGTCAGGGAGCAACAATGATGAGGGTGCATCAAGATTTCAGTAAAGAATAAAGTACAGGATACAAAGAAAGCTCAGTCTGTAAACTGATTGTCGGGTAAGCAGAGTTCTGAGTTCTAGCCACATGCAAAAAATAATAATAGTAAAAATCTAGGCATGGTAGTACATGCTTATAATCCCCACACTGGAGTGTTCGAAGCATGACACATTGACCCCTGGAGCTGGCTGGATGGCCAGCCTAGTCAAGTGGATGAGTTCCTGAATAGTGAGGGACCATGTCTCAAAAACAGAACGCAACTGTTAAAATGACACCCAAAATTGACTTCCAAGCTCCACATATGCACATGCGCATGTACACACACAACATGAACATCAATACACATATGCATAAATACGCATACGTGCATATACCTACACAGAAAAAAACCCTGACAAAGAATAAAGTGTGTATGGTACCAAGAAGACTGGGACTTTTGCTGTCCTTGAAGATAGAGAGCTATATGAAAGTCCAACAGAAAAGGGATGTGATTGGACTCCATGGCTTTAGAAGAATTAAAGGAAGCATGAATTTTGGGCTGGGAAATCAGACCAGAGAAGAATTACATTTTGGTCATCTCTATGCTGAACAAGCTTTTCTTTCACGCTGGAAACTATTAGCCAAAATTCTTTTATTTCTCTCTCTGTAGAAGAAGAAAGAGGATGAATTTTCTTAGAAGGTTGTCTTCTGCAAAGAACTGGAAAAACTCCAACAGCAAGTTTTCAGAGTTTGGAAAGGTAGATCCTGACCCAGCTAGGTCATCTAAACCTATAATCCTCGTGAAGATGGCCCCATAGCCTCAGGGTCAGTCACACAGGATGAAATCTGTTACACAGACACCATACCAGCTAAATCACAGCTGGTCAGTGAGTTGAAAATTCCTTTTGAAGTATTTCCATATGACTGGGGTCAGCCACACAGGCTGAAGACTCTTAAATAGACAATACAACAGCTAATTAACTGCTGGTTAATGACTTGGAAAATCCTTGTGAGGATGTCCTCACAGCATGAGGGTCATTTACCCAAGCTTCAGCCTGTAACACAGACACTATGCCAGCCAAGTCACCAGTGATTCGTGTCTTGGAAAAGACTTACGTAAATGCAGTCTCCACTGCATCTGAGTCAGCCACATTGGTTTCAGAATAGAACTCAAAACAATGTAAGTCACTACAGGTGGACATGTCCCTGAAACCTAAAGCACTGATCAACTTTAAAAAATGGCGGGTCTGCTTGCTGATGTCCTCTTCTGTCTCTTTGGCTTCCATGGTCCCACTCACTAGGCTTTGAGGACAGACCCTCATGTAGTAAGTCCTGTCATTTTTGGCCTGACATACTAACAGTCATAAAAATGACCTTTAACTTATGTTAAGCCTAGACAGTTTTCTGGAAAAATGATTGGAAATCAGATTCTGAACTTTTAAGGGCTCTACAGAGATTTCAAACTTAGTGAACTAGAGATCATTGGTGACTTTTTGAAGACACAGCTTTGAAATGTGCACTAACACTGTGCAAATCAGACTTTTTAAAAAAGGCAGGCTACTGAATTGTGGTTCTTTGGAAGCAACCCTAATCTCTAAAGAGTTTGGTCAATGTCAGTATCAGCAATTGATGATCAAGAAAAGAGTTTCAAACATATTCTATCATTGGTATTCTGGTCTTACCCAGAGATTTTTTGCATCTGTCTTCTATTTCATTCCTCTGCTTTTCTTGAAGTTTCTCCAGTTCCCCTCCCTTCTGTTAGATTGAGTCAACACTCCATAAAACTCCCAGTGCTTTTTATTACTACTAGAATTTAGATAATCTATCTGATAGGGTAGTTAGTTATTTATCAACTAGATTTTAACTTCCTGAAGGTGAGTCCTTGAGTCTTTCTCTTATTTGAGTTCCCTGTGACTGAGTAGAGTTTCTACTGAGAATGCTCTTAGTGAACACCAACTTGAAAGGACTGTGCCAAGGCTTAACCTATCACCATAGGTATGGTCATCAGGCTGCTGTCCCTCTGTCTGCAGGTCTGCTCTATCTCCTCTCCGGTGGTTCAGATTTTGCTGCCAAATGTGCAAATGTGGCACTTCCTTTTCTACTCAGTATTTTTGAATTAGAAACATAGCAGAGGACCTTCCTTCCTCAGCTAACTTGCTGATTCTCACAAAGTTACTTTGTGGCGTTCGTGGTGTTGTGATATTTTATGAAGTCTCTTTTTTACTGCCTTCCTTGTCAGACAGGACTGTGCTTTTCCTGGGAGGAGTAGTTTGACATTTACTACTAACGACTTTTCTATGACTTACTAATAAAAGACTAAATCCATGAGTTACTGTCTATTGAAATCATTTCCCTCTTTAAGGAATGCATTATGCTATTATGCCTTCAAAGCAACATTGCCTGATAATCTTATAAAGAAAATGTAAGTCAAAAGGAAGTTTCCATCGAATGAGATTATTTTTTCAACACTTTATGAAAGACTCTGCTATCAAATTCTAAAATAGAGCTGAGGAGATAGTTCAGTGGATAAAATACTTAAGTGAGCATGTGAGATTGAATCTCAGAACCCAGTAAAATCGTGATATGGTGGGGGCATCTGTAACTCTACAGCCCTTAAGAAAGATGAGTCTACATCCAGAAGTAACTGCAGGAGAAGGCTTAGGCTCTACAGAAGAACCTGCTACTGCCACAGTCCTAAACCAATGCTATTTCTTAATATAGCCTAAATACTTAGCTGTGAATACAGGTAAGTGTAGCTCTCACCACTCAACAAAGGAGTTTCTTTGGTCACAGCTAGAGACTATTACAGCAGTCTCAACTAGTCAAAATGCAGACAACAAGTGACCTTAGGATACCCAGCCCTAACTGATACATGTGCAACCCCTGCACCTAGGGCTCAGGGAACATTGTGGAAGAGTAGGTGGAAAGATTGTACACCTGCTGCTAAATGATGCACTCTAGACATGGGGAATTTCCATCCATGAAATTTCCACAGTAAGGTAGCCTAACGAGACCTACATAATGACACCACCAATTAGCGTACTCATGTGGATGGGGGGAAGTTTCATTCTGGCTTATATTGTTCTGAGCACCTACTTAGTGGTGGGTCTGCAGATATAAAATAATGAGGGACTTGGTATATATTCATAAGAACTGTCCAGACACTGCAGAGATGGGAGACACACCAAGGGATAAAGAGCGTGCTGAACAGTGTGGACAGGAGGAGCATTAGGAACTCTGAGGAAGGAAAGGCCACTGAGAGCAGAGCTTGAAGAACCCATCCTCACTGCTGACTGAATCAGTGATTGAAGTGGAATAGACTTCACCTGGGCCTTAAAGGATAAGACTCAATAGGAAGCTGCTTCTGACATGTGCAGAGAACAGGGTTGGGCCTTTCCCCAGAGCTTCTCAAGATCTCTGAGGAAATCCTCCCAGGGCTGTGGTATTGGCCCAGGCTACAAAAAGCATTAGTTATGGAGTTCTGGGATTCATTTGCAGTCAAGGTTTTGAGCTAGTAGGAAGAACAAAGGAAGACTTACACTAAGGTGGTGTTGAAATGGACCTTTCTTTCCATTGTTAGGACAGCAAGGTTGAGAGCACACCAGGAGTTGTGACCAGCTGCTTTCTCTTTTGCATGCAAGAAAGCAGTTCATAATCACATGCGTGTAATAGTCCCTGCACAGAAGGATGGGCTGAACTACTGCCAAACACAAAATGAAGAGGAAATATTCTTCCTATGAGACTTTGGACTCCTTACTCTGGGCTGGACCCATTTAAACAAATCTGACTTCTCCGAGGGTTCCTCTCCTCTTCTCTGTCATGTTAGAAACACAACTGCACATTTCTTTCTCTGAACAGAGTAAATCCTATGCAGATTAGTCATCTATCCTGACTTTGGATGCAGTTGTCAGCATACACGACTTTCTAGTGTTTCAGAATCGATTCCTACGGCTTTTACATTTTCCCAAAATTGACCTTTTCTACAAACAATTCCCCAGAGTTCTAGCTTCCCTGTGGTTGGTAATGGTCATAGGATGCTGGACTAGAATATATGTGGATATTTGTGGAAGACAGTCTTGAACCTAGGTGAAAGTCTTATTGACAGTCATACAGCAGGCCCGAGGCAATGGCCCGACCACTGGAGCCACAAGAAACGCCTTGTGACATTTGCTCCCATCCGCAGATCATGAGACTGATGCCTAGAGCTCGCCACTCCCTAATCACCACCCTTGGAATTCCAAATTGCAACACTTAAATATTGCAACAGTCAGGGTCACGTGGTTTCCAGGAATCCAGGCACTGTCATCTGAAACGAATTATGCTAATGAGGCATCTTACCCGCTATTCTGTGATAGGACGCTAAGTCTGTTATGCTAATAAGGTATCCTACTTGCTGTGCTGTGATTGGACCACTACCCCTATATAAGCTTGTGCCTTCCTGCAATAAAGCAGATCTGTGTCATTGAACCTGGTCTCCTGTGTCTGAACGCGGCTCTGCTGACACAGTCTCCTCACCAGCCCTGGGGTCCAGGACCGGGCAGAAGCAGCAATGACAGAAGGCAGCACTGGGCAAGTAGAAGAGCAGCCTCAACCCAGGGTGAGCAGAGGAGCAGCCTTGACGCCTGTGAGAATGAAGGAGCGGCCCCTGTGAGAACGGATGAGTGGCCACCGCTGGCAGTGACCATCATATTGACTGTAGAGACTATGCTTGCCATACAAAAATGACATTCCCAAAAGGTATGTAAATCAAACTATTTTAAATAAGCCAAGGAAATGCATTTGGATGACTACCTTGGTCTTTGTGAAGCATCACATAGTGCCGTGTAATTCCAAAGTGCTCCAGCACACAGTTTCCAAGTGTTCATCTTTCTCATGCACACTTTTGACATTATTCAATAAAACATGCTTCCTTCCTTCAAGAGTATTTAACTTCACTTTCTATTATTTCACTGTCTCAAATTCACAGGCCAAGCTGCTTTTCATACGGTGTGACAGATATAATTGACAGACAATAAGTTAGCATATTTCTGAATTAGGAAAGATTATACATACTTCTACGTTTGAACATGAGAACAGACATATGAGGCAGTCTCTTGTGCCTTCAGTAATTTTTCAGTTCAATTACATACTGACTGATTTATCTACCCCAGTTATCTGAGATGAAGGATAGAAAGCTTGTCCTCTATCTGCCAGAGGACACAAATGGGAGTTCACACAGGCAAGGAGCAACTCTTCAAGAAGCAGGGTGCACTGAGGGCCCTAAGAGATAATCAACAATGCACTATGGAATTCAGAGGAAGACAAATCATACCTGACTAAACTTAAGAGAATTTTGAGAAGAGGAAGCTAAAAGGAGGGCATTGGAACAGTCACCCTGTGCTGATGTTGCAGCATACAGTCCAGTTGGCTGGGATTCATGGTATGTAAGAAAAAGATGCATGTATCTTTTACTTGATACATCAATGCCATCGTCTGCAAGTCTTGGGTGATTCAGAGGAAGACAAATCATACCTGACTAAACTTAAGAGAATTTTGAGAAGAGGAAGCTAAAAGGAGGGCATTGGAACAGTCACCCTGTGCTGATGTTGCAGCATATAGTCCAGTTGGCTGGGATTCATGGTATGTAAGAAAAAGATGCATATATCTTTTACTTGATACATCAATGCCATCATCTGCAAGTCTTGGGTGGGCAGGCAAAACAGTTCTACTTTTTAGAAAAGGGAGAACTTTTGGGCATTAGTTACGCTAGAACAATAATATGATCAAAGCCATGCTTTAGAAAACTTCACATAAGGGTTGTTAAGCTGGTTGAGACAGTGAGGTCATTTAAGTTTGGGGTACTTATAACACTTAATAATGAGATGGTAAGGGCAGTGGGTTTTGGAGGAATGGATGGTTGTGGGATTCCAGAGAATCCAGGGAATGAGGAACAGAGGTTGATGAGTAAGATTCAATGAAGACAGGTCAGAATTTGGGCTTGGCTCATGGAGGTGGCAATGATCCTCTCGTATGTCAGTAGGGGTTCTAGGGGAGGAGTGACTGTGGAAGCAGGGTTCAGTCTGAGCATGTTGAATTTAAGGTATCTCTGAGATATCAGATCTTTGGGAGACAGATCTAGTCAATTGGATTCAAGTAATACTCAGAAGGGAGCTCAAAGCAGGTGAGAGATTGTTAAGGCTTCTGCACTGGGCTGGACCCCAAAGCCTTAGAAGTAGGGATAGCTGACAGCAAGAGAAGACAGCCACTGGCATCTTGGCAGGCAGGCTACTGAGGGAATCAGGAAATATAGTAGACAGTGAACGTGAGAACAAGGATGAGAGAATGTTGTATGGAACACAGTAGCCACAGATAGGGCACTTAAAGAGGAAATTCAGCCCCAGCACAAACAGGGCAGAAGATCACCTGATGGAGTTGTGAGGTCATTAAGGATGTCAGTCTAGGGAAACCCACTGTTGCCATGGTGGGCATAGACTGTTGCATTTTAAAAGGTCATGGGAAACTGGGTGTAGTGGCATACACCTGTAATCTCAGTATTCAGTAGGCTGAGACAAGTGGGTTTTTAGTATGAGGCCAATCTGGACTACATAGCAAGACATTATCTCAAGAAAAAAAAATGAGAAAAATCATGGGGTTGAGATTATGGCAACCAAGGCGGCTGCCATCTTGAGAAACTTGGCTGTAGGTGGAGAGAAAAAGAGAGATGTAGCGATGGCTCTTGGCAGAGCTGGTTTGAGAGAAGAATGCTTGTCTGTTGTTCAGTATGACATGGTTTAAACACAGATTTTTTTTTGCTTTGCCCCAAAGCTTTCTATGTTAGAATGTAGGCTGCCTATGATAGTAGATAAACTAATTGTGCATGCTAATGAATCATTAAACAAACATCTGTGCATATATAGTACCTAGTAAGAATACGGGACCCTAAAGGACCTCGGCTCATCCCTTCCTACTCTCTCTGACTGCTTCCATCATTCCCCTTCCTTGATTTCTCTAGCGTATCACCTAACTTTCCATTCCTGAGTGCTGTAGTTCAACGTCACTTGGGTCTGATCATTTTGTAAACTGAATTACACGATATGTGATTTTTACGTCTTGCTTCTTTTGCCTGACCTCTTAAAGGCTTATCTACTTTCTAGCATGTAGGTGACTGTGATTTTGTGTCTGATGAGCCAGTGTAGGAGGGAGAAGAGGCAGAAGGGGAGAGCTCATGTGACAGTAGGAAAATATGAAACGTGAAGTGCAGAGGAAGCTCATCTTCCTACAGGGAAAAAACAGCCTCTGAAGCCACACTGGAGGCAAGGAGACAAAGGGCTAGAGATGTGGAGTTTCCAATGAATGCTCTGAGGAACAGTGGGAACTCTTGTCAGGCAGTCTTGACCTGAGTGAAGTTACGGGTTAGGGTCTCTGGTTTAGAAACTGCAGAAGGAGGACGTGTGGAACGGCTACTGTTTAGACTTCAGGGAGAAGTAAGCCATAGGTGAAAGAAGGTACTCAGGTATCTGTGAGGGACCAGCTAGAATCAAACTGACAGAAGTTTGATTTACTTTTACCTCCATTTGTGCACCATGTCATCATAATTTTGGGTTTTGAATGACAAAAACCAGGCCATGGTTTTCTCATATATTAGCATTTGAAGAGGAAAATGTTAATGGACGATTCTTCCTCCTCTACCTCAGTGTGCTTCCCACAGGACAGTCCTGAGTTGGACCCTTAGGCCTCTGTGCTCTCTACTTCTTACCATTTCTCTGAGCTTAGGAATTTGACCCCTTGCTTCCTATGCTGTTATTGTGGCAGCATGTGGATATTTTATTTTTATTTGCAAAAATCACATATGCCTATACATAATGTGTAACATGGCTTTTGAAGATATGTATATATTGTTTGTAGAAGGTTAAATCAATTGCTGTGTCACATTAACTCATATTTTATCCTTCTGTGTGTGAAAAGAACACTTAAATTTTATTTATGTTCAAGCTGGGTATTGTAGCTCACATGTGTATCCCAGAACTTGGGGTTCTGGGACTGGAGGACTAATATGAATTTGGATCAGTCAGGGTTACACAGTAAGTTCCAGGCCAGCCTGGAATACAGAATGAATGAATGAATGAGTGAATAAATGAATAAAAGAAACCTACATTGGCAATTTTCAAGTATATAACACAGTGTTTTGTGCTATACAGTCACCACTTCACATTAAAAGTCTCTTTTTCTTACAAAAGAAACTAAGTGTCCCTTCACACACATGTTAAACTCTATTTTATATGGTGCTCAAAAGTAATTTACTTACTTTAAACTTTAAGTATACTCCTCATCATGGCAATAATCTTTTGAAAAGAAAGTTAGAACCCATTGCTGAGATGTACTTGGCCTGTTTCCTTGGTCAACCAAACCTGGTTCACTGGGCTCACTAAGCAATTCTCTAGCTTGTTTCATCTTTTTAGACTCATCCAACATAAACAGCACCTTCGTCAAGTACAGAGGTTCACAGTCATTGCACTTATCGAACAATGTTACTGGAATCCATAGCTATCATCTGCGTGCCCAAGACTAAGCAGTAGCTTCATGAAATTTGGTTCTGGGTGTTATAAGGAATAAAAGGCATCTATTGCTAAAGCCTTTCAAAAAATAAAATCCATAAATTATAGTATTAATTGGTTGCTTTAAAAGGCTTCCTTTAAGCTCCAAGTTCAAATAAACCCAATTTATTGTTTTTAAAGATATCCAAGTAACAACTTAATTTCTTTTCGAAGAAAAGCCATGAAGACCTCTGAACTGACTTGAAGCAACAGGACTCTCAAGAACTTTAGGTTAAAGAATTTTAAAATCAAACATTCAGAATGTTATTTCTTTTTCCTTCTGATTCTTGTGTTTATTTGCATATCTCTAGTAAAACTCAGGGGGACAATGGGAATTTAGCATTTTTTAACCTTTTTTAATGTTTCTTTTACACTTAATATATTACAGACCTTGAAAACTAAGTGTTTTCCTTTTTCCCCTCTCCCTAGGCTAATCAATGTCAGTTGACCTATTGAATTGCTTTATTTCTTTTTCTTTCTACTCATTCCTCTTATTTGGTTGTTCATTTTATTTATGACTTTCAAGTCAAAAGGTCCTGTTTGACTCCTTTTTATAATCTCTAGATAAATCATTCTTTATCTATGACACATTTAATAGTGAGGACAGCTGTGTGGTAATGTACTGGGAATGCCTTCTCCAAATTACCTCTGTGTCAGGGTACAAAGCCTGAAGTGTGGGACTGGACGCAGAGAAGGGGAGATTTCAGAGGGAAGTTAGGGAAATGGAGAGACCAGGAGAGCCAAGTTAGAGACAAGGGGACGTCTTTGCTTGCTGAGCCTCCCTTTCTTCCTCTCAGAGCTGGACTGTTCAAACTAACAACTATGGGATTTAACTACGGAGTTTAATTTCTTCCCTGCCCTTGGAGAAGCTTTCATCCCCAAGGCACACATCTTGTACATGTACATTTCTATAAAGAAGAAATTAGGGCCACGTTTCCCGCAAGAAGAGTCTGTGCTGATAAGGCCCATAGTCATTCCTGGTCCATCACTTATTTTGCCTGAGCTCTATAATCAGCATTTACCTAGCATGTAGTGTGTGGTAAAAAGAGGTTTGAATCACTGCCATTCACTGACTTGGTGCTTTTGAGGCTATTTTCCCTTCCTTGGTCTTTCATCTAATATGTGGGGTAAATAACAACACTTTAGAGGATTGTTGAGGGTAGAGACTGGGGTGTAGTCCAGTGGCAGAATGTGTGCTTAGCATGACTGAGACACAGGGTTCAATGATCACAACCAAAGCAAAAGAGAAGCAGTGTGCAGAAAGTACCGAAAGCTTTAGCTGATTTGGTGAGTGCTGATTTCATTCTTTTTCAATACTGGTTGGTAGGTCTCAGTAAGAGATTAAAAAAAAAAAAAATCATGTAAAATGGATGAAGCATTTTTGATTCTAGACCTGTGCCTAGAAAATAAGGTTTTAGGACTTCTCTAGGAAGTTGTTTAAGCATACATTGTGTTTCAAGAGTGACATGTTTATGTGATGAGATCAGTGGGTTTCAACACCTGCTCAGATCCAATGGGATTCTGTTGCTTTACTTCACACTATCCATTCCCAGTTTGGGAAGTTCAGAGAAAAGCAGACTTGAAAAGGGAATCAGGGTGGCTAGAGGATGGCTGAGTGGTTAAGAGCAGTGGCTGCTCTTGCAGAAAACCTGGGTTTGATTCCTAGCACTCACAGGACGGCTAACAATCATCTGTAACTCCAGTTCCAGGGAATCAAACCTTCTTCTGACCTCTGCAGGACATTGCACACGTGTTTGTTTTGAGACAGGGTCTCCCTGTAGCCTCACTTGGCCTAGAACTCACTATGTAGACCAGGCTGCTCTTGAACTCACATTGAACTGCCTGCCTCTGCCTCCTGAGTGCTGGGATTAAAGGCGTGTGCCGCCACACCTGGTGCTACCACTGATTTTGTTTTGTTTTGCTCTCTCTCTCTCTCTCTCTCTCTCTCTCTCTCTCTCTCTCTCTCTCTCTCTGTGTGTGTGTGTTTTGAGGGGGAGTGTCATTGTTGTTTTGAAACAGGGTCTCACGTAACTCAAACTCACTATGGAGCCAAGGATGACCCTTAACTCCTAGTCTTCTTGCCTCCACTTGCCTAGTGTCAGAATTACAGGAGTGGCCCACCACCACCATGCTTAACTTCCCCTTTTTTCCTTTCTTATCCCTTACAACACATCTGAATACCTAGAGAAACTTTTAAAGAGATACTGATACTCAAGCTCCACCCAACACTGCTTAAAACAAATCCCTGAGGTGGGACATAAATAGTGTTTCTGTTCTTTGCTTCTTTATTATTGAAGCTATTGGGATCCTCAACTACAGCCAGGATCAAAAAGTGCTTCAATTTATCATTCCTGCCTGAGAGTGATGAGCTCTCACCAGCTCTACAGGTCTAAACTCAGCAAATGGATCTTATGTGGAAGCTATATTGACCATCAACTGACCGCCACACCACCTTGGTTTCTAGCCTCTGCCCCTGTGAACAAGATACCCTGGGTCTGATCTGTTCAGGAACTCAGTTTGCAACCCCCCTTCTTCCCATGCTGCACCCCCAGCGGCTCTCTGCATGGATTGTTTCCGTGTATTTTATTCCACCGTCTCTTTTTCTACTCTCTCGGGCGTGTTGGTGGTCTGGGTTAAGAGGGGCAGACAGCTGTCTGCTGACACGGCAGCTAGTCTTATAGGTGCATAGCCTCCAAAATGTTGCCAGTCAGCATAGTGCAAAGAGGTTGCTTTGCTGGAGACAGGGCTGGGCTGAGCTTCCCAGGGCATCATGTGGAATCTTGCTAGTTAAATGGGACAAAGAAGAAGAAATTCTTCTTCCTCTTCAAGGGGACGAAACACCTGGAAAGGCAGTATGGGAGAAGCACTCTTTAATGGACTCAATGTCAAGGGGGAAGCTTCTTGCTTGAGGAAAGGTTTCCAGTTTTGTTTTTAGAAAACAATTCAAAACTGGAAGCAAAGCTCCATGTGACTTTGAAAGTGCTTCTGAATTTCAGTTTCTCTGGTGGAAGGAGATATTTTCAGGTAGAGCTGAGAGAGAATCAGGGATCCTTAAGGGCAGGTTAAAGGATTTTGCAACTCTGATCTCTTTCCGATGGATTTCAGAACATGGCTTTAGGGTCAGACCAGAGATGGTCCCTTAGAAAACAGTGTCAGTCAGCTATATTCCTTCTGGCTCCCACTGCCTTATTCCTCAGTGTTTTAACCCCACCTGGGTGTGGAGTCCCAAGAAGAGCTTATTTCTTCCTGTAAGGTCAAAGCAGATGGCACCAACTTAGGTATAAATCCCCACCAAGGCAAGTTTGTCTGTCTGAACCTTGATCACAGTACCAAAATATTTTGAGAAGGAAGGTAAATGAACTCTAGCATTGCCATTGGAAAGGATGCCATCTCAGATAGGTCAAGGAAGACCTGTACCGTGGCATCCTGCCCTGTCCTCATCCCTTCTCTGGGAGGCGAGGGGGAAGCTTAATTCCCTCCCCATTGGGACAACTCCTATTCCATTTAACAGTTTCCAGAAGGGGAGCCCCATTAAGACTGCCAGAATTTACTGGAAAATGGCTTTTCTGAGAACTTCAAAGGCCCCGAAAAGCTACCCACAGGCCCTGATTTATATACACCCACAAAGCATTCAGAACAATGCCCAAAAATGACTGTACCTCATGATACCCAGTGTCCTTTCCACACAGAGGAAAACCATAGACCACCACGCTAAACCTTCCTGAATTTTCCCAGTGGGTTCTCCTGGAAGAGGGCACATCCTCATCCACATCTCCCTTTGCCTCACTTCTCAGTTGACTGGAAAGCCAGCTTGGATGAGGCCACCACAGCTGCCTAGGAGATCCCACGCCTGGCCTGCATTCTGGGTTTCCTGGACACTCGGGTATTGGGAGTCTGGCTTCTCCCCTAAGCCTTGTTGCCAACTGACGCTTCAGAGTCCAGCTCAAAGGCTCCTATCCACTGCACTCTCCTCTCTAGAACAGATGGCTTCACCACTGTCTTCGATCAGAATTAAGAGTCACAAAATGTCATTTATCTGAGGGCAGCTTGACTGCTGACTTGTTCATTGCTTTATCTCAAAACCACATTTGACATTTTTGCCCCTAAAACTGGAACTTGAAAGGAATAGTGACTTCCATTGATCTCAGATCATCTGAGAAATAATAATTATGTGGAAACTTTTATTCTAAGTACTGTTGCAACACTAAATTCATTGAATAAACTTTGCAATCTTGTATACTTTACGTCACGCCACAAATTTCCTAATTTTTCTCTTGATAGTATTTCCTGGTTGTGTTATAGTGGTAGTAATGCTAAAATGTCACCAAAATTTCAATCAGCTTTTTCATGTGTTACATACAATCAGAATGTCAACTCAGAAGATTACAAAAAAGCATTCCTATGAGAATTTCAAACACAGTCTCTTCCTGTGTACTGGGTGTGTGAACAAGCATGAGTCAAGGACTCTACGAGGTTCCAACAAGTTCCTGGTACTGAATACTGAAAAGGCAAGCATCCCACCTCAATGAGTTTACAGGGAGTTATATGAAATACACCTCAAGCTTTATCGCTTATTTTTCTGTCTCTTCCTTTCTTTCTTTCCTTTTTTCTTTCCATTTTTTTTATTGATAATGTGGTCTCATTTATTCAGGCTGACCTCAAACTCACTATACTGCTAAAGACGACCTTGAACTTCTGATCCTCCTGCCTCCATCTCTCTAGTACTGACAGTACAAGCGTGTGCCATTGTTTCTTGTTTATGCAGTGTTGGGGATAGAACCCAGGGCTTCATGCATGTTAGGCAAGCACTCTACCCTGAGCTACATTCCAAGCCCAATTTCTGCTGGTAACTTTAGAAAATGCTTGTGAAATCTTCCTGACCCAACATGGTAAAGACAGGAAACCTCACTTAGGTTATTCAAACGTTTACTAGTTGGGAAACTGACTTCACAAATAATCAGTCTAGTAAGGGACAGTGCTAAACCTCTGCTCTGCCAAGCATGGTCTTCACAATTCCCAAGGCTTATTACTAACAAAATGTTTGCAGGAACCTTGGGGAACACATCCTACTGTGACAAGCCAACAGAAATAAAGTCAGCAAATTCCATATTGCATTGTCATTTTGGGAAAGGATGAAAATAATTTCACTAGATATAATTTTTATCTTCATGTTCCAATTTCTAGAGATGAACAGCTTTCTTTGCTACTATAAGTACCTGACATGAATTGACCATCTACCAATGAGTATAAAAGAATTTCACGGAGAAAATCCAGTGTCCTGAAATCATGAACCCTGCCTTAGGGTAACTTCAGGTCAGTTGTTCAACTTCATCCTGACTCATCACAATTTGTATGGACTACATTTTCAAAACTATTACATTGAGTATCATTGTAATCAAGAAAACAATCACAGAATTTTAAAGCGACAAGATGCAAAGACAGGGCTCTGGACAGGTGTTTTAGCAGGTCGTGGTGCCTGTTGCTATGTTTGATGACCTGAGTTTCATCTCTGGGACCCACATGGTGGAAGAAAAGAACAGACTTCAGAAAGTTGTCCTCTGACCTCTATATGCATGCCATAGCACATATAACCCCCATGCCACATGCATACACACAATAAAGAATCAATGAAAATGCATTTTTAAAAAGATGCTGAAATGAACAGTAAAAAATTAAAACAACACTAATTAAGGCAATGAAATAGAACTCTAATATTGTAATAAGCATGAGGCTCTGGGTATGATAAACTGTATTTTTGAATAGAAAAACTAAACACTGTAAAAATTAGTTCTGAAAGCAACTTCAAACATTTTGGGGGATGCTGAATACTAAACCCAGGGCTTCACAAAGGCTGTGAACCGTCTACCACTGAGCTACACCTCAACTCCTAATCATGAGTTATTGATCCTTTGGTACAACAATTTGCTGGGATAATTCATCTTTTTCCTTGGTAGGCTCCTTTTCTAGCTTTCCTTCTCAAGGAATGGGAAATTTGAGAATTGTATACCTAGATGGCTCTCTTACCATTTAAAAAAGTTTAGAACAAATTATCTAGCCAATAAAATGGTTTGGTTGTGACCCAATAACTACCAAAAGCTGTAATTTGGGGTGTGGAAATGGCTCAGTGGTAGTGCACTACGCAGATCCCTAGGTTCAATTCTCAGCTACCCCCCATCCCCCACAAACAAACCAAAGGCAAAGTTCTATTGATGTATGAAAACATTAAAAATAAGTGCATAATACCCTAGTACAAAACAACCAAAATAGAATTGTATTATTTTTTTTGACAATTTCATGATTATAACACATTGTGTCTTGATTCTATGCGTTACCAGCTTCCATCTTCCACTCCCAGTGGATGTTCACCAAAACATTCCCTCACCAAAGGCAAAGTTCTATTGATGTATGAAAACATTAAAAATAAGTGCATAACACCCTAATACAAAACAACCAAAATAGAATTGTATTATTATTTTTTTGACAGTTTCATGATTATAATACATTGTGTCTTGATTCTATGCGTTACCAGCTCCCATCTTCCACTCCCAGTGGATGTTCACCAAAACATTCCCTCCCACTTTCCTCTCTCTCTCTCTCATTATACTGAGTCTAATTAGCACTACCCAATGGAATGCTGACTGGTCTTGTTGACTTGATTTTTTGCAGGTATGGTGCAGATAACCATAACTATACTGAGTTCATCAACACAAGGACCTTGTCATGTCCAGAGACAGCATTTCACAGCACTCCCACCCACCCTCTGGCTCTTACATTCTTTCCGCCACCTCTTCCGCAATGCTCCCTGAGCCTTCTGGTGGGGAGGGGTATAGATATTTAATTTAGGGCTGAGAACACAACATTCATTTAGTCTTTGGGGTTTTGAGACAGAGTTTCACTATACACCCTAAGATGGCTTACAACACTGAATCCTCTTGCTTCTCTTTCCCAAATGCTGGAAATACAAGCATGTGTCATTATACCTCACCTAACTGCAGAGTTTTTAAAATCCTATATACAAATAAAACCAATAATGAAAATATACCAAGAAACTCTTAAGTTACTTCTTATTGCTAGGTAATGTTACAAAAAAGAATATTTGTGAAGAATTCCTGACACATTCAATATTTATTTATGGTAGTAGCTAATAAAGTAAAATTATAAAGGGTACAAATCTAGGTATGCACCAGTCTCAGGACTCCAAGAGACAGAATCAAGAGGGTCTCCGTTTTAGGCCAGCCTGGTCGTCACAGTGAGACCCTGTCTCAAAAAGAAAAATGCACCAAAACGGATACAGAATGAGGTAATCCACATTATCTAAGTTCTATAAGAACCTATTCAAAAAAGAAATGTAGAAAACCTAGAAGAAAATACATGTCTTAGCCAATGAGATTATTAGATTCATGGTGCCTTGTAGTAAAAATTAATTTTTGTATAAACTTTCTACAGTGATCAAAAACAGATTGTTTTAGTACTAACAATTGTGGAAGAAAAAGACGATTTGTGCTTTTTAACACCAGGGAACAAAGAACCCTTAGAGAGCCTCAAAACAACTTGTTCTTACTGTAATTCACTCCTACCAGACAGAAATCTTCACATCATTACTGGGCACTTCCTGGGTTTGTCGCCATGAAATTCATGTTGAAGTTTCATTACCAAGATGAGATATGAAAATGTAGGATCTTCCAAGGATGATGAAGACTTTGCCTTGATGAATTCATTAATCCTCTCATGCAATTAACAATAGTTTATCTGCAGACTGAGTCTATTATCAAAGTCAATTTGGTTCCAACATTAACAGACCAGGTCTCTTAGCTGAAATAAATCACTTTTAAAAATACTTTACACGCCTAAAGTATTGAGGTACTAACAACAGAAGATGGTCAAAGGCAGATAGATACCTCTTACTTTCATCTCACATCCCCCACTCAGTCTCTTCCCCACTCATACTACCAGCATTTTTCTTCTATGGCAGCTCTCTTAGACTGTCCTCATTGAAACCTCTGCCCCTCCTGTGGTGTTAAGCACACCCTGGCCTTTCCTGGTTGCCACAAGAAAGTATTTTCAAGGGTTAGTTGGATCCTGTTGTTCAATTCTAACTTTATAGTGTTTCATATCTACCATCTGGGTCCTGCGTACCTCTTCTGCAACCAGCTCTCCAACAAAGAATCCCATGTTAAAATCTTCTGACTTGGTTTCATGCCTTCTGATGTCACTTACTAGCATGTAATGCCAGGGCCTGCTCTCTTGTAAGCTTCCTTCCCACAGCTAAGCAGACTCATCAGTGGGGCTGGCTGTGCTGCTTTAAGAGCCAGGAGCGAGGGCCTCTCTCCAGGGCCTGAGAATGTCTGGACGTTAGGCTCCTCCGGTCTCCATTTCAGGAGCACCTCCTGCAGGTAGCGCCCTGGTGCAGCTTCCGGCTCCTGCAGAACCTGTACTTCCTGAGGGGAAGAAGGGAGGGGAAGAGAGGCAGGAAGGCAATGGTAGAAAGGAAAGGAAAAAGAAAAGGAAAAAGAAAATCAAATAGTCTTGAATCTGAATGAACTAGTTTAACTACCAATCTGCAGAAAATAAAGGAACTGGGAAGCATGGTAACATACAGAGATAGATAATTAAAATCTAAATATTCTAAACACTAGCTGATTTTCAAGACATAAAATTCAAGAACAAGGACAAAAAGTGGGAGACAAAGATGTTATTCTGCAGATGAAGACTTGAAAGACAGTCAATTGCAAAATGTCGTTTTTATGACATTTAGGAAATAACTGCAAGTTTGAGTGCTGACTGAATGTCTGAAGTTAAAGAAGTGCCACTAAGGAATAAATAGAGTGTTGTGAACACATGCCAAAGATACAGAAATGAAAGCATATAGTTGATCAGTGTTCCTTTCAAATAATAAAGAATGGGGTGAAATAGGCAGGAGAGCACATGGAATAGGACAACAGAATATTCCACACCACAGAATATTCAGCCACACAAAGGAAAACCATTCTGGGACATGCTGTAGATGGTGTACCTTGGGACAGGATCAGTGAAATAAGTCAGACAGAAAAGGGCAACCACTTCATGATGCTACTTGTATGAGGCATCTAGAATTGGAAAATTCATAGAGAAAATGGGAAAGAGATGTTTAAGGGCTATAGAATTTGTGCTGAGGTTATTGCAATATATTTACACAATACTAAATGTTCAGTTAATATTTCCAAACTACTTTAGTCTATAGGTATGCATGTTTTGTGGCACATGGCTTAGCTATGCGCATGTGAAGGCCAAGGGTCAGCCTCCAGTGTCATTCCATAGAAGGCCTGTACCTTGCTTTTTGAGAGCGTCTCCTTGGCCTGGAACTCCATAGGAAGGCTCCAGTGGCCAATAAACCTTGAGAATCGTCCTGTCTTTGCCTCCCAAGCTGGGCTCCCATGCATTTGCCACCAGGCTTGTTTATTTTGTTTTGGCATGGGTTCTAGGGATTGAACTCTAATCTTCATCTTTACAGAGTAGGCTCCTTACTGACTGATCTATCGCCCCTGGCTTACTTTTGTTTTTGGAGAGAATATCATTAAGTAGCCCAAGCTGGCCTTGAACACCTAAGCCTCACAACCCAACCTCCAATCTCATTTTAAGACAATTCAAAACATGTAATTAGGGAAAACGTTAGGTTCCCTTTCAAAACTGTACCCACAAATAAACAAGGTCAGACTTCACATCAGCACAGGATGACAGATTGCTAAATTTCTATGAATCGTTCTGGATCAGAATGAAGAAAACTTCTTCAGTTAAAGTTCTGGACCTGATGAAGGTAACTAATCACTTTCTGACTAGATCTGAGGCCTGTTCCACAGGAGTGAACTCTTGGGATACTGTAAATCTCATCAAAACCTCATGGCTGGAAGGTCATGGGACTTAGGAAAAGGACCTACTACTGCTGTTTTGCTAAATGGACGTGGTATCAAACTACCTTTTAAATATTTATGTCTATACCCACAGGTTAGTGCTGCTCTGAACCTTTGTCTTAACAGAAACTCAAAACTGGTCAAAGTGCTGAGAATAAGTGACTGTTGAGTGATCATTTCTAAATATAACATCTATATCAACACCCAACCTCCCAAAACTCAGAGGACATCTGGAAGAGGGGGTGCAAGAAATGTAAGGGCCAGAGGATGAGGAGGAGTGTTGTGAAATACTCTCTTCTAGAAATGGCATGCCTTTGCAATTCATAAACACTTGTGGTTATATGCACAGATCAAACCAGGCAAACTTCCAGGATGATTGGGTGAGGGGCTCACAAGGGACCATCCAGAGCTAAGGTGCTTGATAGCTGCTGGGGAAAGCAGAGTCAATTTTCTTTGAGAGTGTGGCCACTGGATTGTTCATGCTTGAGTGGATGGTCCCATGTGCATACTGACAGCACTGATTAGACTCAGATGATAGACAGAGGATAGAGAGATGATGATGATAGATGATAGATGACAGATGATAGATAGATAGATAGATAGATAGATAGATAGATAGGCAGAAGGAAGATATGTTGGAAGATATCTGGGATGGAGGAATGGGAGAGTGAATAGGACCAAGATACATTATCTACATGGATGAAATTGTCAATTTTTTAAAAAATTTATGTATTTGGGGGATGAAGAGATAGCTCAGTGTTGAAGCATGAGGTGGGGATTCAGATCCATATCCCACACTAACAACCCAGGTATCCCCTGTACAAAAATGATTCCAATACTAAAGAGGTTGGATGCAGGAAAATTGATGGGGCTTGCCAGCTTCCAGCCTAGCAGGAAATAAAAAAAAAAATGAGCTCTAAGTTCAGGAAGAGACCCTGCCTCAAAGAAATAGGCAAAGAGTGACAGGGACAGACACTCAGTGCACTCCTGTGGTCTACCTAAGTACCCGTGGAGGTGTATACATATTTACATAGATCATACACATAGATCACGTTCACACACCTTCATACACAGAGACACATACACAAAAAAGAAAAAGATCTTCACTTACCTCTGTTTTATAATAATATTGAGTATATGTTAGATTAGTTATCATTCCAAGCTCTTAATTTTGTTCACACATTTTGTTTAAAGATCCACACAAGAAAAGTATTCTTCTGGAGTAAGATTCGCTTCAAATTTCTGTCAGAGACTGAAATAAAAGCAAACGTTTGCTCAAAGTCCTATACCGCATTGGGCATTCATTCAGTCCCCATGAGGCCCAAAGGGAAGTTTCTACTCTTCTGGAGGCGCTATTACAATCTCTCTTGCAGTGATGTGAAGAAACAAATAAGCTCGCTTTGAGATGTGTACTTGTGCATGCCTGTGTGTGCCTGTGTGTGATGCATGCTACAGCGACCACATGTTCACAGGTCAGAGCAACATTTTAGGAGACTTCCTTTATTGCTCTCTACTTTATTACCTTGAGACAAAGTCTGTCAGTGAAGTTTCAGTGAACCTTTTTGGGTAAGCTAACTGGCCAGCAAGCTCTTAGACTCTTCCTCTGCTGGTTCAGTGCTGGGGTTACAAGCACATGCAGCCATGCCTACTATTTACATGGGTGCAGATCCTCAATATCATATGCTCATACCAAATGCTCATACCCACTGAGCCATCTCCTTGGCCCTGGTTTTGGATTTTTTGAGACAAAGTCTTATTCTGTGGTCTAGATTGGCCTCCAGCTTGTGATCCTCCCAGCTCTACCTCCCAAGTGCTGGATTACACACTTGCAAACCCACACTTGGATTGATACGTTTTTTTGTTTACTTGGTGTCCTACTTACTCAATGTCCTTGGAATGTCCTCATCAATGTTAGCATAGGATTTAAAAGTTCCTATTTATGTATGTCTTAAGACCTAACTCATTCCACAAATGTTCAGAAAGGGTTTTTTTCATAATTTTAATTCTCATTGAATTTCCATTATAATAATCATTTTTCAGAGAGAGTGAATACTATACAGTTTATGTCTGTATGAAGTCAACTCATTTATAAACTGAAATGCATTATTTTTTATTATAAATTTAGTTTATTCTGTATAGTACAGTTAGAGCATTACATTGATACCTTCTTAAAATTATATGTGAAAATAGGTTATACTGATCTGTGAATCTCATTTCGGGTTAGTGACATTAAAAACTGCTTCTGATTCTAACCACTCCAACAGCTATCAAAATACCTGAAAGCAAATTCTGAATCCATCACTCTAGAGTCCACCCTTGGAAGACAAAAGAAAAATGAGGAGGAACCCAATAGAGGGATGTTTTTGGAAGCCCTTGTCAAGAAATTCCAATGGACTCATGAACATTTGAAAATTGCCCTGTTCTGACTTTTTTTTCTAGTTTTCTGGCTAGAACTTGTAATGCTAATTACTATTGCCTTTACTTCTCCTTCACATCTCCTATTCATGATTCAAGGACTTTCTTTTTGCCCTAGAGATTAGAGTTATGCAATTTGAGAGTCTTTTAGATAGACCCATTAAAGGAGGACTCCAATTGCCTCACCCTGCATCCCTGTTCAGCATGGAAGAAGCCAGAGCAGTTTGCTTCCTGATTCCCTATCTGCAATTTGGTTAACCTCTTCAGAGGATGGTGTGATAAGAATAGGAGGTAGGAATTGGCTAGACAGTTAGGGTAAAAAGACCCCAAAGAAAAGTAGCCAGTTTCTTGGCTAAAAGTCAAAAGGTCCTTGGGCCTCTTAGCAACATACTCTGTTCAAAAGGCGAAAAACGTTGAAAGTATTTGGGAGCTTGTAGCTAATCCTTAAAAGATTTTAGGGTTACCTCTTCGAGGGGGGAATGTTAGAGTAAGCAAAAGCCCCATAAAATAAATAAATAAAAGAAGAAAGAGTACATGAAGTTATCAGAAAAAAGTGATGGGGAGATATGTGAGGAGTTAGAGGGGAGGGAGTAGGCATGGATTTGATCAAAACACCTTAGATGCATGTATGAAATTCTCAATAAACTATTTATTTAAAAATTAAAAAAACTTCCTTCTAAAAGGAAAAATGGCGAGCGATGAGGTTGAGAACTGCCATTCTGCACAATGAATTTATATTTCTGAATGAATAATGAATTAATTTTTGCTTATATTTTGTTTACCTTTTGCAAAGAAACTTTGAGATCATAGAAATGAATCCCAGGCATCCATGGTCCATCTAAGAGATAGTCTACCTGTTACATGTGCTTTGCTAGTTCAATTGCACATTAGCATTTTCTTCCTTACAGAATGTTGATAATGGGGAGCCTCGCCCACACAGCATGTCCCTCCTCTATACTCGCTACTCTGCCTTTTACCATTCAACTTATTCATCTCCTCCTAGTAACAACCTATACTTTCCTTCCTGTTTCCACATCTTGGATACAGATGTAAGGAGACATAACAACACAAAGGTCTCAACAACTAAAGACCAGCTAAAACCAGGGAGGTCTAGAACTTTTCTATCCTGGATAAATCTCAACCTGGCAGCAAACACCAAGGAGTCCTATAGGACAAACAGAAGGCAGATTGTGTCAGAGGAGTAAATGGACTAAAGGAAGAGAAGGGGAAACAAGAGATGGTGACAGAGAAGGAAGACAGACAAATATCATGTATTTTTCTCACATGAAGAATCTAAATTTAAATATTTATGCATATGCACATACAAGACATGAAAATGTAAGGGACAATTTGGAGTGAGAAAGAGGGACAGGAGGACAAAGAGGAAGGCAGTATAATACATATGCATGAAAATGTAATGAGTCTAAATATTTTGTATGGTAATTAAAAACTATTAAAACTGCTAAAGTGTAATATTTACACACTACCTGAAATAGCTCAAATGCAATTCTTTCGTCTCCCAATGTTTTTCATCTTTATACATGTCATCAATATTGATCAACAGACAACTTCAAGTCCTTATATAAATGGAAAAACTGAGCTTCACGGTCATGCTAGGGGTCAGCTTGGAGAGTAACAGTTGAGCTGGCTTTTTGTAGGATGAATCAGAAATAAGCACGGTTTGTTTAGCATACCTGAAGCACAAACAGAAAGTGGAGACCAGGCTGTAGAGGCAGAAAGAAAAACCCAGGTCATTAGACCCTTATATACTACAGGACATGACACAGTGTTCAAGTTTTAGATTCAAAACAGTGCTTTACCTTAATATCTATGAGCTGTCTCCCAATTTCAGCTCCACTTTGATTGTGTGTGTGTGTGTGTGTGTATGCATGTATGTATGTGGAACAGATGGGAAGAGGACTCACCTGTAATAGGTCAGGTAAGTTCAGCACTAGGATGCTCAGTGGCGGGAGCTGATGTATTCTAAAGATATTCAGGAGCTAAAACAAAGGACTGAAGTTTGAGAAGAGGGAGATGAAAGCCTGTTCATCCTGGGTTTTAGGTTTTCTTTATTTGTGGGGATAAAATGAAGGGCTTGGCAAAGTATGGAAAGGAAAATAAGAGAAGCTTAAGGAGTAAAGGGTTGAGACCTGTGAGCCAAGTCTCCAAACTAAGCAACATGCACAGAGGAAACTGACAAAAGATGACCTGAGGCTCCTGAGTTTCTGAACTGATGCAAACTGACTTCCCTTGAAACGCTCTCTTGCAGGTACTGGAAGGAAGGTTGTTTTTCCCACTTAGATCTGGTTCTGCGTTTTTCTGCACCTAAATAGCACCTTGGGGAATTGTGTGCTTGTGTGAGGTGCTTCAATGCCCAAGGGTTGTCCCAATACTAGCAGTCCTCCCCCACCGCGGCCCTTCAGTGCTGGACCGAGCTCAAGGGACAGGACCCCACTTCTAAAGGACAGCTAGATCCCAGAACACCAGGTGGAGGTGCAGAGGTCTCCGGGAGACAGAAGCCACAGGCATCAGAGCAGCCAAGCCAGAACCCCAAAGCGTTACCGGGATGTGGTTTCTTTACTTCGTAGAGAGGGATGGCTAGTGAAGTTCTGTCCCCATCCCAGCCACTGCGGGGCAAGAAGCTACCAGTTTATGAGGCCCCTAAGATGCTGATCAGCCAAAACCAAACGGATCTGGGTAGCCAGAGCAGTGGCCTAGAGGCTACGAGAGGCCTAATGCAAAGCGCCTGCGCAGCAACGTTGCCAACGTCTGTCCGTTGCTCCCTGGAGCACATGCAGAGCCGGTGGGGACAGCACTAGAAACCTGATGCCAGAGACCAAGAAAGCCAGCAGACCTTTGCTTCCGACAGCGCCCTCCTTAGCTAGAGCGGGTAGCACAGATGTTTGAGTTCGTACACTCGCTTCCAGAACTCAGATTGCACAGGGCAGGAATAGAGTTCAGTCCTGCGGCTCCATGTGCTCTTTACCACATTTTCAAATGCTTCCATTCTGCATGTTGTTCACAAGTACTTTCCATACAAAAGCAACTGTACATTTCTACTGCATATTTCTCCCAACTTATACATATGTCTAAACATACACCAACATACCTATATCCATTCTAAGTTTAAAGGCCACAGAACATTTCACTGATTATCAACAAAAATCCTAATTTATTTAGTCTGTTCAATATTGACATATGCTTGCCTATTTTGGAGTATTTTGGTTTGTTTTGGAAGCTATTTTGATCTTATATTACAGGAAATGCTGTGGTGTGATTATCCTCCGAGAGATATATGATATCTACATCCCCAGAAGTGGAATTGCTGGAATGAAGGAAACAAATGTTAAAGTTTCAACAATATGGCCTTATTACACCTTCTAAAAACTCGTGAGCACGCCCTTTCATGCAGTCAGTTTTGCTGGTACCAAACATCAGGTGTCATGATAGATATGGAGAGGATGACTTGAAGGTTTAGCAAATACCAAATATAACTGAAAAGTCCTGTAAGGTGGATCAGCAAGTTAAAGCACTTGCCACCAAACTTGATGATGGTCTCTGTTCAGATAAGAGGCTACAGAGTGCTTGTCTCAGGGGTGGGAAACCTGTATCAAACCTCTGCCACCCAGAGCTCAGGAACCATTGTGGAAGGGCAAAGAAAGACTGTAAGAGCCGGGGATGGTGGATGGCCAAAAGGGAACAGAGTTTTCCCAGTGGCTAGCAAGTTGCTGATATGAACATTTGTAAAATCATGTACAAGACCCATGCAAGCTCAAACCAGTCAAAACCCCAGAAAAGAAATGGGAAAATGCATAAGAAGTCCCAGCCTTAGCTGAGAAACTATTGGTGACCGATCACTACTGGGAGAGTTGGTTTTCTTTAAAGGAATGATGCTAGATAGGTTTCCCAGGCTCCACTGGATGGACTCACACTGATGGATCTTTGGGGGATATAAACTTAGCTCAGTAGATCTGAACATGTATAGCAAAATGTATGAAATCTAATAGAGGGGTTCTGCGAGTGTGCAGATGGGGAAGAGGCCAAGATGTAGTATATTAAATTCACAAAAATTCAATCAAATGAAATCATGACAAAACCTTGAAAAAAATCACACATTTTAAGCATTATTTTCACGTAATCAAATTTCCATACACAATCACTGAACGAATTCGTATGCCCAGTAAGAACTAGGAGCATTATTGGAAAGCTTGAGAGGGAACGATCTATTCACACAATGTTTCTCTTTAGAGGTCCTTCCTAAGGACCCATCTTTCTGTGGGCCCCTAAAATCTTGTTGACACAATATTTACTCATTGACACTAAAGAAGACCCAATACAGCTAAACTAGGTATGACTAAAAGCTTATCACTGAAGATTGTATCTATAGATTTCCTGCTCTAAACCAGCTCAGTGCTTATACAACTTTATCATCTCCAGTCTGACTCAGTTCATCACTCACACAAGTCAGTGAGAAACACAAAATGGGCTGTAGAAGTCACAGGAGAAGCACTAACCAGGAGCTTAGTAAGGGTAGTATACACAAACTGTGTTGACTGCAAGCATCTGTTCCTCTTGCTTGGGGTACAGTATAACTCACCATAATGCCTCAAGTGCCTTTATGTTTTTCCACAAAAATCCATCCGGTCACGTTGTTCATACTTCTTCAAAATAAACAGTTTTAATTAGAAAAGTGTGCAATGTTGTTTTCCCTAGAAAATATGAATAAAACAGGAGAGTAAAAAATAAAACAGATTTTGAAAGCAATTTAGAAATTGATGGCTTCTGAAGTGATTGAGACCATGAGAGCTGTAATCCAATCAACGGACTAATTTATTGGTATCGAATCACACTGTGATGACACTGTGGGAAATGATAGAAACTAGGAAGTAGATCTTGATTAAAGATAGTGGCTCACTGGAGGTGTGCTTTTGAAACAGGGATCTTGTAACTACCCTCCCAGAGCCAAACCCCACCAGCATCTTCCATTACAATATCCTGATGATGCTTGCCACTGATCCAAGTGATGGAGCCATCCAGTGTTGCTCAGTAACCTACAATGATGAGCCAAAATAAACTTCTCCTCCTTTGAGTTATTTCTCCGGTATTTTTCATAGCAATGCAAAGTACCCAACACAGAAGTCTTTTGGTATTGATCTGCCTTAGGCCCTTAGATGAAGGATAAAGGCATTCCAGATTTTCTTTGACACAAGCATTGCTCTTACAGTGTTCTGTCTAACACTACTCAAGGCAGAAATACTTTTTTGCAAAGAAATTTTTGAGCTGGAGGTGCAGCTCCACAGAATAATATTTGCCTAGTGTGCCTGAGGCTGAGAGTTTAACCTCTAGCACCTTGAAAGTTGTTTAAGTACCCAGCTAACTGGATTAATTGGGTTTTTCACAAAAGAAGTCTAGACACTATTGTCTTTTTTTAATTTCTTTGTTGAAGCAGTTAAAATTGAGATGTATTAAATGCCTGTATGAACCACGAAGGATGTCTATGGTCTGTAAATATACTAATGGTTCACATAAATGAGTGCTATAATATAAAATGAGAAAACATAAGATTTTCTTCTTTGGTATGCAATATTCATAGCCATGTCTTTCCTATCTAGATACATTAAAATAAATTTAAAAAGCATTTAATTATCAGTATCAAAAATACAAACAAGGCGAGGTATGTTGACACATTACTCACCCAAAAGAGCACAAACTCCACTCTTTTTCATGGATCTGTATCTTTCCCTGTTCTTATGTCTTCTTGAACTATTCCTTTTAATTTTTGTAACCCATCTTTGTACCCAAACATGGCAGAAACTGCTAGAGGAACAAGCATCTATTTGGCTGTTTAGAAAGAAAGCTAAGCCACTCTTACTGCCAAGCCAGTTTCACGTGCATACAAACACAGACAACAACAGGAGTACTGACTCACATTTGTGATCCTAGCATTTAGGGGATGAGGCAGAAAAATTACCAATATGCTTGAGACTGGCTTGGCTATGTGGTAAGTTCTGGCCAAGTTTTTCTAAGGTAATACCCCGTCTCACAAAATGAAAATAAGGGGCTGGAGAGAAACAAAAGAGCAGGGTCAATGTTAATGTCCCGAGCCGACCTTGCCAAAGGAATGTAGGAGTCAAGAAGCAGCTAAGAGCGTTACAAGAGAGAAACCTCAACTCTCATAAGGCGCACTCAACGGACTTCACCCTACATTTAACTGAGTCACAAAGAGATCTCTTCAATCCCGTCCAGATCCTTGAATCGTGTCACATTTCACAAATCAGACCAATTGTAATGCTAACCTTCAAGTCTCCTTTTCTCACAAGGGTATTATCTGTCCATATGCTGTACACTAGTGCTACCTTATCTGTTAGAATGTGGACCATCATATGTCAGTGATAAATACATCAGTGAATACTTGGGGTTTTTGTTGTTTTTATTGTTGTTTTCTTTTGTTTTGTCTTCTTTTAAATTAAAAAAATTTTTTATATGTATGCATATATTGCCTGCATGTAGGTAAGTGCACCCATGTCACTGCCCATGGAAGACAGTTGGATCCCCTAGAACTGGAGTTATGGACAGTTGCCAGCCACCATGTGAATCCTGGGATTTGAACCCACGTCTTCTGCAAGAACAGTCAGTGTTCTTAACTGCTGAGACATTTCTCCAGCCTGTTTCTGTCTTTTTGAGATAGGGTTCCCCTGTAGCTGCAGTTGGCTTGGAACTCACTACATAGACCAGGATGGCCTTGAACACACAGAGATCTGCCTGCCTCTGCCTCCCAAGTGCTGGGATTAGAGGCATGTGCCACCACGCTCTGCAATTCATGAATACATGTAAGAAGCACTAAGAAGATCTCCACGGCCTAAGAGCCTGGGGAATAGGTGACTCCTATGTCTGCTTTGCAGGGTTTCAACTGCCCAGATCTCAACCATGTAGGGCTGCTATAGCCCTCCTATATTGTGGGCACCCAACCCCCTTTTTCTAGATGCCATCTCACCTTCCTATTGTCATTGCATGCTTTATGACATCATTCAATCTCTTAGCCAATCACTACCTGGCAGACTCTGGAGTTTCCATAGAGCTGACCGAACAAATTTGTTTCAGTGTCCAGCAACACTGATACTGGACAGAGGTGCTTTGGTCTCAGACCCAACAGTGTTTTTTCCTCATCCCTCCATCTATTTCCTATATTATTTTATTTCTATCACCATCCTGACAATATCACATAAGAAAAGATATTTCTTTTATAATAATTGTTAACAGAGCATAGGGTAGGGGTTTATTTATAGAAGAGTGGCTCCCCACATTTGCAACTGCTCCGTAATGAGTGTGTGTTTAAGTCCATACTCAAATACCGGTCTTGCGACCTCCCAACAGCTGCACAAAATGGTGAGAGAGGTGCCTCTTGGTGTTCTCAGCTTATATATACTTTGCCCTCTCCCCCACATGCAGCTAAGTTCAACTGACTGGGTGGGAGGGGTAACTGACTCTTAATGGATTCCTTGATGAGCCTGGGAAGGAGGTGTGAGTATAGCTTGCCAGCATAGTGGTCAGAGGGCGTTTCCAACTAACACTTCATCCTATCCTCCAGCTTTACATTCTTTCCACCAACCTCTTCCTCAAAAGTTCCTGAGCCTTGAGGGGGTGGTAGGTGTGGGATGATCTTCCTCCTGTTGTGGCAAGGCACTGAACTTTTGGGTCTCTGCATCATTTGTTTTCCATGGGCTGTTGGCCAGTTTCAGTGGGATTCCATCTACCATAAAAACACACAGCAAGAAGGAAGAACATCTAAACAGTGGCTGCTATAATAGCCTCTGGGAGTAAACACAAATGCTTGCTTGGTACTTTAGCAGGTGTATCATTTTCATCAACTGCAGTGACTTCCCACTGGGGCCTATATTCTTCCCTGACACAGGTGATTGGCTGGGTCTACAGTACCAGATGTGTGTTCTACCCCTAGGAGCAGGCATTATATCCAATCACAAATGTGCTAGTTGTACATACACTCAACACTCCACTATTGCACCAGCAGGAACATCTTGTTTGGTGTGTTGATAATGCAACACATCAGGTCTGTCGTTGAGGAGAACTATAGGGGACTATTCTCCCCCAGTCATCTCCGTGTTGCCTTTTGGCACCATGAAAGCCACACATCTAGTGGCAGGGAGTTTCCAACTTAGTCCAAGCTTGATTCCTCCTCTCCTGTGCTAACATCACGCAATGTCTTCAGCAATAGGGTTTTTCCGTCCACTTCCGCTGTACAACCAACATTATTGTCAATGGCCTTTATTGTTTTCGGGACCTCTCATGTCCCTCAGGCCAACAACTCTTAGGGGGCAACCCACCTCTGCCACTGGGATGTTCATTTAACAAGTGTATTGCTTTCTTCCATCCCTATAGGGTTCCTTCTGTGATTAAGGCTTTTTTTTTTTTTTTTCTTTACAGTGTATCTGGAGAAATTTCCCCCCCTTTATTCCCATAGCTATTTCTATAGTCCTCCTCCCCCCTCCCCTTTAAGTACCCCCTTTTTACATATTTCTCACTTAATAACATCCTTATTCTACTGATCCTACTAATTTCTCTCTTGGGTTCCTTCTTTCCCTTTACCTCCCTGTTTTCCTTCCATATTCCTGGTCCCTGCAGTTGCATCAGGATATGCACTCACTAATAAAGATTTAGTGCTAGGATCCACAGATGAGGGAGATTTTGTTTTTTTGAGTCCATGTTACTTTACTTAGTATAACAATTTCTAGATTCATCCATTTACCTGCAAATTTCATTATTTCACTTTTCTTTACTGTTGAATAGAACCCCATTGTGTAAATGTACCACATTTTTGTTAACCACTTGTCAGTTGAGGGGCTCTTAGGTTGCTTCCATCTCTTAGCTATTATGAAAAGAGCAGCAACAAACATGATTGTACAAGTGTCTCTACAGTAGGATGAGTCCTTTGGGTATATGCCAAGGAGTGGTATAACCGGGTCATATGGTAGGTTAATTTTTAGATTTTTAAGAGTTCTCCACACTGTTTTCCATAGGGGTTGGACGAGTTTGCAATCCCACCAGCAGTGAATGAATGTTCCCATTTTTCCACATCCTTGCCAGCATTTGGTATCATTTGTTCTCTTGATCCTTGGCATTCTAACTGGGATAAGGTGAAACCTTAGGTATTTTTAATTTGCATTTCCCTAATGACGAATGATGTTGAACACTTTTCAAAATGCTTTTTTGCCGTCTTTATTTCTTCTTTTGTGATTCCTCTGTTTAGATCTTTAGCCCATCTTTTAATTGGGTCATTTGGTTTCTCAATTCTTTGTTTTTCTTTTGAATTCTTTATATATTTTGGGTGTTAAACCTCTGTCAGATGTGTCACTGGAGAAGATCTTTTCCCACTTTGTGGGTTTTCTCTTCACTTTCTTGATTCTTTTGCTGTACAGAAGCTTTTTAATGAGGTCCCACTTGTTGATTATTGACCTTAATTCCTGAATAACTGCTGTCTGATTTGGAAAACCCTTTTCTACACCTATATTTTGTAGGTTACTGCAAATATTTTCTTCTAATAGTTTCAAGGTTTCTGGTTTCACATTGAGGTCTTTGATCCATTTGGAGTTGACTTTTGTGCAACGTGAGGAAGATAAGGATGATCTAGTTTCATTCTTCTATATGTAGAGATCCAGTTTTACCAGCATCATTTGTTGAAGATGTTGTCTTTCCTCCATTGTGTTTTCTTGGCACCTTTGTCAAATATCAGGTGGCTGAAATTGCATGTACTTGGGTTTGGGTCTTCAATGAAGTTCCATTGATCTATGTGTATATTTTTGTGTCAGTACTGTGCTGTTTTTATAACTATAGCTCTGTAGTATACTTGGAGATCTGGTATAGTAATCCCCCAGGCTTGTTCTTTGTGCTCAGGGTTCCTTTGACTATCCAGGGTCTTTTGTGCTTCCATACGAATTTAAGGATTATTTTTTTCCAATTCCGTGAAGTATGTCATGGGGATTCTGATGGGGATTGCATTAAATCTATATATTTCTTTTGGTAGGATGGTCATTTTCACAATATTAATTCTTCTAGTCCATGAGCTTGGGAGGTCCTTCCATCTTCTGGTATCTTCCTCAATCTCTTTCTTTAAGGATTTAAAATTTTCATTTTAAATGAGATCTTTGATGTCTTTTGTCAGGTTTATTCCAAGATATTTTATTTTTCTTGCAGCTGTTGTGAATGGGAGCATTGCCTTGTACTCTTTCTCCAATTGCTCGTTATTGGTATAAAGAAAGGCTATTGATTTTTGTAGACTAATTTTGTAATCTGACAGTTTACTGAAAGTGTTGATCAGTTCTAGGAGATTTCTGGTTGAACTGTTTGGATCTCTTGGGTATAGTATCATATCGTCTGTAAAAACGGATAATTTGATCTCTTCTTTTCCAATTAGTATTCATTTAATTTCCTTCTCTTGTCTTATTGCTCTAGCAAGAGTTTCAACCAGTATATTGAAAAGTAGTGGAGACAGTGGACATCCTTGTCTGGCTCCTGATTTTAATGGACATGCTTCCAGTTTTCCTCCATTTAGAATGATGTTGGCTGTGGGTTTGTTGTATATAGATTTAATTATGTTGAGGTATGTTCCCTCCAGTCCACTTCCCTTTAGTACTTTTATAATGAATGAATGTTGAATTTTGTCAAAAAGCCTTTTCTGCATCTATTGAGATGATGATGTGGTTTTTGTCTTTGAGTCTATTTATATGATTTATGATGTTTATTGACTTATGTATATTGAACCAGCCCTGCAAAAAGCTGACTTGATCATGGTGGATAATCTTTTTGACATGTCTCTGTATGTGATTTGCAAGTATTTTGCTGAGAATTTTTGCATCTATGTTCATTAAGGATATGGGTTTATAATTGTTTTTATGGTTGTATCTTTTCCTGGTTTGGGTATTAGAGTGATGCTGGCTTCATAGAAGGAATTTGGAAGTTCTCCCTCCACTTCTATCTTTTTGAATAAATTAAGTAGTATTGGATGTAGATCTTCTTTAAATGTCTGTGAGAATTCTTT